>NC_069658.1:145036875-145366250 GCF_027244095.1 Hemicordylus capensis
CATACTTGCATTTGGGATATATTTTTATAGGGTACAGAAGACAATCAGTTTTCTCATAAGGGCTAGAAATTTACTTATCTGGAGCATTTGAGGCCTTACATGTATAGCTTAAATGTCCAGATTCCCATGCATTCTTATCATCTGTTCAATGAATGTTCAGTTGTGTGAATTTTGCAGCATACATTGGAATATGACTAGGCTTGCACAAGAACTTCTTCCTAAAGACATCAAGAAAGATGCAAATGCCTCCTTAGGTCTAAAGCTAGTTCACACACATATATTACTTGGTTACTCAGCACTTAGTGACTGGCAGCTGAATGTGTGAACTGACCTCAACAACGAAGTGAGAGATTAGCACCATTTACGTGCTCTCTAAGTGGATAGAGTCTACTCAGTTACAGGGAGAATGGGACACGGCTAACTATGTCCTTGGTGCCAACATGCTCTGTAGCCATGCCCTCTGTTGTCACCCGGTTCAGTGCTTGTCCAAGCAGGGGCATAACTATAACAGGCTAAGGGGAGACAGTTGTCTGGGGGCCCACTGCCTTGGGGGGGGGGCAGAGGCAAGTCACATGACTGACTCCCCCAGCCTCACACCTGCCTGGGCTTCCTTAAGTTGTATTCATCCTCCGAAATTGATGTGAGTGTTAAGACCTGGAGCTACCAGAACAGCATGTCTTGCTCTAGTACCATTAAATGACTTGCATCGTCCACAATTTACAAAACCTTTTAAAAAATAATTTAGGATGATGTTCTATTGTGGCACATAGTTTAGAGATAGATAGATAGATAGATAGATAGATAGATAGATAGATAGATAGATAGATAGATAGATAGATAGATAGATATGTTACTATGCTTTTTGTTACCACTATTCAGCCTCATTTAAGATTTATTTACTTCATAAACTGAGCTTTAGTGTGGGTGGGGGGGAGAGTGCATTTTAAAATCTTGCCTCTGGGCCCACTCCAACCTTGCTACGCCCCTGTGTCCAAGCAGATAAGAGCTGAGTCCAGCCAGAGTAAAGAGCATGGCTATGGAATGTATCAGTGCTGGAGGGCACTACTCAATGCATTCCTGTACTGCCCACCCCCTATCCCTGGGTCTACTGTATTCAGTTGGAACAGGTTCCCCCTCAAAAAGGGCTAATATGAAAGTTCTATCTGTGTGGTTAGATCTGGGGTTAGATGGCTCATTCACACATGTGGATTATTACTTGATGCTATAGTAGTCAGTGAGCCATTTCACATGATCATATGGGGGTGGTTGTGGTGGGGGGCTAAAGAGGTTTTCTCCTGGCAGACACAGACAAGCAGATCCTCTGGGTCTGCAAAATCTGCACACAGATGATCTCAGCTGCCGTAGTCTCCATTGCAGAAACTGGGAGTTGGGTCATCCAAGGATTGAGTCAGGCTTCCCAGCATGCATTGCACAGCCAGTAGACTGGCAACCCTCATTACATAAATCAGCTGTCTTCTGATTGGCTACAAAGGGGCAGGAGGTGGGACCAGCTCTACTGACTGTATTGCAAGCAACAGGATCATAGAGTGTGCTAAAAATTTTTTTAAAAAAATTATTAAAATAAATCTACAATGCTAAACAATATTGATCCAAACACAAACAGCAAAACACAATAAAACAAATCCCGATTCATCAGTCCACCCAAACTCTAATATTGTCTGGGCTAGGGAAGCAACCATGATTTTCCCGATTAATGTAAAGAATAAAATCTGACCAAATTACATAAAAAGCATTATTTGTAGTCTGGTTTGAACTGGACTGAATAATATGGACTAGCTTTTCTGAAATTGTGATATGCCATAGGTTCTGTACCAGATGTCCATCAACATGATTTGCTTTTTCCAATGTTTGGCTATAGCTAACCTAGAAGCAGGTACCATATACACAATTAATTTTTTTAATATCACATCTGTATTGACCCCAGAAAATGCATTTACTGATGCTAGCTGGGGGCATAATCGTAGAGTGTGCCTTGCGGAATGTCACATTCACAGATGCCAACCCCTGTAATCACATCTCTTTATTGTTAACATGGTTGTTGGGTCTCAGGAGCTGCTAGGAAATGTAAATGCACCCACACAAATGAAAGAAGGTAGTAGGAAATCTCTGTTTTCCTTCTGCCTGGGTAAGGAGCAGGGTAGAGAACTAGGGCTACCCTATTTTTAACAACTTGGGTAGGGAGGATTCTGTGGGTCCACATGACCATGGATCTCTGTGTATATTACCTTCTACCCTCTTTTTCATGATCATGTGAATGGGCTCAACAAGTGATGAGCAGGTATGTGTGATCTGACCCATAGAAAACTGAATCTTCTACCAGTGCCTGGGAGCTTTTTCTGTTCCCAAAGCTCATATATGCCAACATCTTGTTGATTCTGCACAGAATAATTGGAACACAACCATAAATGTGTTCTTTTTATGCTCAGAAGATCTATTTTCATGATTGTTTTAAAGCATACATATGATCTAACGTTGCTTTATATGCAACATAAAATCCAATTATAGGAGCTGCTTTCATTGTGCCTTAGATCACATATTTATTCTCATGTCAAAGTTTTGTAAAACAAAAACAAAAACCTAGGAATAAGGTTCACACAAGAAACAACCATTAATCACTCAGATTATATTTAAGGATGTGGCACGTCTAAATGGCACCATAAAACACATGTTACTTGTTTAAAATGTTGTGAGCTATAAGTGATGAAACATCTGCTCAAATGGTAGTTTATATTATGGATGCTTCTCTTAAGGATTATGCTGGTATTAAAATGAAATGGTGGAAATGTGGTGTGAAATGATAAAACTGTAAGGCTGGGAAAGAATGCTCTAGTAATAGGTTTATTCTGGGGAAGGATATGACAGCTGTCAACCTGATGGTGACAGAACAAGAGATACAGAACAGGACAGAGCCCCATCTTTCCCAGATGCTGATAAATGCTTCTGTTGAGAAGACATCACATTAACTGTCTTCTCATGATCATGAAAGCAAGTATGGTGAATTGGAGTCTTGGTAGATAAAGCGTGGAGGCCAGGATTGAAATCCCACTCAGTCATGAAGCTTGCTACGTCGCTTTGAGCAAATTGGCAGTTTACTAATCATACCACATTTATATTTCACTTTTCCTGTAAGGAGCTGTGTAGGACAGCGTTCACAGGGCATTCCCATTTTATCTTCATAACAATTCTGTATGGTAGGTTAAGAATAAGAAACAATAGGCTTGTTCACACAACCAGCTACAGGGTAGGAGAGCTGGGTGCGCTCCTGATTATTTGCCATGCACTTGCAAACATGAAGGTAGGAGGTGGGGAGAATGATTGTGTGCGCAGTGGCAACTGGATAGGACACACATACCCTACCCAGATTCCATGCCCTGCTTTCTACAGGAGGTAGAATGAAAAGCTATTCACACTCCTCCCCTCCTACCTTCATGTTTGCAAGCACCCAACCCAAAATGGGGAGTGTGCCCAGCTCTCCTACTAGGTTACGTGATTCTTCTACCCTGCTGGCGGTCGTGTGTGAACAAGGCTAGTGAAAGGTTGTCCAGTGAGCTTCATGGCTGAACACAATTTTGAACCCAGTCTCCCTGGTCCCAGACTAACATTCTGTCTGCTACACACAGCGTTCTAGCTTACCTCACAGGGTTGCTGTCAGGGTTTTATAAAAGCAGTTACACATTTATACTGCAGCTCAGGAAGGTCAGGATATAAATCTGGTATCTATATTGCAGTGTGCTTGTGGTATTGAAAATTTAGATGCTGATCACATGCCATGTATTGGTGCAGAATGTTCAGTGGCTAAGGACACTTAAGAGCTTGCAATCTACCTTCTGTGAGGGAAGGGGAAATCGTCAGTTTGGCTGGTACTGAAGATTCACATGAGGCAATCTAAGGACTCAAAAAAGGGTCCTGGGATATGGGCAAGTAAACCGACAGGGAGTCCAGACACAAGGAGGCCTGTTACAATGGAATGAGAGAGAGTACTAATAATAGAAGAGATTCTGAAGAAACATCATAGCACTTGAGGTAACAAGTGGATGTAATGCTGTGGAAATTGAAAGACTGAGAAATAGGGCAGCTCCACACGTCACAGTGAAGCTGCCAGTTAGCTGAACTGCCAGTTTGGGGGGCACATGTGCTTGACTAACATTGTTAGGACAGGCATGCCAACCTTGGCCGTGCCATCCGAAGTCATCACTGTCAGCCTGTTGCACCCTACTTGTGGTTTGTGATGTCAGGTTCTGAACCACAAGTAGGGTATAAAATGCTGCCACTGGCAGGTTCGGACAACACGCCCAATGTCAACATGCCCATGCTGACACTGGCAGTTGGACTTGTGCATGTGCTGTGGGAACTGGCGGTTCCGCAGAGCAGCAGTTTCAATGTGATGTGTGAACTCTGTTATCTGTGTATGGTGAGGGACTGGATCTGATACCTTTGAGAATCCTTTTTGGGTGCATTTTCATAACTATCCATAAATTAAGCAGGGCCTGAGATTTCCATGAGAGCAGGTTGATGATTAAGAGAACCCCACTATACTAAGAGAACCCCACTATATTCCTCAATCTACATAGTGATCAAAAGTCTTTTAAAATCAGAAATATAAGTTTTTAGACTGAACAATATTGATCCATAGTATATGACTCCACTGCAGAAACCGATGTCACATGTAATCATAAATACATCACAGATACGCCATATAAAACCAACTTGTAAGATATAATCACAATCATAAATATCAAAGCCATGCACCAAAATATTTAAACGAATGAAATTAATGTGGCTGCAAAATCCAAGAAGAGTCCTAAAGGATATTTCTCAGATTTTCAAAATAAACCATTTGCTTCAAGGGAATTCTTCCCAATCCTTTACCATGAATAAGCAAATGAGGTTCCTCATGAAGCTTCACATATCATCATAGAGTCCAAGGAGATTCTTTGTAAGCCTTAAAACAAGCCAGACATGTTTTGACTATGGTATAGTCTAGTCTTCCATCAGTGGGATCCAGTGGCGCTGTGTTGAAATGTTTCTTCTAATGCATATTTGCATAACTATACCTGTTTTATATTCTTACATCCTTGTGAGTTCAGCTGCTGTTTGTGCCCAGTGTTTGTCACAGTGTGCATGTTTGTGTGTGTGTAGGGGGATGATGCTTAACTTGTAGTGGTGGGGGGCTCTACCAAGGGGGGGGGGCCTCCAAAGGCTAGGTCCAGGCTCCAAAATTACCTAGGTGCACCTCTGGTGGCATCAACCAGAAAGATGCAAGCTTCTTGTAATCCAGTATAGTCACTCTGTAGGATATAAAAATATGCATCAAACACTAGCAAATCCTACACAAGTCAAATCAGTGAAATACCCTTACAGTCTCATAAAACCCTCACCCAAGACCATGCAAATTGGATGGCGCCAATGCCATATAGTCTGTTATGGCAACAACAAAATAAATAATGTACTGAAATAGCAATCTATAATATAAATCACATTATAAATTATATTATAATATAATATAAATTGTTCCCCAAATCCATACAAGCATATTTATCCAATCTCTAAAATGTGAGATACAACTATTCAAATATTATAAAAGTAAAACCACACTTACTAAGAACATACAATGTCAAGATTCCATCATAATAGAACCGTTGTCTGCAAACATCTCCTCGCTTCGGCCTCTCTGGGTTTAAATATTCTTGAATCATCCCAGGTGCTCAAAGCTCATATAAATCATAAACCATTGTGCAAAATATCCTGATTCTGAAACTACTTATCTTGAAAGACCCTTATCATAAGGAAGCATAATAATTCCAAATGTACTTATGCCAAAAAGAGAACCATGTACAGTGGCCCTTAAATGATGTATCCAGTATATTGGGTTGATGAGTCATCTTTCAGGAAAGAGCCACTGTGCACCAAAGAGCTGTCTCATAACCATTCTCTTTTCTAACCCTGTACACATCCAACCCACCTGAGAATTGCCCTGTTAAGTACACACACACAAATATGTAGCCAAGTTGGTCCGTTAGAAAGAAAAAACTCCAAAAGCGACAGTAGGGTAACAATTTCTTTATTAGGGCCAATTAAAATGAAGATGCTAGGTGTAAAGCCCGGTCCCACGTAGGAACATCTGCCAGTTGTAACTTCCGTTGGCAATGCAGCATTGTGGCCTGGCAACTCTAAAAGAACAATCAGGGCATGTATCGAACAGTGGGCAAGTTTCATATAATGATTCAAACTAACTAGCCAGCCTCTTGCCCTTAGATTGCTCATGTACATTACCTTTGGAAAGGAAAGGACCTTGTCCCCTGTATCCCCTGTATTTAATGTAAACCCCCCTGAGCCTTCCTGGAAGGCAATAAATGAAATAAATATCTCCTTTTGGAATGGTGAACAGTTGTGTTTAGCGATGTCACTGAGATTCATAATTCCCTGGCTCAGACTATGAAGTGAAACACATCTCCAATGTGAAGTAAAACATTATGTGCAATCCCATGGTTCTTTTCCGGCTCAAATTACAATCTCCTCCCCCTCCCCCTCCTACTCAGGCATGGCCCAAACCTCCCTAGCATTCCCACCATGATCTCCCCACCAGTGGTGTGCTCCAAATTTCCCCCACCCTGATCTTCCCATGTCAATCACTCTGACCTGATCTTTTCACTCCTATCTTACCTTATTTGGTGGCAGCTGCTGCCAGTCTTTCCTCCTTTCGTCTCCCACTTAAAAGGGTGAAAGTGGAATGAATGGAGGGATGAAGAGCTACACTGCGAGAGCAGGGGCAGTATTGCTGCTGCCAACGAGTAGGGTAGGGGTGACCTGCTAAGGGAGCATTGGTGAGGCAGGCAGGCAGAAGTGGTGAGCTGGTGGGGAAGACTAATCCACCACCAATGCCAATCTCCTGTTTCACCACATCTCATTAGCGGGCTGGCCTTGCTCCTACCCAAGGTCTCTTAACTGGAGATCAAACCGCAGGATCTAGCTGCCTTACTCTCTGCATCACCATGGCAGTTTGTCAGAGGATATACAGTAGCTTGTTGGTTGACTCTCTTGTCAGTGCCACAGTTGTATATGGTCAGTAGCCACCAGCTTAACAGACATCGGGTGATTCTGGCTCTAACTGACCTGGCTCCTCAGCAACGTATTGCTCAGAATCAGATGCAGATTGTTAAGAAGTGGAAAAACCATCTGAGAAAATTCTCCAAAGTTTCTCCTTGGGTGGAACCCTAGAATTTCTCTTCAGATGTCAGTTTCTCCTTGGAAGAACTCCAACATTTTCTTTTCAATTTCATGTTGGGGAACTTTCAGATCCAACCTGCTCAGACTATACCCACCCACCCATCTCCCCTTACACAAACCACCATGGTTCACATAATAGTTCCAATCTAGGTTTAATGTGGGTTACGAACATTAGTGTGATAGTGTGAACTCACACCAAGGCAAGTATCTCAGATTCATTTTGGACCCTAAACCACCTTGGCCTAGGTTCATACAATCATGCAAATGTCAGTAACCCACATTAAGCCTAGACCAGAACTATTGTGCAAACCAGGCCCCTCACTTTGATTCTTGCCCATTGCATTGTGTGTGACATTGGCTTTCCTGAGCTTCAGCATTGCTTCCATCCACAGATATTCCTCTCCTGGTTTCTTCCCAAGCTCTGCCTTTCCACATCATTATTGTTCAAAGCTTTATGTGTGCGTGTCAAACCATCTGGGCGAATGTCTCTCAAGGCTTCTTTATTGAGACATAATGGATGGAGAAGCAGTTTTATATAAATTGGAGGGTGAGCCATGACACCACTCGGCAAAATGTCAGACCAAATTGAAAAACCTTTCATTTTGTTTCCCATGAGTCACTTGGCCTTTTAGTCTAAATTTGTACTATCATTTGCAAACTTTCTGGCCCTTAACCCTCCCAACCTTTCATATTAAACTCTCTTTAAGAAGGATGGAAATCTCTCAAGAGCTCAGAAGATGTCATGGTTCACTTTGAATCTCTGCATCTCCTATGGCAAGACAGTTTTGAAATTTTCAATTCAAACTATTACTAGGGCATGACCTACTTTCCCAGAAACCACAGTTTATTCTTAATTACATTTTCATTCCCTCTTACCCTTACCATCAAAATGGTCTCCTCGTTGCACCTTCAATATATGGCTGATTTTCTGGCCAACTATAATTGGGCTATAGTTTTCCTAATAAATCGTAGCTCATTATAGTGAATAATGCACTACTGAATTCTCTTTTGCTTGCAAAGGTCTCTCCCGAGCTGTGTGATCTTGCAAGAATTGGTCTTTTACTTGCCCCACTTTAACATGTGCTTCTTTTAGCATTGCTGGGGGTTTTCTTCTATTCATAGTGCTCCCTCTGTTTTAAATAGTAACAGTCTTATGATTAGAGACACGAACAATATCTGATACAGATCATATAAGTGCCACCCCAAATCTGAACAATGTATAGATTTGAAAAATGCAGCTAATCTTTCCTGCATTCAGCTCTTACACAGGCCACTTGTCAAGGAGCTTGGCCACAAACCTTACAGCTGGAAGATCTCTTAGTGAGCTACTATTGATTGTGTGTTCCCAAGCCTCAGACAGAGAAAGGAACTGGGATCTCCAAAATCAGCCCATTTGATTGGTAAGCAGATGTCATGAAGGAACCTGTAGATTGGCCAGGCCTGGAATAAATAACAGGAGCCTTCCCTTCTTCCTTTGTCTGTGCAACAGAGCAATACCAGCTGCCCTTCCGGCTACCACCACAGCCTACCTACAACAGCTCACCTCAGAAGCCCTGGAACCGAGAGCACATAGTATAAGCTTGGGTTTAGGTATTTCTGCCAAGCTAACAGACCTGGTCTGGCCCCAACTAAAGTGATGTGTAGGATTAGAGAACACAATCTCGGGGGGGGGGGGGAATTACTGGACAGGTAAACTGTCCAAAGAAGAAATGAAATGATGGTTGACATAAGGAAAATTACTCAAAGTAGTCCCTTTGAAATTAAAAGGACGTTAGCAAATGCCAAACTGGGCTGCAGCCGGTCTGGGCTACTCTGGAGGAGGCTGGCGAGGGTGGAGAGAGCCATTGCCACTGCTGCCACCCCCACTGCCACTTAAGGTAAGTACCTTTGAATTCGCTCTCACCTTCTTTAGCAATAGGGAAGCTCCCCCGCCCCCCAGGCCCTTTATTCATAAAGGGGAATTCTCACTGGAACTGGTTTGCACCAATCGGCTGTCTAACTGGACCAGGTTGGTTTGAATCTGGTTCCGATTTGAACCAAACTGGCCCGGCCAGTTTCATGCACACCCCTAGACCAATGGAGTAGACACCATTGCATGAGGGTGTGCAATGTCTGGGAGTCGCTGCACTTGCCATGTCCCCTGCCCCCCAGAGTGCTCACCCCCACCTTTGTGACCCTCTGCTGTCACCATGCCACTACCGGGCTACCTCTGGAATGCTCTCCCACTGGGGGTGTCCAGCCTCTGGTGTCTGTGGTTGCTTTTTAAAAACAACTGAAAGCACTTTTAGTTGTTCAAGCTTTTACCCTAGGGGTTGCCCATCCCTCCTTTCTGGCTGCTCTGTTGTGTTTTTATGGCCGTTTTGGGTGTTTTATGTTTTAATGGTTTTAATTGATTTTAATATTTGAATGTGATTTAATGGAATTTTATTGTATTTTTGTAAAGCACCCTGGGATAATTTTTTTCAAAGGTGGTATATAAATCTAACAATAAATGATACATACATAAATAAAATCTGTGCCTCTATGGCCCCAATTCTAGTAAGAACAGGCAGCCTCTTTAAGCAGACTTGTTTCCACTGGCAGTTGGGCAAGTGTGGCCCAGTGGTTAGGCAATGAATATGGGTGAAAGGAGAGTGGGGAGGAGCAAAGGGGTGTGCGGAGGTGAGCAAAGTGGGTTGAGTGGCAAGTGAAGGGTCATGCTTCGGTATTTGCCTCTGGGACACCTCCAACCTTGCTTTGCCACTGGTACAGACTATGGGTGGTACTCATTTATTTAAGAGAGTGCCTTCTTCTTCATGAACCCCTCTGCCTATTAAGATCTTCAGGGGAGGTCCGGTTGTGGTTGCCAGTGGCACATTTGGTGGCGACCCAAAACTAGCCTTCTCTAGGGTAGCCCTGGGGCTCTGGAACACACTCCCAAATGACTCAGACTCTCCCAGTCTCTGACTGGTTTTAAATGACTTCTGAAAAGATACCTTTTAAAAATCAGGCTATTAGTTTATGATGTTTTGAAGTTTATTTATGCTAATTTTAATTGGTTTTTACATGATTTTTAGGTTTTAGTTGTTGTTTGGTCAAATTGTAAACCACCCTGAAATTTTATATAGGGCAGTATAAGAATACAATACATACATACCAATACCAATACCAATACCAATACCAATACCCAGAAACTCTCCTGTGTGAGTGGAAGGCATTCCTGCTCCTGCACAAAGGGTCTCTGATTTCTGCCAATCCACTTCTGCGGCTGCAGACCCACACCATTCTAGAGGGTCCCCCAACTGCTAACCTTTTCAGGGGTGGAAGGGGCTGAATTTGGAAGAATAGAAAAGTCCCATTGCACCAGTGGAATTCTGTTTATATTTATTTGGATTCAAACCTGATCTGAGCATGTGTGGAGCAGCCAAGGCTGTGTATGCATCCCTCTTATTTAAAGTTACAGTCTTGACAATCAGCTGTTTAATAAAGTAGGGGTGTGCAAACCAGTTTGAATCTGAACCAGTTTGACATTGAACTGGTTCGATTTGAAGATTCAGGGTTGAGCTGAACCACCCCCGGTTCGGCTCGACCCCAAACTGAACCCCCCCCCCCAATTTGGAGGTTCGTCAAGCTCTATCTATCTATCTATCTATCTATCTATCTATCTATCTATTTATTTTGAGGAAAACTTACCCTCTCTGGGGGGGCTTTTCCAAGATGGCAGGGGCACATGCAAAGCTTTCCCCTCCCACCGCCGGCCTTCCTTTTCCTAAAAATCACCTGGTTCAGGCCTTTCCAGGCCTATTCCCTGGTGTGGCGGCCATTTTGGAGGCTGCCGTGCTTGCGCAGTGGAACCTTGCATGGCCTAGGTCATGACCTCCAGCCAAACCTGGCCAGGTGTTTTGTGCACACCCCTATAGAGAAGTGGGAGTGCGGGGGGAATGAATCCAACCCCCGCTTCTTCTGGAAAGATTTCAGCTTCTTAAAAAGAGCTATGCTTGCATAGCCTCATTTGTTGGACTGGACAGAGGAATCTGCTCACACAATGGGACTTTCTCAGCAACTTTGACACTTGAAAAGTTGTGCATGAGGCTCAGAAGACTCTCTGAGACTCTGTGATAGTGTGGGATGTGAAATGGGCAGTTGCACCTGTGGGGAATCAGTAGGTATAAGCATCTCTTGCTTCTTCAGCACATGTGACATCTCTGGGCTGCAACTTGGTCATCCTAAATGTGGCAGTTCCTAAGGCCACATAGGAAGCAGAGTGATGGAGTAGGGCAAAAGGTTCCCAGTTCTGAAACCATCTCACATAGGTGAACCACTTCCGGCCACAATGTTCCAGATCTGGCCTTGTACAAGAGCAACAATATTTCTCTAGCTAGAAATGCGTCATCTAATACACAAGGTCTGTTCACACAAGCATCCTACCCCACTTTAGGAGCTGTATGTACTCCCAATTTTTGATCATGTATGATAAACTACTGGATAGGTGGGGTTAGTGAAAATCTATGAAACAGGAGCTAGGTAAAGCAGCTTAAAATCCTGGGCACAACAGCTGGGTAGGATGGCACCATTCTACCCAGATCCTGCTTCACACACTATCATTCTCTACCACCTAACTAGGTGATTGCTACACAATAGAAAATTGGGAGCATGCAAAGCTTCAGAAGCTGGATAGGTTCTACTTAGTCACACTCAGTTTTCAATAGTGTGAACAGCCTTACTATAACAAGCACATTGTAGTAGTACTAGTCTTCTTGTGATCAACAGAAGTCTGCAGATTTCTGATGTTTCTTGCTGGTGACTCCTCAGCCCACACATGGATGCTTCATAAACCTGTGCTTGATACTATTGCATTTTATTTCATCTCTGTTCCTGCAGTTTATGAGATCATCCTATTCATTCTGCATAATTCTTCTGTGGTGTTCAGTAGCATAAAGGTAAAACACACCATGTAGTTTACTATGCATACAATAGGGATGTGCACACAAAACCAACTTGGTTTCCTGGCTCAGTTTGAATTTGGGAAGACTCAGTTTTGGCCCTTCCGGACTGGCCCCCAGTTTGGTTTGAGCTTGAACTGGTTTGGAACCGGCTGAAGGCCCTACCGGCAAAGGGGAATCCAACAAGGATTCCCCTTTACAAGTAAATTGGGGGTGGGGGTGGAGCGTTTGGGAATCTGGCAAGGATTCCCCTTTACCAGTAAAGGGGTGGGGGGGATTCCCTAAGGGGGCTTCCCTTTTTACGGCAGTAAAAATCACAAGAAATCATGCCAGTGGCTGCAGCGGCTGCGGCAGCCATAGTGGGGTGGAGGCTCCCCTAACCCTCGCCAGCCTCTCCCAGAGTCTCCTGGCCCAGTTTGGGCCTGGTTCTGTGCAGGCATGGAAGCATTTTTTTTAACCTCCATGCATGCACACAGACCTTTTTTTTTAAACCTCTGTGCATGCGCATGGGCCTCACCAGATCTCGTTTGCTGTAAGGGCTCCTAGCCGGTTCCAAACCAGCCCAGATTGACTCAACCCCAAACCAAACCAGGTCTGATTCCATTCAAGGCCGAGCCTTCAAAATGAACTGGTTAGAAGGTGAGCCGGCTCAATTTTGAGCCGGCTCACACATCCCTAGCATAAAGCCAAATAAATGTTCAGCTCTCAGGCTATGTACATGAACCTCATGAACAACCTTTCAGGGGTCAAAGATGCTGAGGAATTCCCATTGTGTGAGCAGATTTCTCTATCCAGTCCAGAGCTATTTTACTGCTGAAGTAAAATTTTCTGGAAACATCTTTGTCTTCCACCTAGGAACAAACTCCTTGATCTTAACTTTGCATCTGAGTCAGAGGAGAAGAAATGCCACAAAGGAACATTCTAACCTTTTAAAGAACTCCCATTTATCTGCATTCCCATTGCCCAATTTGCTTTAATTGTCTTGCCCTGAAGGTTCATGACAGTTCATTGTCGTCATTCATTTTTGCTCTTATCTTTTTCATCTTAGCCCAAACCATGTGGATGGTGCCTGTTGCATAGATTCCCCTCCAGACACAAGCATCTTCTCTTGCTCATCTCCCTGCACCCTCCTCTGCTTTCAGTCAGAGATGGCCTTTCAGCCCAACTCTCCCTGCTGGTTTCCTAGACTCATCCACAGGCCTGAGTGAGTGATTCAACACAGTTTTGCTGAGCGCAGTGACACTACTGTTTGAATCAAACATACATGGTGTGTGCTGCTTCTGCGTGAATCTGTGCTGAGAAATGGACACTGGTGTTTCAGAAAAAGTGGAGGTTTGGTATTTACTTATTTCACCTGTAGACTTCCTGGAACCCTTGCCACAGTACAATACAATGAATATTTACATACTACTTTTCAACAAAGGTTCCCACAATTCCATGTAGTTTCACAGTATTGAATGACAGTCTGCATTCCTGAGATTTGTAGCTGCATGTTGGCTCTTAATGATGTTACTCATTAGCTTTGCCGATGCTGTTTGTGCTGATGGGAGTAATAATAGCAGCAGTAGTAGTGTAACACAGGAGACGACATCCAATTTAACAAAGTGCTGATGCAACATTGCTGCATGAGCCAAAAATGTGTCCCCAAGAGTTGTGTAGCCCTCAGAGACGTATTTTTTGTGGATAATAGTTGGTATCAGAAGGAAAGGGAGATCAATGGAAATCATTCTTCTCTTGTAGCATACGCTGTGTGTTAGCTACAGGAGCACTTCCTTAGTCTGGCTGTTGGCCAGTGTTTCAGAGGATCTTTTTTGCTCCTGGTCCTGTTGCAAGGATCATGGGTGTTCAAAAAAATAAAATTCTGGGTAGGGGCGAAGTATATACATACAGATATATACATACAATATGTAAATAGAAATCAAAGCCAGCCATGAATCTGGGATGGGGAACTGCTCCCCTTGCCCCTCTCTGCAGGCATCCATAGAAAGGGTCAAGCTCAATTTTATAATTGTGCCTCTCAAACTAATGTTCACTCTGATATTTCAGTCACCAAGGCATCCCTCATCCTTGAAAAACAGCTGTGGGGATATGTGATAGGGATGCTGATATAATAAGAATTACCGGGCAAGTTTTGTTAGTCAGATAGATTATTGCTGGTTATACTCTGCCTGATAGTTTAAAGTGTTGGCAATAGATATCTCTAAAATATTGTCAGCAGGGAAGATGATGATTTTGTTAAAGCATGATGGTGGCAGCTAAAATGTGTGCAGCCAAATTGTGGAAAGGTCCAAGTGTACGGATTGTAGATAACTGGTTGCTTAAATTACGGGATGTTTGATTAATAGAGAAAATATAAAATTAAGAAATACAAATAAATAGGGAATGGTTTTTTTGAGGAAATGCACTCATAAGAACATAAGAACAGCCCTGCTGGATCAGGCCCAAGGCCCATCTAGTCCAGCATCCTGTTTCGCACAGTGGCCCACCAGATGCCAATTGGGAGCCTACAGTCAGGAGTTGAGGGCATGCCCTCTCACCTGCCATTACTCCCCTGTAACTGGTACTCCGAGGCACCCTGCCCTTGAGGCAGGAGGTGGCCGACAGCCCTCCAACTAGTAGCCATTGATAGACCTCTGCTCCATGAAGTCATCCAAACCCCTCTTAAAGCCATCCAGGTTGTTGGCTGTCACCACATCCTGTGGCAGAGAGTTCCACAAGTGGATCACAAGTTGTGTGAAAAAGTACTTCCGTTTGTTGGTCCTAGACCTTCTGGCAATCAATTTCATGGAGTGACCCCTGGTTCTAGTGTTGTGTGAGAGGGAAAAGAATCTCTCTCTCTCCACTTTCTCCACACCATGCATGATTTTATAGACCTCTATCATGTCTCCCCGCAGTCGTCTTTTTTCTAAACTAAAAAGCCCCAGGTGTTGTAGTCTTGCCTCATAAGAAAGGTGCTCTAGGCCCCTGATCATCCTGGTTGCCCTCTTCTGTACCTTCTCCAGTTCAACAATGTCCTTTTTAAGATGTGGTGACCAGAACTGTACGCAGTACTCCAAGTGTGGTCGCACCATAGTTTTGTATAAGGGCATTAAAATGTTAGCCGTTTTATTTTCAATCCCCTTCCTAATGATCCCTAGCATGGAATTTGCCTTTTTCACAGCTGCCGCACATTGAGTCGACACTTTCAACGAGCTGTCGACCACAACCCCAAGATCCCTCTCCTGGTCCGTCACCGACATCTCGGATCCCATCAGCATATACTTGAAGTTGGGGTTTTTCGTCCCAATGTGCATCACTTTACACTTGCTAACATTGAACTGCATTTGCCATTTTGTCGCCCACTCCCCCAGTTTGGAGAGATCCTTTTGGAGCTGCTCACAATCCGTTTGAGATTTCACTACCCGGAAGAGTTTGGTATCATCTGCAAATCTGGCCACGTCGCTGCTTACCCCTGCTTCTAGATCATTTATGAATACATTAAAAAGCACCAGTCCCAGTACAGATCCCTGGGGGACCCCACTTCTTACTTCCCTCCATTGTGAAAACTCTCCATTTATACCTACCCTTTGTTTCCTGTCTTTCAACCAGTTAGCAATCCACACATGTACTTGTCCCTTTATCCCATGACAGCTAAGTTTCCTCAGGAGCCTTTGATGAGGAACTTTGTCAAAAGCTTTTTGGAAGTCCAGGTAGACTATGTCAACTGGATCACCTTGATCCACACACTTGTTGACACTCTCAAAGAAGTCCAAAAGGTTGGTGAGGCAAGATTTACCTTTGCGGAAGCCATGCTGGCTCACTCCCAGCAGGGCCTGTTCTTCTAGGTGCTTTACAATTTTATCCTTGAGGATGCTTTCCATCAATTTGCCTGGAACGGATGTTAGGCTAACTGGCCTGTAATTTCCCGGATCTCCCCTGGATCCCTTTTTGAAAATCGGTGTTACATTTGCCACTCTCCAGTCCTCTGGTACAGAGCCCGATTTCAGGGATAAGTTAAATATTTTAGCAAGGAGGTCGGCAATTTCACATTTGAGTTCTTTGAGGACTCTTGGATGGATGCCATCCGGCCCTGGTGATTTGTTAGCTTTCAGTTTTTCCAGACAGTTTAGAACATCATCCCTTGTCACTTTTATCTGACTCAGCTCTCTAGCCTCCATCCCTAAAAAGCCTGGTTCCGGAACAGGTATATGCTCAGTATCCTCTGCCGTGAAGACAGATGCAAAGAAGTCATTCAGTTTCTCTGCAACCTCCATATCCTCCTTAATAATCCCTTTCACTCCCTCATTGTCTAATGGCCCAACCGCCTCCCTGGCAGGTTTCCTGCTTCTGATGTACTTAAAGAAGTTTTTGTTATTCCCCTTGATACTTTTGGCTAAATGTTCCTCAAACTCTCTTTTTGCCTCCCTTATTGTCACCTTGCATTTCTTTTGCCAGAGTTTGTGTTCCTTTTTGTTCTCTTCGTTTGGACAGACCTTCCAATTTCGGAAGGAAGTCTTCTTCCCTTTTATGGCTTCCTTGACGGTACCTGTTAGCCATGCTGGCATCCTCCTGGACTTAGTGGTACCTTTCCTCCTTTTGGGTATACAATCTAACTGGGCTTCTAGTATTGTGGTTTTGAGTAAACTCCATGCACTCTGGAGCGAAGTGACTCTCCTGATTTTCCCCCTCAGCTTTTTTTTCACCACACTCCTCATTTTGGAGAAGTTTCCTCTTCTGAAATTCAAAATGTCCGTGTTAGACATTCCTGGTGATTCTCTCCCTGCATGTATGCTGAATTTGATGGCACTATGGTCACTGTTCCCTAAAGGGTCGATGACACTGACATCATGCACCAGGTCCTGGGTGTCACTCAGAATTAGATCTAAGGTCGCCTTCTCTCTGGTCGGTTCCATGACCAACTGTTCTAGGGCACAGTCATTTAGCGTATCTAGAAATTTGACCTCTTTGTCCTGACTTGAATGTGAATTTACCCAGTCTATGTGTGGGTAGTTGAAATCACCCATTATTACAGCCCTGCCTCTCCTTGACGCCTCCCTGATTTCCTCCTGCAACTCCCAGTCACTGTCATCATTTTGATCCGGAGGGCGATAGCACGTCCCCAGTAGCACGTTTCCTTTCTGACCTTGTATAGTCACCCACAGGGTTTCTGTGGAGGACTCCAGTCCACTTAGGTTTTCTAGCTTATTAGATTCTATCCCTTCTTTAACATACAGTGCTACCCCTCCTCCAAGGCGCCCCTCCCTGTCCTTTCTGTAGAGTTTATACCCAGGGATAACAGTGTCCCACTGGTTCTCACTGTTCCACCATGTTTCTGTTATGCCCACTATGTCTATTTCTGCGTTAGCAACCAAGCACTCCAGCTCACCCATCTTGGTTCGGAGGCTTCTGGCATTGGCATACAAGCCCCTATACGCTGAATCTCTCCCCTGATGTATGCTACTCTTTTGACTCTTTGACCTGCTGGCACAGGCTCCCATCTGCTCTTTATGCGGTTTTGCTCCATCCCCTTCTGTTTTATTTGCATTCTTTGCAGCCTCACACTTTAAAGGATGGCTTTTGCCAAACGGGATACTGCCCAGCTCCCATCGGCTGTTCCCCAAGTGTCATTTTAAAAGCTGCTCTGCAACCTTTTTGATTTTAAGCGCCAGCAGTCTGGTTCCATCTTGGTTCAAGTGCAGCCCGTCCCTTTTGTACAGGCCTTGCTTGCCCCAAAATGTGTCCCAGTGCCTAACAAATCTAAACCCCTCCTCCCGGCACCACCGTCTCATCCACGCATTGAAACCCCTCAGCTCTGCCTGTCTCACTATACTTGCGCGTGGAACAGGTAGCATTTCTGAGAATGCTACCTTGGAGGTCCTGGACTTCAAAATGCTACCTATCAGCCTAAATTTGGCTTCCAGGACCTCCCGACTACATTTCCCCACATCGTTGGTGCCGACGTGCACCACGACAGCTGTCTCCTCCCCAGCACTGCCTAGGAGCCTGTCTAGACGCTGCGTAATGTCTGCAACCTTCGCACCAGGCAGGCAAGTCACCGTGCGGTCAACATGCGGGTCACAAACCCATCTCTCTATCCCCCTAATGATCGAATCACCAACTACAAGGAGGTGCCCACACCCCAGAGGAGTATCCCCTGTGCGAGAGGATATGGGCTCATCATCCACGGAAGGGGTCCCTTCTAAAGGAGCATCTCCCTCTTCCTCAGACTGATGTCCTCCTTGCCCAAGACCTTCATTCTCCCTGACAGCAGAGGAGCTACCGGCCCTGGAGTGGGATGCCTCTATCACATCCCTGAAGGTCTCGTCCACATGCCTCTCTGTCTCTCTGAGCTTCTCCAGATCCGCCACCTTGGTCTCGAGGGAACGGATTTGTTCCCTGAGAGCCAGGAGCTCCTTGCACCGAGCACACACCCACGACTTCTGCCCATGAGGCAAATAGTCGTACATGTGGCACTCTGTGCAACATGTGGCACTCTGTGCATGTGGCACTCTGTGCAACTCCTTTGTTGTATTTCTGAAGAACAATGGATGCATGTAGTAGCAGAGAATTCTATACCCAGTGTGGAAATTAATCAGACAATTAAGACAATAAACTGAAATTGAATCCGGATAAGATGGAGGTACTGTTGGTCAGTAGGAGAGCCAATCGGGATGAGGAGATTTTACCGGTTCTGGATGGGGTTGCACTCCCCTTGAAGGAGCAAGTACGCAGCTTGGGGGTACTACTGGACCCGGCTCTGCTTTTGGAAGCTCAGGTGGAGGCGGTGGCCAGGGGTGCCTTTGCACGGCTTCGGCTGGTGCGCCAGCTGCGACCCTTTCTCGAGAAGGCAGATCTGGCCACGGTTACCCATGCCTTAGTCACGTCGTGGCTGGATTACTGTAACACGCTCTACGTGGGGCTGCCCTTGAAGAATATCCGGAAACTGCAGCTAGTGCAAAATGCGGCAGCGAGGGTTTTATCCGGAGCTGCCCGCTGGGAACATATCACCCCCATTTTGAAAGAGCTGCACTGGCTGCCGGTTTGTTTCCGGGTCCAATTCAAGGTGCTGGTTTTGACCTTTAAAGCCCTAAACGGTTTGGGCCCGGGGTATTTGAGGGACCGCCTGCTCCCAAGGGTTGCTGCCCACTTGACGAGGACATCTGGGGGGGCCCTGCTCCGGGTGCCGACAATGAGGGAGGCCCGGCTGTCGTGCACTCGGGACAGGGCCTTCTCTGTTGCTGCTCCTAGACTCTGGAATGCTCTCCCGGTGGCCATTCGTTCCTCGGACTCCATCACAGCTTTTAGAAAGCTTTTAAAGACTTGGCTTTTTACCCAGGCTTTTACATAATCGTTTTTTACTGCTGTTCTTGTGTGTTTTTTATCTGCTGTCTTGTTTTTATGTATGTTTTTAGCTTGATGTTTTTATTGCTTTTATTGTATGTTTTAATTTTTGTAAACCGCCTTGGGGTTTTCTTTTAACGAAAGGCGGTATAAAAAAGTAAAAATAAATAAATAAATAAATAAATAAATAAATAAGAAGTTGGGGAATGCAATGGCTTTTTCAAACTTATAATGAACAAAAGAAATGAGTTGACAGGGGTTTGAAGTTCAACCTGAGAATTATGTCATACCATGCACACCAAAGTTCACTGTGATCTTTCAATCTTCAAGTCAGATATTATATTGCAGCATATTTTACCTTGACAGTGGGTGCAGGTGTTAAAGTGGAGACTTGAACTTAAAATATTGCATAGCAGAAGGTGCCAGAGAACCAGAACTGGAGGTCTGGGCGGTGAAACTCCACTCTGACTGGAGTGGAATTTGGAGAAGAAACTGCAGGTCCCTTCTTGCCCTTAACTCTGGTTTTGCCAATTCAGACATGCAGCTTGGGAAACCAGAGGTGAAAGGACCTCTGGTTTCCTAGTACGTCTGAATTCAGCATATGTGTGTGGGGAGCAGTGTTCCCACTAAGGCGTGTGCATGTGCGTGCACACACAAGTTTTTTTATATCCACTCAGTTAATTTCAGATCCCACTCAGGTTTTATCAGGAAACCCCCATTCTGACTGCTCGTGCGCACACACCACCTTGATACTGAAACCCAGAACAAAGCTCTGTGAAAGAGGTGAAAAAAAATTAGAGGGAACACTGGTGGAGTGATGGGCAAGAACAGGGGTGAGGAGATGGGGGAAGACCAGCATATGATTGTGTCACTGCAGAGGTAGAGAACAGCAGCTCACCATGCCACCTCAGGCACCAGGGCTGACCCAGGCCTGTACATCTGGGCCCCCATCTGCAATTTGAGATGATAAAAGTGAGGAAGAGAGATACTGCATGGGGCTTCTGCTCATCTGCTCTGCTTAGCTCTAAGATAATGAAGCCACAGTTCTTTGATGGTGGGAACTGCAGTATTTCCAAGCTGTGTGGACTACGTCATTAGCAGAAGACAAATAGTAAGTGTGGCTTCTAGTAACACTGACTAGTTTCAAACTTCCCAGGCATGTTACAGAAAGGTAGATTGTGAGACGACCTCATTCATTCTGTCAATGTTAGGAACTGATAGGTTCTTTAGCTTCTTTAGCTTTTTTATAATTTTCAGTTTTAATTTGAACCTAATAATTGTTTTTAATCTGACTTCTTCTTCTTCTTCTTTTTTAAATTAATTTTATTACTTGTATCTATGTCTATCTTATTGTTGTAAACCGCCCTGAGCAGTATTGCACTGGAGGCGGGGGAGTATAAATATTTTAAACAAACAAACAAACTGGAACTTGCCTCTTTGATATTTGTCCTGAGAAAACAGTTCCAACATTGCATGGGAATCCAAATAGATATTTTGTACAATGCTCTCTGCTTCAGAGGAGTGGCATGAGGAATAAGTGTAGCCCCTTAGGCTCTACAGGTATTTCCATCCTGTGAATGGACATAAGGGTTCTTTCTCTGTATGCAGTGCCAAACCAACAGTAGCCTGAGGTAAATTCCACAAATGTTGTTTAAGATGTCATTTTCCTGCAGAGAGGCCTTTAAATGTGTTGGGAATTCTCTCTGGTAAGAGCTACCCTTCTATTACAGCAGAGTGCACAGAGGCAAAACACAGCGGAGTCTGCCTAGGCATGCGTGTATGCTGAGAGTAAAAGAAACTTGGAGCCAGTTCATAGTTTCAAATCAATATAAGGAGTCTTTATTGGTGAACTCCATTCTAGATAGTAAAGTGGAGAGATAGGATCTTTAATCTATCTATCTAGCTGGATGCAGAAGGATGGTTTCTGCATTTCTGCACACATGGTGCAGGGAGAAAGGAATGTGGGTGTTGCAAGGGAGAAGAAAGGAGGAGGAAGAGAGCAGGCAGGCAGGCAGGAAGTCCCTGAGAGTAGCAATCTGCATATCAAAGGGATAGTGTCAGAACAATAGAGATGGGATGACCAATGTCTTGACCCCTCTAGCCCTCTCACTCACTAATCTGTCCCTCTCTGTCATTGAGACATGAGACAGCACAGAGTCCTTAACTTCCAACAAAATGAAGGAAGCAATACTTTACACACACTTACTTATACCTCTGTTCTTCTCAGAATCTGTTCTTGTACAAACCTGTATCACATCAGGGTTAGCTTTTCAGAGTTATTTTCAGGAAAATATTTAATGCAGCTCTTGTATAGCCAGAGGAACCAGTACTCTTAAGGAGCCTTCTGTGGTTATCTAGGCTCCACTGCCTATCACTGTGCCAAAAGTATAGGATCTGGTCTATGGGCCGAAGCCGGGGCATTGCCACAATTGAGCACATTTGAAGAACATGAGCCATGGGGCCCTGGAGGCCGCCCCTGCTATTTCCCCTGTCCCCTATATTGCTCACCCCCACTGATGCACTCGTCCCAGTTCTGCACCACGGTGGGCTGTGGCAGGAAACAAACGAAAACATGGTGAGTGGGCAGGGGAAGAAGCGGTGAGTGAAGAGATGGAGAAGTGGTGAGCTAAAGCAGTGGGCAGCGGGGGGAAGAACCTGGTGAGCCAATGCTGCAGAGGGAGGAAAACGGCAAGTGAAGCAGTGGTGGGGGGAGAAGCAGCGAGCAAAGGGGAGTCAGGGAGTTCCAGGGTTTGCACCTGGGCCACCGTCAACCTGACTATGCCACTGGTCTGAAGGTACATAATGCAGCAATCTTGCTGAAGCTAAGAGGTCAATGCCTGGGTGGGAGACTTCCTGGGAATTGTATATGCACCATTTTGAGCTCCATTGAAGAAAGGCAGGATATGAAATAAAGTGATTTCCAGGAGAGAGGAGTCAATTGGGGTCCTCTCTCTTTCCTTCCCCACATGTGCTATAAACTACAGGCTTTTATTTCCATGCCCACCAACTGGAGCACTGGCTTCCTTGTAATTAACTTTCCTTCCAGTTATTTATTTATTTGTTTATTTACATTTATATACCGCTTTTCAGACAAACTTCCCAAAGCGGTTTAAAGGACAATACATCAAGCCACACATTTACATTTTTACATGGGACTTAGTCTCACTTCCTCTCTCCTCCCCTTAGAGCAGGATGGTCTCTGGCCAGAGGCGCACTTAACCACGGGCCATGGGGATTTGGTCCATGGCCTCCCGTCTTCTGGGGAGCCTCCAAATGTTCTGCGGGCACTCCCCAGAGCCCTGTCGCTGCCTCATGCTCACCAGGCAAGTGAAATATTTTTAAATATTTGTTTAATGCACCACCTTGGGGACGGGGACTGCCAGTGGGTGTGCAGGCACTTGTGGGAGGGAGGCGGCAACAAGAGCTCCTTCTCCGAGCCCGCCCGCCTTCTAAATGACAAATCGGTCCATTTTTGGCCCATTATGGCCCATTTTGGGCCTCTTCACACACACTTTAAAAATGTAAAAATAAAGGCACTTTAAAAATGCTTTTAAAAAAAGATGTGACTTGCTCCCAAACCCCGCCCCCAGGGGACCTCCGAAGCCCTTCAGGTCCAGGCTCCAAAATTACCTAGGTGTGCCCCTGTCCCTGTCTGCTCTGTGGTGGCAGTTGCATGAAAGGGGGGGGCTCTTCAGCTGGGACAAGGAGCTGGGTGGCTTCTGCATTCCACTTAGGGTTCAGTCCCATGGCATTTTTTACAATGGAAACTAATCCTACGTGCCTGCAGCCAAGACTGAGCTGAGGTCTTCCATGAGCTAAGGTCTTCCATGGTGAGGGGAGTCAACAAGAGAAAAGGAATTTGGGGCTAACACATCCTTTCAGTAATACTGGCAGTTTCCTCCTCAGTCATTATGTGTACTGTTAAATCAAGCATTTTATTATCACTATTACAATTTCTGTTGTAGAAACATTGCATCTGGAACTTTACAGAGTAGCCTGAATTTTAAAAAGACCCAGAGTTCCTAACCTGAGAAGCTTACAATTTAAATTTAAACAATTTGGGAGACAACAGAAGAAGAGGAGAGGAGAAAAGAAGAGGTGGAATCACAGTGATATTTGTGGGGTGGTGGGTCACATGGCCAAATTAAATTAGAGGTACTTCATCTTTATTTCAGTAGAGATTGTTTTGGTTTCTCAGTACAATGACTATAGTACTGAGCATGGTTTCTCAAAACAAGGTAGCGAGGGCCTTTTTTCCCCTCCAGAAGAAAAGAAACAAAAATTAGAAGCAGACTTTCAGTGGATTTCCAATAAGCCCAAGACATCTGAGCAGAACTCCTTTGTGTGCCTGCTGGCCTTCATCACAATGGCTTGTATTCCATTCCTCATTCAAGAAATGGACTGGCTGACTAAACTGTTAGCAAACATAGCTTATATTTTGTGGCTCTTGAGGGCTGGAATGGGATAGACCCATTGGGACTAGAGGCCTTCACTTCTGTTCATTGTATTTCCCTGTGTGAAAAACCAGTAAAGGCAGAAAGGTTCAGTGTTTGTTGGCACAGACAAGGGAAATGACAGAGTTTTGTATCCCCAGATGAAAGCTGTCTGTCTTCATGAACATTTTGGAATGGTAATCGTTTCTTAGTAAGCCGGGTCTCACGATCAGTGAAACCCGATTCCTGAGAGTGTGCGGGAAGAGCGGGCTAAGCCCGCTCTCCCAGCACACGAGCAGGGAGGGAGCCCTGGGCAGCCGGATCAGCTGCCTACATGATTGCTGGCTCTGTGACAGAGCCGGCAGGGGCTGGGGAGCTCAGGGGCTGTGCGGCCCCCAGAAGCTCCAATATGCCCAGTGTGAGCACACAGGGCATACTGGGGAGATCCCTGGAGCCGGGAGGTGGCTTTTCGCCTCTCCTAGCCCGATTTTTGCTGATTGTGAGAATAGCCCCAGTGACTCTTCATGCAACAGCTAGGTAATAATATTAGCTTTCTCAAGTATTTTAAAAATATAGTATTTGGTTAACAAACCAGAACAGATCCAATGTTCAGGCAAAACGCAAGGTATGGTCCCCCCATAATTGTACCGCTTGCAAATGGGGTAATCACTTGTCTGATTGGGGCACAATGTCACAAAAACTTCTCTTCATGTAGAAGATTAGCTCATCAGAGATAATCTCTCTGATTTGCAGGGCTGTCCTTAAAGAGCCCTGGCGGGATGCGGGGCCCAGAGCAAATTAGCCAGTGCGGGGGCCCCTTCCAGTTAATTCTAATGGGGGTTAAAAGAGTGGGGCCCTGGGCAGTCACGCTGTTTGCCATGCCGTAAGGTCAGCCCTGCTGACTTGTGAGTTTTTCATATGCATAGAGTTTTGCCATGGGGGAACATTCAAGCATGTGATCACCTACTGCATTATGGTATATCTGAAAAGATTACATCATATGCTTTAAAAATGCTTACATATAATAATGCCCATATTCTCCTGACTGCAAAAGCCCAAGACCATGATAAGAACATAAAAATAGCCCTGGAAATAGCTTCCTCTAACCTACTGCTTCATCCAGCAGTAGCCGGTAAGTTGCATCTGGAAATTCATGACAGGAATGAAGGTTATGGACACTCCTGTTGTTTGCACCCTGTATCTGATATCCAGAGGTCTCTTGTCTCTGTACATGGAGTTTCCATTTAACTATCATGGGGACTGTAAGGCTCCAAGGGGGAGGAGGTGTGTTCCTGGCCTTTTTTGAACCCAAATTTTGAACTCAAGAGGAGCCCTCATCATTGGCTGCATTGGCTTTCAAAGCCCTAGTATAGAGCTGACAGGGCTTAAAGCCTATTCCAAGCCCTGCCCCCTCTCCGGTCTCACTTTCTGCTTCCTGTCACAAACAACATGGCTGCCCCACTGGGGCTGTTCCCTGCAGCTCTCCCTGTCTTGCTTGCTCAGCCCCACCGGGACCCAACCAGCATAGAACCATCTCACCCCCACTCCCTTTAGGAGAAGACTGGAGCTCCAAAGGAGGGGTGCTGCACTTTCTGCTGGACTCCACAGGGCCATGCAGGCAACCAGGTAAGGCGGCATCTCGACAGGGACCTGTCCTCCATGAGTTTGTCCAATTCTTTTTCAGACAGGCAACTGAGGAAGTCCCCCATCTTCAAACCTTATTTGTGAGCTTCCCAAGGACATCTGGTTGGGAACAGAAAGTGAACTAGATGGAGCTTCTTCTGATCAAAGAACACAATTCTTGCATTCTTACCTTCTTAAAACCAGCAACATTTCTTCAAGGAGTTTTGCACATCTCTAAAATAAACACTCACTAAAGAAAATGAAAAAAACAACAACAAAATGATTAGCTTGCAGCTGTGTTTGACGTTTTATCCAATGAGCCATTTATGACTTGCAAGCAGCAAATGCCAAGCAACAATAACCTTCACCTACAAGCATAGGGTGTTATAATCTAAAAGAAACCAATCGGTCTTTTTATTTGGACGGAGTTTGCTGCTGACATGAATGGAACTGGGGTTGCTCATATACAGTTCACAGTGCATCCATATTTAATGAATGTAGCAAGAAATGCCCATATGAAAATATGACACCAATTACTGGGGGATTTATTATCAGTATAGAACAATGCCACGGGCTAATGGGGAGAAATAGTGAAACAACACATTCCAATTCACGAACACCCTCTAACTTCCTACAGTTCGTTATAATATCTGTAGTATAGTTATCCGTACAGAACACACTTGTTTTAAACTAGCAAAATGCCCATCATTACTACATTGGGAATGAGGAAAGTCTGGTATCTATTGCAGGGATCTCAAGAGCATCATGTGTCTCTGTGCGCAAAGAGACATTGCACCTGAAGGTGCCTCTGATATCAAAGGAATTCAGGTAGCAAGTGCCTTACTTGCTATGCCATTGTGGAAGCCTGCCAGAAGAGGGAGATGCTGGCTTGCTCTCTGTGTGCTTCATCTCCACCATCGTGGATGGTTGGAGGATGCTATAGCAGCTACCAGCTCGGCAGGGGTCAGGTGACACAATGGGCCAGCAGGGTTCTATAAAGCTGCTGACTTTGGCCTGACTCCTCAGCCTGAATAATTTGTTATTGTGGCTCATCTGACTGACATCAGCCCCCTGAGAAATTCCAATCAGTTGGGAGTGGGGTTCCACCCAGTATCACAGGCAGAGACTTTTGTTCCTTGAAGGAATCAATTAATTTTGCATGGGATCAACCAATTCCAAATTAAATACAAGTCCAAATTAATCTAGTTTCTGAAATACTGAGCAGTTATGAATTTCAATTTTATGTTCAGCCATGTGAATAAACACTGAAATGAATATTTGCCTGGGTAGAGCACGTTTTGTTTGTGAGTGTTGCGTGCCAGTTTGTTTTAACTGCATTTGCTACATGTACCAATTCAGCTTGGTGTGTTGCTTCACTTGCTGTACTCAAGAATGATGCTGGGTGACATTACTGCCCCTCTGGGCTGCTCTCGGTCCAGTTCAGTCCAGTCCAGTCTCAAAGTGCTGCAGATCAGTCAAGTGGAGTCAGAACGCCACATAACCAATGGTATGAAACTCTTGGTCAGTCCTTGTGAGAAGGGCACCCAGTGACAGGGTGCTCACTTCTGCTGAAATATATTTTCTAGTACCATATTTACCCTAATAGAAGATGACTCTGAATTTAAGACTATTGCCTTAAAAACAGGTTAAATATAGCTTGTATCTATTTACCCAAGTGGAACAGGATTCTAAATTCAAGACAATCCCCCAATTTCTATCATAAAATAACTTGGGGGGGAACTAGTCTTGGATAAATACAGTACTTGTTCTAGGAGGATAGTGAGAATCTTCTGCAAATCTGCATGGTGGAATTAAATGTAGAAACTACACACTTTTACACAGATGTACACCATAAAGTAGGCCACAGCTGAGCTGTTATCCCTTCTGACCACCTGGTTCGAGACAGAAATAGGCAGGTTTCCCACTCAAGGTTGCCGATTTGGAGCACCCCTAAGGACAGCGGAGAGGGAGAAAGTCTGGACCTACTATTCTGTTCCAGCCTGAGCCAGGGTCTCTGCCAAGGCAAGGATCCAGGACCATACCAGACCTTGGACAGCTCTGAGGGCAAAAATTAGAACTTCAGCCAGCACTGAGCAGAGAAACCAGAGCTGGGCACTGCAACACAGAAGGAAGGTTACTCCAGCAGCTTCTTGTAGTAGACTTCTGGTTTTTATAGCTGGTACAGTAGCTACTTGTACAGATGGGGCTGGGAGGGCGATAAATGAGCTGCAGATACGGCTCATTCCTGCTCTCCTCTCTCCACCCTGGCCACTTTGCTCTTCCTTGTTTTGCCTGCCATTGTGTTAACCCTAGACACATGAATTGGTTATTCACCTGGATGGAGAATTGGGTGAATTACCAGCCCACACACTGAGGATTAACATGGTGTCGGGTGAAACAAGGCCAAGCAAGGCGGCTAGGATGGAGGGAGGAGAGCAGGAACTGCACTTGCAGCTCATTTACCCATGCCCCCACAGGCATGGTTCTAAGAGCTGCTTCTAGGAGTGAATTAACCCCCTGAGCTGCTTCTAGGAGTGAATTAGCCCCTTCCCTTCCCTAGGATAGGCTCTGTTTCTTAAAGGGGCCTTGCCTGATTTTGAAAATACAGTCTCTGGTGATTGGCAGGTCCTCAGCAGACTACTCTGAGCTGAAGGCAGGGGTCTGTCTTCTGGTCATGGTGGGGATGCTGCCTTGGGTTCTTCTCATTCTTCTGTTGTGGGAGGTTCCAGTGTCACAAGATCACCTGGAGTCTGGATCATAGGTTCTCTCCACCTTATCTCATCCCTGAGCTTTCCATCTTATGTCCCAGTTTGAGGGGTTCTGGATCTAGGGTCATAAAACTCATAAAGCAAAATCTGTCAGAATGTTCTCCAAACATCAGTGCCAATAGAATAAATGGAAGCTGCACAAGACCACATTCCCTTGTGTTGCATCCATTGAGGCATGTCGAAGAGAACTTGCTGCTGTTGGATTGTTCTGCACGTTAATTAATAGGGTGCCATTCAGTGTTCCCTCTAGCAGGGATTCCCAGATGTTGTTGACTGCAACTCCCAGCATCCCCATCTGCAATAGCCTTTGCTTGTGGATTATGGGAGTTGTAGTCAACCACATCTAGGAATCCCTGTTAGAGGGAACACTGGTGCCATTTGGATTCTCTGCCTTGGGTGCCAACATGTTTTGGGCTAAGGCCAGGTATCTTCTGTTAGATATGAGGCATTGTTCAGCTTTAGAATCAGAGCTTCCAACATGTCACTATTTATTGTCTGCTTATATTCTCTCTTTCACCACACTGATGGACCTGCTTGGAATTGCAGTTTGCTATTAAAAGTCGTGGTAATTATCATGCATGTGGAGAGCAATTCATTATGCATGTATTGCTGTTCTCAAAAAATGAGCATTGCAAGAACTGAAATAGTGCTAGAATTGGGATAAACAATCTTTGATTTATCTGGCAATGAAAATTATAATTGTGATTGTAAAGTAAATTAATAGGGATGAGCAATTACTATGCTTCATACTTTCAATTCAAATAATACTTGGATGGTCAAATAAGCTGCAAATTGTGCCAATCTACTATTTTGAAAAAGTGTGTGTACTAAATCCACCAGCACCCCACTCTTCCTCCAAAAAAATAGATCAATGTGATTGCAGTTTACTTGACAGGCTCATGTTTTAAATATCTGGGGTGTGGTCTTCCATGCCTCTGGCACCAGAAAAGCTCACAGTTCTCATGCTGGTCAAAATGCACAGAGGAACACTGCTGCCATCCTAAAATTCTTCCAAAGAAGGAGGCCACAACATACCTGCAGCCCTCAAACTGTTTGAAGCCAAGCCACTGGCACAACTCCTCTATGGTGCCCAATTGGGCCCCCTTTCCAACTTCACCCCACTGGAGCTTGTCCAGTCCAAATTCCTAAGAACAGTTCTCCAAGTTCCATGGCGTGTCTTTAATGCTAGCCTATGTCTCGAGACAGGTCTAGTGAAAGTGGAGGCCAGTGTTTGAATGGTCATACTCAACTACCCATTAAGATTATCCCTCTGCTCACTGGGACTAGCCCCACTAACACTACAGGACAACCAACAGTCCAATTGGAAATGGTCCAGTTGGAAAATTCTGACAAAAAACAGCCCTGAGCCATTTTTGGAAGGGTGGTGAATGAAAGAAAGAAAGAAAGAAAGAAAGAAAGAAAGAAAGAAAGAAAGAAAGAAAGAAAGATTAAATAAAATGTCATCTCGGGGACTTCCCCCACCACCACTTGCCATGTGCTGAAAACAGGCAAGAACACTAATCAAACAGTGCATAATGGACATAATGGACAATGTGGGCCCCAAACATTTTCATCAATGGAAGACTAAGATACACTGCATCCCTTGCTGTATGCCTAATGCATCTTGAAGCCCCCAAACACAAAAGGACCTTTACCCTGGCCCGTTCTGGTGTCTTCCCCTCAGCTGTGCTCAAAGGCAGATACAGGAAGACTCCTTTCTCAGAATGCCTGTGTCCCTGCAACTCTGGACAAGTTGAAACAACAGGGCATGTCCTCCTCCATTGTCCATTCTACAGAGACATTTGTGTTACCCTCATCCTCTTGCTATTAATCAAGTCCCCAGGTCGCTCAAGCCAATTCTATGCTTCTCTCCTGCTCTCTGACTCCAACCCTGTTACCACACATAATGTTGCCAAGTTCTGTGTGGCAGCATGTAAAATTCATCAGGTCCTGACAGGCAGTAAGAACTAAACAGGCCAACACAGTGCATGGTCCTACAGTTCAACTTTAATAGCATTTTATAGTTACATAGCATTTTACAGTACTTACATTTTATAGATATATAGCATTTTATTATACTTATAGACTCTTATAGATGTCAAGATTTTAGGTTTTTAAGATTCTAGGATTTTAAGATAACCATTTAAAGCTCCTATACCCTTATTTTAGCTCACTATAATTTGACAGTAGCTGTATAATAGTGTAAAGCTTCTAGTCTCTATACATACAGTAGTGGTCATAGCCTGCTTTTGATGCAATTTTAACGCTGCTCTAATGTAACTTACTTTATGCTGGTCAGAGACTGTAATAAAGACTGATCTGATTTGATTTACTTGACAGGGCTATAAATGCACAGCCCAGTTGCTGGTTGGGTGGGGAAACAGTACGCATTTCAATTTTCTACTTTTCCGCCAGGGAGTTGCAGAGCTTTGAAAAAAGAACCTTAACTTTGTCTTCTCAGGACAATATTGCTCAGCTTGGTATAGCCATATCACCTTGTCACCATGTTTTCAAAAGAGCAAAATAATATTGTTCCAGAGGCTGAAAAAGCAAAGGTGTTCTTTCATACTGTAATATAATCTTTCTCTTTGGATTGTGGTTGTTATGCCCCAGTTATGTCTCTTTACTTGTGCTCCAGACCTATGGCCCCCCTTTCCTTCTAGATGGCACCAGCTTTATTATTAGGAGAGGGCTTGTTTGTGTGCTCAGGTACATCTAGAGGAGAGTAGCCTCCTGGAATACAGAAGTTTGCTATTCCCACCTTTGAATCTCAAAATGTCCTAAACAATTTTTCTAAAATGTTTTGTTAAATTGCTTATTTTATCATTGTATGTTCACTTTTTTTTTTTTTGGTCATAAGCTGCTTTGAGAGTTCTTTCATGGGTGGAAAAGTGGTCTATAAACTGAAATAAAGTTAATAAAACCCCATGCTGGGGTGTGAAAGCTGGATCTCCAGCCTGAGATCAACACTTCCCTTTCAAGGTTTCATCTCTTCTCAGCACGATAGAAGAGGCATAAACTGCATTTTCTGGCTGAGATACTGCACAACATTACATACATCTTGTAATGTAACATTTGTGCAGTTGTGCAAGAGTGCTCTTATGCTACATGCCAATATTGTGCTAATGCAGTTGTGCAATTGCCAGCCATAATTTTCGATGGCCAGCAATTGCGCAGCTGTATTTGCATGTAACACAAGAGCACTCTTGCAAGAGCACTCTGTGCAAATGATACATTGTAAGGTGCATGTTACATAGCACAGTATAGCAGCCTTTTCCTCTAAACCCTCCCTTCTCTTTCTTTCTTTCTTTTTGGAATTCCACTTTTGTTTTCCTCACAAAAGAAAACCTTGACTTGAATTATCACCTACTCCCCCTCCTACTCCTCTTCCCACTCAATAGCCTTCAGACCCACTCTAGCAGCCAATACTCAATCCCCGATTATTGTGGTGTTCTATTTTAATACAACTTATTTATGTCATTTGAAAAGTCCTGACCTTCCAGCTCTGTTTGCCTCCTGGGGTACTTCCAGTGACTCATCACTATCTGGACCTGACCCCAAGTTAAGCATGCTTTTTTATTTGGTACTGATTAATCTGGGCCCTAATCTCTACCAGACCAATAGCTGCTTTCTTCCTTAGTTGCTCAGACTTGGCTGCAGAAGGGAAGCCAATTTAGCATCTCCCAAATTCAGGAAGTAATTCTGCACACATGTATAAGAGACATGGATCTGAGTAAACATGGTAGTATCCTCTGGATAGGCTGCCTAGAGGACAAACACACATGTACACACACACAGCATGCAGCTGCTGATTTGCCCTGCCATGGAAGAAATGTGAGATCTAGATCAACAAAATAACTATTTTTCAACCTCTGGAATTGTGGCATTGGGTTGGCTTCCATTCTGGTGCCCCAAACTCCATCTTTGTTCACATACATCGGCTTCCAGGAACCTGCTGCAACTCCCCGCCTGCCCCCAGTGAGGCCTGAGCAATGCCAGCACTCAGCGCTTTGATGCCTGGCATCTCCAGTTTCCTGTCCTCGAGCTCTGCCTCTGCAGAGCTTCCTCCCCTACAAACGGAAGTACTTTTTCTCATGATGCATAATTAATCCATGGATGGAATTCTCTGCCATAAGATGTGGTGATGGCCACTAGCTTGGAGGGCTTTAAAAGGGGTTTATTCAGATTCATGGAGGACAGGTCTGTCAATGGCTACTAGTCTGGTGACTATAGGCTACCTCCAGCTTCAGAGGCAAAATGCCTCTGAATACCAGTTGCAGGGGAGCAACAGCAAGAGAGAGGGCATGCCCTCACCTCTTGCTTGTCGGCTTCTCAGAGACATCTCATCTGGTGGGCAGGATGCTGGACTAGATAGGCCTTGGGCCTGATCTGGCAGGGCTGTTCTTATGTTCCTTTTGCTAAATGATGGGCTTGTAGTCACTTACGGAGCCCCTCCCTGTGGTGCCTCCTCCAGCACCTGCACTCCCTGTTGCATGTACAGTATAGTGTGCTTCACCACAACTTGAGCACTTCCCCTTCTCCACTCATGGCTTGGCATCCACACTGGCACATTAGCCATTCCACCAGCCCTACTTTCACTTCCAATATTGCAGAAGGAATACCGAAGATTTGCTTGAATAGAAAGAAGGCAGGTGACTGGAGCCAGTGGCTGGCGTCTCGCAGCGCTGTTGCTCTAATGCCTCAAGGACAGAGAAACAGAGTCCCCTAGACAGCTATATCCATGAATGTTAATAGAAAAACTCATAAACATCCCATTATAATATGAAAATACATTTGTAAATTGTAGACTCAGAGTACTACAATGAATCAACACAAAAGATGTGTGTGTTTTAATGCTTGTCTAGAAGAGAGTCACTTAAATTGTATAAGGAACAAGTTCATTTACAGTTTACACATCTTAGAATTTATTTTTTTCTGGTAACAATGGTGCCACAGGAGACAGAACGTTGTTGTGTGAATAGCCAGACTTTAAGAAACAGAGGGAGGAGCCCAAGGATCCAGAATAAGGTAAGCAGGCTTGACTCATGCAACATTTTTGTTAACAAGAATATTTGCTGACAACATGCTGGGAGGAAACTATTTTCATTGAGATCCAGCAAATAGTGTTGTACTTTTACTTCTATTTATGGTGGTATAGCCATAAACTAAACTTTTCTAAAACAAACAAGAAACATATTTTATCCTTCTTCTGGTGGCAAATACTCAATGTTGCTTGTTTAAAGCACATTAAACAAACAAGGTTTCTTTCTGAGCCTTCAGGGCAATACAGCAAGGTACAAAATTGCACATATACAAACATCCAGGAAAAACAACAACTATGAATCTTGACTAGACTAGACTAAATAGAGCCTCAGGCAAAAGTAGTATTTCAAAAAGTACCAAGGGTTTTGTGGCGCCATAAAGAGTGACTAATAAACAGAGGTGCACCTAGGTAATTTGGGAGCCTGGATCTAAAGACATTTGGAGCCCCGCCTCCCCCAGCCCTGCTGCATGTTAAGCATCATCCCCCTACAAACACACACACACACACACACACACAGAGTGACACAGGAAGTATTTTTAACACATGGGTTCTTGAGGACACAAACAGCAACTGAACTCACAAGAAGGTAAGAATATAAAACAGGTATATTTATGCAAATATGCATGAGCAGAAACATTTCAACATGCAACTTAACATATTCCCATTCCACATATTTCTTTCCCCACTCCTTCCTCTGCCTCTAAAGCACCTGGCGCAGGTTAGAAATACACTCGGCTGCCCAGTGCAGTGCAGGCTGGTAGCACAGTGCAGTGACCATACCACCCAGGACAGACTAAAGAGGACTTGGGCGGCCCCCAGGGGGTGTGGAGGCCCTGGTCTATGGCCCCGAAGGCAAGAGGTAAGAGCACCTCTGCTAATAAATGTATTGTGGCATGAACATTTGTAGGGAAGAGCCTACTATACAGAACTGGTGGCCTAGGTACTCTGTCTAGCACCCAGGGACTTCCCATCTGACTTCTGCATAATCTCTGCTTCCAAGACCCTCACCCAATAGCTTTCCAAGTTGAATGCTAAAGGACATGTAGGACCTATTCCTCATATGAAGAAACAGTGGTCACATTTACATGTAACACAAAACTGGAGGTCCCTTCACCTCCAGTTTTGCTGACAGCATGTCCAAATGCAGGCAACCATGGCTAAAGCCAAAAATGGACCCATGGTTTCCCTCCCAAACTCCATTTTGTACCTTTGGTTCTCTCTAAGTTTCATGGCCTCCACCTCTGGTTTGGTGGTGCCGGCATTAGGCCTGAATGCTGGCACCACTCCTAGCCTTCTCCCATATAGGAGTTGAGGGAGGAAGCTTCTCCCTCACTCCAGCTGCTATTGGCTGTGCGGGCTGTCTTTCATGAAAGAAGGAAGCCCACACAGCCAGCTCCCCTACCTCTCTGCAATCTCACTGACTGCAAAGAGGACGCTATCCAGAACATCCAAATAAGTGTGGGAGAGTGGGGGAGGGGAGCATGGAACTGTGGATCCAATGGGTCTGTGTTACATCTGAAGGCAGCCAGGTTCTTGCCTGTGACAGCTCATGCCACAATAAATTTATCCTACAGGACTCTTCTGTTTTTGCTGCAAGAGAGTAACATACTTACTTAGCTACCTCTTTGGAACTTCTCAGAACAGAACTCCTCAGCTTTAATATCAGTTACCTGTTTGACTCAATTCTTAATCTTCAGGGATCCATTACAAACTTTAAACATCAAGCCCACATCCTACTTTCCCTACTGTCCATCACTCTGGCAACAGTGAGCATTAACATCAGCCTGCAGCACAGTCACATGCGGATATTCTCCTGCCCTATCCTGGCAGCATATTAGTCCTTATGAGGTTGCAGAGGAAGAACAAGAGAAAGTAAGATCCATTCATGATGGTATAATATTGTTGTGTGTCCTCTCTGCTTCCACAAGTGGTGAGATGTTTTAGGGGTGCAGTGTGTCTCAGATTCAAGCTTTCTTTGGAAGAGAGATGACTGGATATTTACAGTATCTTTGTAATGTTTAGTTTATTTACAAATATATATGTTGAGCATTACAAGGAAACTGTAGAGTACCCACTATTCTGCTCCCGCGAACCTCCACTACCTCCTCTCCGAATTTGGATGTTCGGGAGATCTCCATCTCTGCAGTTTCACTGACTGCAGATTGGAGGGAAATTGACTGTCTGGGCTTCCTTCTTTACTGAGCAGCCAGAGCAAGGGAGGAGCTTCCTCCTTCAACTCTGGTTGCAAAGCAAACAGACTACAGCGCCAGCGTTTGGACATAATGCTGGCACCGCGGAACTGGAGGTCCACGTGGTGGACCACATGACAAACCGAAGGTACATTACAGTTTGGGGAGGGAAACCGTGGGTCCGTTTTTAAATGAAACTGTGGTTGCCCACATTTAAACATACAGTTTTAGAAACCGGAGGTCCCTTCACTTCCAGTTTTGTATTATGTGCAAATGCAGCTTCTGTGTCCCTCTCTGTCTGCATAAGTGCCATTTCTCCAGGCCTTTATGGCTTTCCCCATTCAGGATACTTCAGAGCCATTAATACCTCATTCAAAGACATCCACTGGCCTCCTTGACTATCAGCCAGTGACTTGCCTAAGAAAAGAGTTGGCCTGCTAGCATTCAGTACAATATGGATGAAGCTCAGATTTGATTCCTTGAAGTCAGTGCTTAAAAATGTATGGATTGTCATAAGATAATAGTTGTCATTCTTATAAAAATGTAAGAATTGCCATGTAGCCCAGTACTTGGTCTCTAATGTGGTCAGTCAGAGGGTAAAATCTTTCAGATCTTTATTACAGTCAAAGACCAGCTTCATATATTGAATAATCACTATATTACCAAAAAAGGGGGTAAAATGGTAATAGCTTTCCCTTCTTGTTTGTCCCAAACAATGGATCAGGCTTTTTAAAATGTGCAACCAGACCAAAATGTGCAGTTCCAGGAAGAAAAGTGCAGTTTCAAAAGATATTTGTGCATTCCTAAAATTCAAAAGTTGTATTATATTAGCTATGTAAAAAGTGACAGATAACAATGTGAAAAGTAAAGTACTGTATGTAGTCCATACTCTTCTAGAACCCCAGACCCTGATCAATATACTCAATTCTCCTCCCTTGGCCAAAACACTTCCCTCAGATTTCACTGCTACTCTCCACAGAGTGTTCACCAATGATTCAAAGATGGAGGAAATCATTCTCTAACATGGGGACATCTTTCTCGACAAATCATGTGATGTCAGTGATCGGGTGTGTGGTGGATTAAAGCCTTTGTCTCAGAGCTAGCTCATGTGAGGGAAAGAAAATGCCAAATCATCCCTGCTGAGCTGCTTGGGTGAGCTTCTCATAAAACCTTTCTATATTTCCAGGAGGTTTAAAATGCTGCCACCAAGCACCCTAAAGCTTGCAGAGAACCAGACCAGTGGATTGGGTGCTTTAATCCAAGGTCCCTCTGTAACTGGGTATTGGGCAAATAAATAAATAAAAATGCTTCCACATGTAGGCCTCCATGGGATGAGAAAACTGATAGCTGCTAAGCACTTGAGGATGCTTTTGCACCAGAGAAATCCCCTTTCTGCCCTCCCTTTTTCTTGCGTTAAAAACCAACTCTGAGAGGCTTGTAAAAAGAAAAGGTAAAAAACAGTTTTATTCCATTACCACAGACTGCTTCCATCTGAGGCTTTTAAGTTTTAAATACACTCAGAAATACTTAGTAGGTTACAAAAATAGGTTGTCTTAGGCTGCAGTTTCAGGTTGCATTTAGGCACGCTTAAAAGTTTAAAAAGTCTTTTGCAATGCCCTAGGTGGATTGAGCATAAGCTAGTTATTTTAATTACGTTGCAGGTAATCAATAATAGAACAGTATCAGGAATATGGAAAGCACACACATAAAGAAATATAAGTTTCTAATGCAAAATTTAACAAACTGTTCCCTATGGTGCATCCCCCTTTCCTTGAAAACTCACCCAGCACTTGATGAGAATCAAGCTTCCTGCAATCCTGTCTCTCAAGGATCTGCAGTTATTCCATGTGAGAGACTTCCATGCTGGCTTTGGCCATGAGGGAGCAAAAACTCCATACCCCTCACTAAGCCCAACACAGACTGCCCTTCTTGTTCCCAGAGTTCCCAGCAACCGTTCTCTAGGTCCCACCCATCTGGTGTACTGATTGGCTGCCCTGGAGTTCACCAGCCTGTTAGTTGAGACAAGGGTTCACTTCCTTAAGAGGGAGGTGAGGCTGATCACTACAGGGTGTGAGCAGAGACCTGTAGGCCTCCTAAAGGTGTATTGCAGCAGTGCATCCTACATATGCAAATTACAGTCCCATACCACTGTGCCATTCCAGATTTCCCTTTATTTTGAGTATGGATGCAAATCGCAATGAATATCTGTGAGTTTGGTTTCCCAAAGATAAAACAGCATATAAAGAGAAAACAGCACATTCCCAGCTATGGATAAAAGTCTCAGATAAATCAAAATGATTTTGAAAAATTATTGAGGATCTGCAAAACCAGCCAACCAACCAATGCTATTAAGCCAGTATTCACAGAAATGGGAAGGATTAAAAAAACCCAGCCCATTCTGTCAAACAACAGCTGAACAATGTATGCAGTAGCCAGTCCATCAGCATTTTGAACTACGAATGATGCACACATACATACTAAGCTGCAAACAAAGTGTTCAGAAATTTCAGAAAAATACGTACCCATCTTGCACATAAATGTTCTGAACATGCAATGCCATTTTAGGGGTGAGGTGGAAATATCTCCAGAAACAATGAGGATTTTGCACATTCCCATTTTGTACTGCTTCTAAATGTGGAGGTTCCATTCATAGCAATTACGGCTGATTTCCTTGATACACAGATCATCCATTAATTTTTTCTGTCCTTTTTAATGCTACTGAGGCTAATAGCATGGCTTTGCAATGAATTAAATACTTCCTCTTTTCCATCCCAAACTAACTGCCTATCAAAGTTGTCTTCTTTCTGAATGGAGATGGATTATTTTTCGGCCCAGTTTGTGTGTGTAGACCTTTTCAGGCTTTCAGTAAATTGAATACGGAACACATATCAGTGAAGCGGGGTGTGTGTGTAACTCTACACCTTACCCGTTCGTTCCAACAGCTGTAGAGGACGGGCAGTGAAGGCAGGGCTCCTGATTTCATGGAAAGAGCCTCTGTGTTCTGCTTAGTCCTAGGACTATTCAGGTCCCAAGGAGATACTTTATTTATTTATTTATTTATTTATTTATTTATTTATTTATTTATTTAATTTATTCGATTTCTATACCGTGCTTCCAAAAGTGGCTCAGGGTCATTACACAGAAAAATAATAAATAAATAAGATGGATCCCTGTCCCCAAAGGGCTCACAATCTAAAAAGAAACACAAGATAGACCCCAGCAACAGGCACTGGAGGTACTGTGCTGGGGGTGGATATGGCCAGTTACTTTCCCCCTGCTAAATTAAGAGAATCACCATGTTAAAGGGTGCCTCTTTGCCAAGTTAGCAGGGGTTGCTAATAAGCCAACCACTCTCACAGGCTTTTGCTGCAAAGCTAAAACTGATTTGCTATTTCTCTAACATAGTTACCCTTCTTGGTTATGATTGCTGCCAGATCATTTGGTGGCAACTCGGGACAAGGCTTTCTCTGTGGCTGCTCCAGGGCTTTGGAATATGCTCCCTGTTGAAATTAGAGCATCCCCTTCTCTGTTTGTTTTCAGGAAAACTCTGTTGCTGGAACTGCCTCAAGGGTGTTTGGTAAGCACACCCAGTTTGGGCGAATGTGGGGAATTTAGCTCAAAAGGGGAGACAGTTCCAAGCAGTTTTAATTTGTGCAAGCGTCTGAACTCAAGAAAACCGACTTGAGAGATAGTTTTTAATTACATCAAAAGAGTTTATTGTAAGAAAAACAAATAAAAGCATTGTATCTGATCATCTTTCCAGGGTAGGATGGGGTGTGAATAGCCTATTGTATGCAAGGCTGATTGTAATGAAAACTAGAGTATACGGGTGCATCAAAGAATATCCTGTATTGGGACTGACTCTCCCAATAATTCTATCAAAAGTTTTGATAGGCACACTTTCAAAGTTACATCACTGACGCACCCCTTTTGTGATGGAGTCTGCTGTTACCCTTGTCTTATCTGCTTTCCCTTCCTAGCCTAATTGCTTCATTAGCAACAGGTGTTATCTCTCTTGTGAGAGGATGTGGGGAGTTTTAGAGTCCATCCTAAATCCAAAATGACCTTGGATGCCAGATAACTCGCAATAGCTAGTTCTGGAGTGTGCTGAGCCACATAGGGAGGTGGGGTGTGAAGCTAATCCCTGTTGCAATTGGTGTTACTTGCAGCCAAATCTTGGGGCAACCAGTCCACTGCCAACTAAGTGACTTGTCCCCATGTATAACATAAACTGGGAGCTCACATTGTGGTGCAGCTCCTGACCTTAGCCAAAGTGCAATCTCCAAGCCTGGAGATGCAGCTGTAAACAGGGAGGCTACTGGGAGCCAGGCAGAATAAACTCAGCTAGTAACAGCTCTCAAGATGTACCTGTTTTTTCCAGGCTTTTAAGTGGAGATTTTAAAATGTAATGTGCTTTTGTCTGTGCTTTTGTTTTATTAGTTTTGTGGATTTCAACTGTTACACTGTTTTAATATTTGTTGTGTTTTAATTCGTTGTGCATTTTAGATTGACTGGTTTATTTGAATGGAATTGGCTATATGTGTGGTATCGGAAGCCATAAATGTTTTATCCATTTTTTGTTAAATGTATTGTATCTATTTTATGTATTTATTCTTGCTGTTTTTTTGTATGCTGGCCTTGGGCCGAAATAAACAACAACAACAACATAATTTGTACACTGCCTAACTTATATCAGGTGGTATAGATATATGATAGATAGATAGATAAAATAATATAAAATAAAATAAAATAAAATAAAAACTTTGTACATGGAGGGTGTCCTCTGTATATGGAGCATGGGCTCTGTACAGTCTCCTTCCACCAGCCCGAATTTCTCATCAACGTCTGCTTACTTGGTGTCAGTGGAAGCAGGAAGTGCAATTCTGTTTCCCAGCTCCTGCCTTTTCAAAATCATTTTAGACTAGCAGAAGGAGAGTGAGCCTGAGCGGCAGTGGTGATGTCATTGCTGCTGCCAGGTCAGGTAGGGTGAAACCTGGCAAGGCAGCAGTGGAGGGATACCACCTTTGCCACCCCTTCCTCCAAACTGCCGCCGGAGGCAGCCACCTTACCAAACCTCAGGGCACCAAATATCATAGGACGTCAAAGAGAAAGATAAAATATCCTGTGAATATTCAAGCATTCCAGGAATGACGGGAGAATATTAGGCAACCACATTTGGGGGAGCAAACTGGTTTCTACTCTAAAGATAATAGTGTTGTTAGTGGCTAAGAAGAAGAAACTACTTTGCATAACCAGTTCAGGGAACTAGAGCTACTGGAATGGTGGGCTGTGAAAATAAAGAGGGCCACTTAAGGGGCTGGCAGGCTCTCGCCTGAGCCATGTATCAGGTAAGCTGCTCAAGAGTCCTAGAGCTAAGCACTGCCAGGAAGGAGAAACAACAAAGGGAAGGTTTCTAGGCAACCATAAATTCTGAAGCAATAGGCTATTAGCCTTTTCTGCTCAGCTGCATACATCAATCAAGCCAGCATCCCAGGAGGGTAGGAGCTGGGGGCAGCCCATGTATATTCAATGTTTCTCTCTGGCAAAATATTTACCTGCTAAAATGTCACCTTCTTCTTTGATCTGCAGCCCTCAGAGGATCTGAGTTTGCTTCTCTGTTCTCAAGGCTAGACATGCCGTAGCAGTTGGACTTCTGCTTGCTTTGGCTAGGGAGAGACCTATTGTGCTAGACAATTCTACCCATTCACACAGCCTGGCATCTTTGAAGCAGAGAAGGCAAGGGGATAAAATGTTCCTTTTCTATAGAAGGGTCGGGGACATTTCACACGTTACATGTTTTAGGTGTATACCGAAGATGCTTTCAAGTCAACATCAAAACATGTAAATTCTGAATGCAACACACACATGTTTGCAGTGTCATATATTCATCAAGGAGCTGTAAGTGGCTATAGTGCCATGTTGCATGTACACTCAATGGCAAATCAAAGCTTGCCTGTGTGTAATGTGTGAAATGGCCTTTGGATGCCCTGACAACTTCACATTAGATTCATAGTTGTTGGCTGACATCAGGAACAGGGAATGTCTAACAGAGAATCCCAGATGTTGTTGACTACAACTCCCATAATTCCCAGCCAAAGGCCATCGCAGCTGGGAATGTTGGGACTTGTAGTCAACAACATCTGGAATTCTCTGTTGGCCATGCTGACCAGGACTAATTTTTCACATGCTGGGAAACACTGTATATGCGCACAATGGGGAAGGGGTGATTTTCACCACTTCCTTCTGCAACCCATGGTGCTTCCCAAATATATGTTCCTGAGGGTTGCATATTTTGGTGAGGCACACAGGGCTACAGAAGGAAGGGGCAACTGGCAAACATTGTCCCTCTCCCATTGCACACAGATAATATTTTTGGCATGTGCCATGTTAGTCTGGTGGTCAGCCATTGATGTTTTGGAAAGCCTGTTTTTAGCAAACATGGATCAAAATGAGAGATCTGGCAATCTGAAGCATACAACACTTATGTATGCTGCCAGACAGCAAAGAAAAATAACCAGGAAGAGGAACATTTGGGCCAGGGTGCTTCATCCATTTGCAAAAGGGAAGCAAAATCTTTCTATAATATATATTGTAACATAAAACATAGTACAATAAAAGGTGCAGCTAGGCATGATGAAGGAGATCTTTGAAGATGAGGTCCTGCACTGTTTAATTTTAAAAAGAAAAAACACCCTGCAGCTGTAGTGAGGAGGGCAAACTGGATCAGGACAACACTCTGGGGGGAAAGTAATTTAACTCCTTTGCCATTTCCTGATCTATCTAGCTCCAGCTGTTTGTTAGTTTGTTGCATTTTTATACCACCCTTCTGCCTTGACTAAGGCACCCAAAGTGGTTTGCAATATTAAAAATAAATAAGTTACATAAAATTTACAAATCAGTGCTGTCTAAGGCCACTGATGGTCTTTTCATGAGCTGAAGACAAGAACTCCCTGGCCTTGGTGCCTGCTTTCTTGCCTTCCTCTCAGGGCACATATTTTTCAGTCCTCCTGAGAAGGTGGGGGAGGGGCTGCCCCAATAGTCCTTGAAGGCTTTTGAGAGCCAATTCTATCTGTCTGTCTGTCTGTCTGTCTATCTATACCACCTCACACACACATTCCTAGGCAGTGTACAAAATTTAAAACGAGGTTTAAAAAGTAAAATCAAAATCAATCAAAAATCTACAAAACACAATAAAAACTATCTCATAAAACAACCTGTTAAAACAAATTATTAAAATTAAATCCAGTTAAAAGCCTGTGAAGACAGGTGCATCTTGAAAGCCTGAAAACAAACAGAAAAGTCGATGCTCTTATTTCAACAGGGAGCATATTCCAAAGGCCGGGGGCAGCCACAGAGAAAGCCCAGTCCTGAGTCGCCACCAAACGAGCCGGCAGCATCCGTAACTGGTCCTTTCCAGAAGATCATAGCAGGCAGCCATGTTTGTTCTAACCTTGTCTATATGTTCTGAGGTGGTATTGTCACCCGCCGCTGCTTTCCTCTCACTGCAGCTTATGCAAATAACAGACAGACACTGACGGGAGATTCTATTTGTTATTGCCTTGGTCTCCTGCTGGCATCTACCAACACCCCTTTTGACAGTTTTGCTCTTTGTCCAGTCCCAACTTTGGAGTAGGGTGATTCCAGTTGTCTGTTTACCAAGCAGCATGCATTTAGCCCCTTGGTGAGCCGGTTCCCTATATAGTCCTGTTGCAAGGCAAGAAGAATTATACTGGCTATCTGGGTTTTCAGTGGATGTACATGCAAGAGAAAATTTCTCATTGCCCCATTTGTGAGAAGCTTCCGCCAGTGCTGGGTTCCCTGCCCAGCCGGGAGTGTGTCTCTCTGACTTTCCAAGCAGGGAAAGGCGCTCCGGCCACACTGGAAACCTGGCGCTGGCCACTGAAGCAGTTTGCAAACGCAGCTGTCAGGAATGCATCTGACATCAGACGCAGGGGGCATAGTTGGGCGGTGGGGCTGTGGCCGCCGGTTGAACAGGCCTCCGGTCGCCTTACTATGCCACTGACCACTTGTGACTGCTGCTGGCTTTCCATCATTGCAGGGTAAGTAATGGAAGAGGGGAATTCTCACCTTATCCATAAGAGGGGGGGATTGGTGGTAGAGGAAGTTTCTCACTCAGCAGGTCCATTCACGTCATGTTCAGTACATATAACGAGTGTACAGTGTACACAAGCACACATCTGTGCAGAGGTGCAGTCATTCACATGACATGCTGAACGCAGGTACAGCAGTACACAGCATTTGAAGGGCCTGTATCCAGATTCACTTTTAAAATGAACACAGGCACAGTCCTTCACACAAATACATGTATGTATGTACAGCATAATGTCCGAATTGGGCTAGCACCGTCCAAGCATGTGTTTGCTGACTGGATAGGCACCCCTTATGTGGACAGAGGCTGGCGACATCCATGAGGGCTGCTATCTATTCAGCAAAAGGGGTGAACTCTTAAAGTCAGGTGCCCCTGCCATCTTCTGGCACTTACGCTTGAGAATTTCCGACCCGCTCCACTTGCCCCACAGCAGTGGCCAGCAATTCCTGCCCAGGACAGCCAAATTGGGCATGGGGAGGGACCTAATGGCGCAGTGGGGAAATGACTTGATTAGCAAGCCAGGGGTTGCTGGTTCGAATCCCCGCTGGTATGTTTCCCAGACTATGGGAAACACCTGTATTGGACAGCAGCAATATAGGAAGATGCTGAAAGGCGTCATCTCATACTGTGCGGGAGATGGCAATGGTAAACCCCTCCTGTATTCTACCAAAGACAACCACAGGGCTCTGTGGTTGCCACGAGTCGACACCAACTCAACAGCACACTTTACCTTTACCTTTAGAGATTGTAAAGTACCTGTCAGCCACAATTTCTGGCTGGTGAGCTACACTAACTCTGAGGCAGTCACAGTCCCCCACCATCGGAGGAGGGCAGGAACTGACAATGGCTTCTTGAAAGATGGTTGTCCTGAAAGAAGTTTGAACTCAGTAAGGTTAGGTTGCGCCACTTTCACACATTTTTGGAAGGATGTTAGGCTAGTTCACACCATCCTTGTATGCATTGGGCAAGCATCCTCCCCCAGTTTGGGAGCTGTGCACTCTTTCATTTTGTAATTGTGTGCTTGTAAAAAGCAAGGTGGGGGCAGAGCAAGTGACCATCTGTGAGGCTCCTGCTGGGTAGGAGGGCTTTTCCTTCTGTCTCATTAAACAGCTGGGTGCAGGTTCCGGGTAGGACAGAGCGAGGTAGGACAGGCACCCGGCGAATACCACAGACTATCCCTTCTCCCGCCTCCTACCTTGCTTTTTACAAGCACACAATTACAAATCAGGAGTATACACAGCTCCTGAATTTGGGTAGGATGTTTGTCCTACCCTCTTGCTGGTCATGGGAGCCTAAGGTATGGGCTACAGCTCAGTTTTATAGCCTGTAGTGCTCAGCTCCTAATCTCTTGTATTCCCTGCCTTGGTCCTGTGCCTCCAGCTCAGAAGCCAGTGGGAGAGACAGGGTGCGGCACACAGTGGGGCTCAGCTGGAAACGAGAGCCAGCTGTGTCTCTCTGATGAGAGGCAAGAATGCTGGGCTTTGAACTAGCAAGTGTGGCCGGTGCCTCTGAAGCAGGAGGCCAAGCGATCCCAAGGGCCTGGCTGTCTGGAGAAAGGGGAGCAGCCCTGGGACCACAAGGCAGGAATCTGAACCTATGGCAATATTGTTGTTCGAGCCGGGAGGAGTCGATTCCCCCTGCCCCCGCCACGACACAACAGTACGCTCATTTACTTGTAACCACAACATCCTGATTTGAAAAGCAGAGCACATCACCACCCTGCCCCAGCCATGGTTTTCCTGTCCACCCAAGTGAACAGAAAGCTGCTTATTTCAACGGTGCTGACTGATGAGAGGTGCCTGAAAGAAGACGGACGATGGTTTCATATTGTCCCATGTGTGGAAAACCAGTCTACTTTGGTGAGTTTATTCTGTTCTGTTTCTATGAAATGAGCTCTCAGGCTGAATGGAGACATTTCTATGCCTCCCAAAGATCAAGTATGATGGTTGAATGGAGTATGGACATATCTCCACCACAGTTTTAAACTGCATTCATGCTCTCCCTCCTGGGAACTGGCGTTTTGTGAAGGCGGCCAGGAGCCTAATAGAGAAGCCTCAGCACCCTCACCAAAGTACAGTTCCCAGGATTCCTTGGGAAGAGCCATGGTGGATAAAGTGTATAAAAGCAACACAGGTTTATACATAAATATGGCCTATATCTTGCGGTCTTATGTGTGTACATGGTCTGAGGGAAAGTAAGTGAGCTTAACTGACCTAAAGAGTATGGTATAACAGAGCCAAAAGGTGTCCAGGAAAACAAAGTTTATAGGGGTGAGTGACATGAAACCTTTTTAATTCCAATTACTTTTTAAATTTCATTTTTTTCTCTCAAAGGTGACTCAAGCAAGTTAGCAAAATTCAAGAAGATTTCAAAGTACAATTTTAATAGCTTATTATAATTATGAGTGCTAGAAATTGGTGGAAGCCTAAAGTAGTCAACTTTTTTTACTAGCTCTGATTCTGAGTATTTAAAATTATTCTTTTTTTGTCAAGTGCCATAATTCTTATCATTCTTTGTGCCATAATCTACATGGAACAACCATAACTGCTGCTGCTGCTGCTACTACAACTACAACACCATACAGATTATGGTACTTTATGAAGAATGATAGCACAGATCTCTTCCTCAAGGGCCTTACAATCTAAGGTTTCTCACAGGAAAACAAGGGAGACAAAAGAGGAAGGGGAAGAAAATAGAAGCAGAGAGATAAGATGTGTGTGCGGGAGGCAGGCCTGTAGCCAGCCTCACAAAATTTGGTGGGGGGGGGGGCGGATTGCAGAAGTCAGGGGAGGCAGGTTATAAAATGTTCAGTGAAAACAGTCAGTGAGGCTGGGGAGGAAAGAGAATTTTTTGGTGTGGCAGGTACACACCATGCCACCGGCTGACTACGGGCCTGGGGCAGTGGGCGGGGGGTGGGGGTAAGGCCATGAGCACAGAAGACAGGAAGCTAGTGCAGAGATGTAAGGAGAGGAATCACATGAGCGACATCGCAGAGCAACAAGAGGTGAATGATTTGGGCTGGGTGCTGGGCTGAGATTCAGGAACCACATCCAGCAGATATCACACAATTCATACACAAAGGTCTACTTGCAGGGGCATAGCTATAATTGAACGAAAGGGTTCAAAGAACACGGGCCCTCAGCTCTTGGGGGCCCTCCAGCATCATCCCACCCAATTTTCTTCATTATCTATCTCAATCTGGGGGGGCGCCAGAGAGAGGGATGAACACGGGCCCCCTCTCCCCTAGCTACGCCCCTGCCTACTTGCATCTAAACAGGTAGAGGTATTGAGCTTTGGAGGACTTCCCCAGGAAGGCAACTCCAGACTGGGATACCCTAACCAAGAAGGCTCTACATTGCACTCTCCCTTCTTTTTTGATTGATTTTGTCTTGTCTACTTTTCATAGGGTTGTCGGTGTTTTGCTGGCCCCACTTCTTGTGGCTTTCTTCTTGACACACAGAAATTGAGCTGGTGAAGATTTTCTGGCATGGATGGGGACATTTCTCCCTTAATTTCTGTATGCCAGGCTGTTGTTCAAGACACAGAATCAGAGCTAGTGAAAACAAGTTGACCACCTTAGGCTTTTACCAATTTCTAGCACTCTCATAATCATAATAAGCTTTAGACCTCACAGGTTCATATGGCTAGGCTGATGTTAAGGGTTGCACTTGAGACTCTAGGGAAGGTGGTAATGATGATGACAAGGCTAAAAAGCACACTCTTAAAAGATTGCTAGTTGAAGAAAAGGTTTTCTCAGAGGTTTCTATGGTTAGGAAAAGATAAGGTTTTATATTCATTTGCTTCCAGATTTGCTCTCAGAGGTTTGCACAAGAAAAGGCTACCAAGTGCTTAGCATTTCTGGTACAAATTCTCTCACACAGAAAAGCAGGATATGGGAAAATCTGAGATGCCTTCTTTGAATTCCCTAGAGAGGACCTTTTCCTTACTTGCCCCATGGAAACATCCTCTTTGCCAGTGCTATTTCCGGTAGGGGTGTGCATGAAACGATTTTTTGTGATTCGATTTGTACCCAAATCGAAACACCCCCATTTTGATTTGTGTCCGAGTCTGACCCATCCAAATCAGCCCAGATTCGATTTGGATCCAAATTTATCCGAATCGGAATCGATTTTGATCGGAAAAAATGGGTCTTGGGGTCAAAAGAGTGGGGTGGGTGGTAGTGCCTAATGGGTGGAGGTTACCACCCCAATTTTTTTAAAAAATGGGCAAAGGGTTGATTTAAATTTTTTTTGAAGTTTATGTGTCTTTAAGATTTATTTATTTTTTGCTAGTAGCAGTAGCAAATAAGAGTGGATTCATGGTTTCTCATTGAAAATCTCATATGCAACCAGAGAATCTACACTCAGAACACTTCCAAAACAACAGAACCCAGTACACCATGGGTTATCAAGCCATGGGGGTGGTTGGCACCCTATGTTCACTATGCCACCACTCTCTCTGGGCCACCCAAGTGGCCATTCTTCACTATGGGGGAAAAGAGTAAACTTCACTTCAAAAATCAAAATATTGAGCCCTTTGCCCAATTATTCTGAAACCTAGGTGGTAGCAGGCACCCATTGGGGCACTACCACCCAACCCACTCTTCCCCCTCCAAAATAACATCAACATCACACATCTACAACACCCGCAGAGCTTTGCAAAGAACAAGTTTTGGTCACACACATTCACATCCCCCCCCCAAATGCAATTTATCCACACAGAGTGTGAAACAACAACTAACAACAAACACCATACATAAATTTTTAAATTCAATTGCTGCAACCCCAAAGCCCATGCTCCACTGCTGCAACCCCAAAGCCCCACGCTCCCCTGCTGCCACCCCAGACCCCGCGCTGCGCTCCCCAACCCCAGACCCCACGCTCCCCTGCTGGCCAATCTGCAGGCTGGAAGGGCCGGAAATTCAAACAGATGTCAAAACTCAAAATGGAGACTGAAGGAGAAAGATTTTTTGTGATTGCAAAACGGATTTCCAAAACAGCCAAACCAACAAAATGTTTTGTATCCGAAACAGGGACGTTTTGTTTTGGCTACAAAATTTTCTGTTTTAAGCATTGGGTGTTTTGTTTTGGCTACAAAACAGCCGAAACGGCCTGTTTTGTGCACAAAACGTTTTGTATCCGAAACGAAATGCACATCCCTAATTTCCGGTGGTTAACGTGAGACATGACGATGGAGGAGATCTGCACAGAAAAATGATCTCCACATGACTGCTTCATTAATATCTGAGCTGTAGACTGTTTCAACAGAACTGACTTTTGTTTTCCTGTAAATAATGTCCCTCCAATCCTAATTTTTAGAGTGTTCAGTATCGTTTTCATAATCCTAGAAAGAGTCTTCCTCCAACTCCTCTCCACACACACACCTAAGAACTCTCCCTTCCTGAAAAAAAAAAAAAAGTTAATACTTGCAATATATTTTGGCTGCTATGCTTAACTACTGCATCCCTGCCAAAAGAGAGCCTGAGCCATTGCAGAGCTTCTCCTTTTCAGAAGGCTGTTAGCTTTTATTTAAATCAGAAAGCTTCATCTTGAACTAGTCATGAACAAGATGGAAAGTTAGTTTTGCAAATATGGGCTTCTTCTGCCATCCTTGCCAGGCAAAGTGTGGAAGGCTGCAGTGAGAAAGGGTCCACAGGTACTGCGGAGATGACATGGGTGAACAGTTCCTTGGAGCATTTCGTAGTGCATGCTGTTTTCATGGCAACAGTCTGTTGATTAATTTAAGACTTCTTGCCACACTCTTTGGTTTGATGGTAGTTTCACCATACAGTGTGCTATGCAGCTCATTATATGGTAGTGTTGCTTTGTCATACTCAGATTTTGGATTGTGGCACAGTAGACATCTGTATTCCAGCTGCATGGTTTTTTGTTTTTGGCTGATCATCTATGCCAGGATGTTTGTGACCACATCTGGCAGCTTCATATGCAATCAGCTTAAAGAATCAATGTGATGGTGATTTGAGCATGGTTGTTCCTGAATCTTTCCTGCTCCCCAATTGTCCAGCAAATCAAAATCTCAATGTCACCCTGTGAATACCCATGGCCATTGCAACTATTGCTTGCAGGCATGTTATAGAATAATTTTTATACTTAAAAGTGCTGTACATGGATGAGCATAGCAAACAGCACAATGTTATATAAAATCCTATGGCTGGGAAGGGTCTAAATACTTGCCAAGTGGGGAAGGGGATCTCAGTGGTAAAAGTCACCTAATGGAAGAAGAGCCACCAGAGGACAAAAGGAGTCTGCATGTGGAGTTTTGGGAGTCTGAGTAGTCTTAAGCATGGAATATAATTATGCATCCATGGGCAAGTGTAGTGCTGTGCAGAATGGTTTGGTTTTTTTTAAAAGGTAAATTATATTGATGGAATGGTTTGATCACTTCCCCCTTCTCCTACCTTGATTTTTGCTGACTCTTTATTGGGAACATGCATAGGGCCTGGAGCCTGGCTGGACACTCTTCCACCCAGCGGTTGGTTGGGAGAACCAGCCTGTTCTCTGCTGCCCCATAGGGCAGAACTAGATCTAACGCACTTAAGTTAGAGCAGGGCAGATTTTATTTATTATTTATTATTTAAAATATTTCTATACCGCCCAAAACTTGTGTCTCTGGGCGGTTTACAATTAAAATCATTTAAAACATTAAATCAATTAACAATTAAAATCATTCAAAAGATTAAAAACATTTAAAACCCAGTATTAACATTATTTAAAACTATACATCTAATTAAAAGCCTGGGTGAATAAATGTGTCTTCAGTGCCTTTTCAAAAGTTTCCAGAGACGGGGAGGCTCTTATTTCTTATTTGGCTGAGCATTAAGAGAAACCTTTTAATGGTAAGAGCAGCTTGATAATGAATGATGGAACCAATGACCTAGGAGGGTGGTGGAGGTCTTCAGGCAAAGGCTGACCAGCCATCTGTTGTAGATGCTCTACCTCTGGATTTCTTGCACTGGGTAGGATGTTGGACTAGATGCCTTCAAGGCCTCTTCCAGCTCTGTGATTCTCTGGCCATTTTTCCCCCTAACCAGTTCATCATAATACTTGATATTTGCATTGCACTTTTAATGGGTATTCAAAGCTCTCCCCGTAGTCCTTTTCACACACATTTTTGCAACTGTAAGCTAGGCTAGTATCATTATCCATGTGTCACGGATGGAGTGGAGAGGTTCAGCTTGCCTAAGGCCACCTACTGAGTGTATGGCTGAAGTGAAATTTGAAACAGGGATTTCCCCACACATTCTCATAAGCACCTCTATAGTGGTCTGTGCTGGCCTGTTTAGCTTGGAGGGGAAGCAAGACAAGGTGCAACGGTGTGCAAATAATGTATGGTTGCATGTTCAGGAAGGTACAAGGTTCAAAAGGTGAGTAGTGGAAACAGGAAGTGCAGGTCACAAACAGGAAGTCTAGCATGGCTAGTGTCTTTCACAATCTACAGCAGCCGCACAGGAAGCAAGAGACAAAGAAGCCACAGAACATGAGCAAAAGGAGAGCCTGGAGGTGCTTCGGGAAGATTTTAAAAGAACACAGTAGGAAAATGATTTTGGTTGAGGCAAACCTGTGGTTGTTGCCCCCATTCCATATCCTTAGGTGAGTATCCTAAGGATACTCTTGAGACTTTAGTAGCTTGATGCCAAAGAGACTTTTGACAGGTGAGTGTTGGTCTTGTGGTAGCAAACATGACTTGTCCCCTTAGCTAAGCAGGGCCCACCCTGGTTGCATATGAAGGGGAGACTTGATGTGTGAGCTCTGTAAGATATTCCCCTCAGGGGATGGAGCCGCTCTGGGAAGAGCAGAAGGTTTCAAGTTCCCTCCGTGGCTTCTCCAAGATAGGGCTGAGAGAGATTCCTGCCGGCAACCTTGGAGAAGCCACTGCCAGTCTGGGTAGATAATACTGAGCTGGGTAGACCAGTGGTCTGACTCAGTATATGGCAGCTTCCTATGTTCCCGTGTTTCCACCTTTCATCTGTCTCCCCCACTGATGCTCTGAACAGAATCAAAAGAAAAACTGTAAGGCAGATCCTTCTTTTTCCTATTTATTCATCCAAGGGATTTGGTGGTTCCCAACTAAACAAATGACGCTCCAGAAATCCTGGTGTGAGAGATGATGATGATGATTTACTTGATTTTTATACCACCCTTCAAAAAATGGCTCAGGGTGGTTTACACAGAGAAATAACAAACAAATAAGATGGAACCCTGCCCCGCAAAGGGCTCACAACCTAAAAAGAAACATAAGATAGACACCAGCAGCAGTCACTGGAGTTACTGTGCTGGGGGTGAATAGGGCCAGTTATTCTCCCCCTGCTAAATAAAGAGAATCACCATGTTAAGAGGTGCCTCTTTGCCAAGTTAGCAGGGGTTTGCCCTTGTGCCTTAACTGGCTTGAATTTCTTGTGGGTTTAGGGATGCCAAGGCAGACTGATCTTTGCTCTATGCCCCTCAACCCTCAAAATCTAAAGGAAAAGGAAAGATTGTGCCATCAAGTAAGTGTCGATTCCTGGCGACCACAGAGCCATGTGGTTTTCTTGGTCGAATACAGGAGGGGTTTACCATTGCCATCTCCCATGCAGTATGAGATGATGCCTTTCAGCACCTTCCTATATCACTACTGCCTGATATAGGAGTTCCTCAGACCCTGGGAAACACACCAGCGGGGATTTGAACCAACAGCCTCTGGCTCTTCAGGCAGGTTGCTTCCCCGCTGTGCCATTAGGTGGCTCTCTAGCTCCCTCTTTATTCTATAACGCACTTATTTTATTCTGAGCTCATGTTGTGCTTAACTAACCAGTCTTGGGTATCCCAAAGCCTAGGGCCAGTCCTATTCATTTCAATAATCTAGGCAGATGGAAGGAAGGAAGGAAAGAAGGCAGGCAGGCAGGCTTGGGAAACCAAGACCTTAAAGGAGAAGGCCAATTGGCTGGTTTTCTTTAACTAGAAATCTACAGTCTGGAAAGTCTGGAAGCTAACAACAATAACAAGCTACAGTCTGGAAACGAACAACAATAACAGCATTTATATAGCACTTTGGGGCCCTTCACACACACATTTCGGAAATCCCACAACAGCCCTGTCAGGAAAGCCAGTATTATTATTCCATTTAAAGTACTTGGGGTTTTAAGCAGAAGTCTAAGTAACTTAAGGCCACCCTTAAGCAATATTTGCACTGGAATCTCCCTGGTTTGCAGTTTATTCTGAGACACAGTACTGCACTAGCAATCCTTTCAATACAGTGTATACGCTAAGTCAGTAAGAATGAGTCAGGAGCTAGAAAGTCATTGGTTCAAACCTCACCTCAGCCATGGATGACATGCAAGCCACTTTTTCTCAGCCTTGCCCCCTCCTCAATCTGTGCTGTTCGGATTATAATATATCCTATTTCAAGGGTTGATGTAGCGATTATTGAGTTAATATGTGTGTGGTGCTTTGAGGACTTTTAGAAAGCAGGCATATACACTATTATTTTCTTCAAACTGCCAAAATGGCTTGCTTAAGGCTGGCAGTGTTGCAGGGAGCTTGGCAGGATCTTTCTTAACTAGCATTTGCAAATTCTAATTCTAGTGCAGAAACTTTCCAGACTGTAGATTTCTAGTTAAAGAAAACCAGCCAATTGGCCTTCTCCTTTAAGGTCTTGGTTTCCCAAGCCTGCCTGCCTGCCTGCTTGCCTGCCTTCCTTCCTTCCTTCCTTCCTTCCATCTGCCTAGATTACTGAAATGAATAGGACTGGCCCTAGGCTTTGGGATACCCAAGACTGGCCTTAGCTCTGTGCCTTCTAGCCCTCAAGATAACAGCTGTATATTGGGTGAATTCATAGATACTGTTGTTCATATGTGGTGATGGTGTGTGTGTGTGTGTGTGTGTGCGCGCGCGCGCAAGAAGGAAATACTTCAAAACAATACAATCAATAGGTAGTTGGATAGGCAGAAGGATGAGCACACTGATTTCCTGGTCAGTGTGATTAAAGTTATGCTCCACTCTTCTCAGTATTCTGATTATTGATCAGGATGTGAACATTTGGACAAGTAGAATTTGCACAAATATATTTCTTCAGATTTGTTTCTGTGTTTGTCTGGTCAACTGTTCCTCATAGAATTTGGTTCCCATGAAACCCCTATCAGAGCAGGAAAGCACTTTTGGGGCTTTCTCCCCTTTCCCAGGGGAGGCCTTATGAGGGTCCAAGTTTGGATAGATTCGGACAGCCTCCCTGGTGAAGGTCAGCCAGCAGTTAAAAGAGTGGGTTTTTTTGGCTTTGAGTCATGTGCTCTAACATCACTGGTTGGGTGATCCACTGGGTATGGTAGTGATACTGAGTCATTCTAGTGGAAGTCTGGGTCCTAGTGTAAAGGAAAAGATGTTGGCCACTGAGGATACAGGTGCAAAATGTATTTCCAGAGCTCCATGATGGATGGGATTGTAGTCTCTACTATGAATCTGCTGTGTCTTTGGTGGAGAACCAAAGGTCCCTCAGGAGGGTCCCTGTGGACCAAAAAGGGGAGGGGATGAGGCTGAAAAGTGATGAGATCCTAATTTTAGATCCTTGGTCTCCAAGGGTTCCTTTTCTGATGAGGAGCTTCCAGAGTTCATGTCTTGTTTTGAAGTTTATGTCATGGTGCCAAACCTATACAGCAGTGAAGATAAAATAGCAGACTAAAAGTGCTACCAGTGTGATTAATAATAACAGATGGAATTACCTTATTTGCAGGTACATAAACTAACAACACTGGTGGTAATTAAGTCCTGACGATTATGGAAATGCCTACCACTGGTGGTATTCCCATATCACTAACCATGCATATGAACTTCCCACGGCCACAGTAGTTATTACCACTGTTAATAATTGCTGTGGTGTATGGTCAAGTAAACACTCCTGACAGGAGTAATTAATACTGATGGCATATAACAGTACTTTAAAGGCTGTCAGAAATAACTGTGTATATGAGTTCTGGCTGTGAAATCCCTCCATTAATGAGTGCTTATGGGCAACATGACCTTAGGAAGCTTGTTTGCTTGCCAGTATTTTGATTTTGCAAGGGGGAATGACAGGAGAATATTTAGGGTGACAGGAGTGAAAAGAAGAAATAAGCTACACTGACCATTGATGATAACAACTGAAGCTCAGATATTTGTGGATTGGAATCCTCAAATTCCCCTCTTTTCAAATGACGAATTTGTTTATTTTACCTCTTCCATCTTTTAAAAAAACTATTGTGTGTAATTAGATGCCTTTTCATATGATACCATACTCACATTGTGCAGAAGATGAAAAAAGGAAATGCTGTACTAAAACCAGACCTTCTTTCTTGCAAACTTCAGCAAAACGTGTCTTAACGTTTTGTGAGGAACAGCCGGATTGAAAGACCCAGTACAGTGAATGGACATGATTCACAACTGAGGATGCAAAGCAAATGCATTTGTCTGACTGTCTGGGGCATAGTAAAAAAATCTTGGAAAAACCAGAAGTTCAGATGTGCGTGCATATGTGTGTGTCTATGGTGTTTCAGTGGGGTGGAATGGGGGGCACATGGGGAGAGAGAACAAATGCATTGGTTCAGAGTTAGAAGGGGAGAATTCTTCAGTATTACATGTCTGGATTGTGAGGGGATTGGAAAGTTCTCCAGGATGGAGTTCCTAGATGGTCCACTTGGTCTGTGAGTGGGTAGATGGGTGAGTGGAGTGATCCTGTGGGATAGGTGTCTGCTTTTTTTCCTAGGACACTCTGGGTTGTGTGTTCATGCAACCAATTGGCAACATGGCAATTTGGCATCTAGAAATGATGATTAAGGGAAACCATTTATGTGGCACATTTCAAGTGCTCAAGGCACTTCACAGACATTAGCTCAGTAATCCTTACAAATATCTCGTATAATGCCAACAATATAGTCAACTTCGAGAGGAGATTAAGGCTGAGATGATAGTGGCTTGTTTTTCATGGTCACAGTTTTATAGCTGCTTCCCCCATACACACAAACAAAACTGGATAGATTTAACAAAAGGTTTGTTCAGCAACAACTCCATTTTCTCCTTCCCTTTCCCCATCCTTTTCCTTTCTGACTCCACCCACACACTCTCTACAAGATCCCTATTGGGAGAAGCATCCAAACAACAAAACACAAAAGTTAACTAGAAAGAATACAACAGTGACCTACAGTTATGTCAAATCCAAAGGCACTGAAGTAGCAGGGCTAGGAAAGACTCCTGCCTGAGTCCTTGGAAAGCTGCTGCTGGCCTGAATAGACAGTCCTTGGATGGATGGGCCAATGGTCTGACAAAATACAGCAGCTAAATGTGCCCTTATGTTCAACTCCTGGCCTTTTAATTTAGGCATAGGCTTTTACTGCTCTTGATGCAACATGGAAAAGACAACTGCTTGGGAAAACATGAATGGAACAATCTGTGCTTGCCCTCCCCCCACCCACGCCAATAGCAAGATTTTCACTTTGTTAAGACTTACCAGTTTACTTTGCATCATCAGCCATTGGGTCAACCTACTGTAACTGCACAAGCAACTCAATCCATTGGTGGGGTGGCAGTATATTTAGAAGCAGCATGAGTATGAATTAGGAAGTGATCCAAGCAGCTTTTCCCAGGATCCCTTGCAATGTCATTGATTCTGGTGTGCATCTCTCAAAGGCCTCTCTACAGTCATTTGGGCAGCTAACTGTCTTGGGCCAGTCTATATCAGTTGCAAACAAGGCATAGATGCTGAATTCAGCCAAAATAGGAAACCGGAGGTCTCTTCACCTCCAGTTTCCAAAGCCTCACGTCCAAATTTGGCAACCGGAGTTAAGAGTGAAAAGGGACCTGCGAGTTCCCTCACCAAACTCCACTCTGAACCTTCGGTCAGAGAGTGTTGTTTCGCCACCCTTAACTCCAGTTTTGTGCTGCCAGCGTTATATCTGAATGCTGGCACCGCAGTCTGGGCCCCATGGAAATGGAGCTGAGGGAGGAAGCTCCTCCCTCACTCTGGCCTGATTGGTTGTGCATGTTGTCCTTCTGTGGAGAAGGATGCTCACACAGCCAGATCCCCTGCCTCTCTGCAGTCTCACTGACTACAGAGAGGCAGCTCTCCCTGTTGTCTAAAAGTGGCCGCAAGAGCTGGGGGAAGGGTGCATGGAACCGTGGGTCCGTTGGACTTGCGGTTCCACATTATGTCTGAATGGGGCCAGAGGCTTTGCCCACAATTTCACAATCTTTCAAGCTTGGAACACACCCTGTCCCTTCATACACATACAGAAAGAGAGAGCCAGTGTGTGACTAGCTTGATTGTGCCCCACACTCCTTCCCAATTTTGCAATCCCACCAGGATGCTTTACAGACTGGGCTGTTACACACCCTCTTCCAGAGGAGATTAAGGGTATGTTCACACACCAGCCAAACATACCCCGAAGTCCATTCAAGATCCTTGGAAGCACTCCACACACAAACCAGGCTTTGTCTTCCAAATTCTAGCATTTCTCAATGTATTTCCGGGTTTTTAAAATGCTGTTTTTAAAGAGTGTTTCTGAAAACACTGAAGCAAATATGGAGAGCCAATGATGTAGAATCATTAACATGATAAGAGGGATATACTCTTAGGAATGCAGATATAGGCTTTAGAAATCTCAATCTCTCTCTCCCCCCATTGGCTAGAAGGCACGCGATGTGAACCTGCACCAAAATAAAACCTGAGAGCAGAGGGGAGGGACTGCTTTCCTCAATGCCGTGAGTGTAATTCAAAGTGGCTTCGCTCAACATTTACCCCGCAGCACAAAGCCATATAACTCCCAGGTAGCAAAAACAAGGCATTGTTTGAGCCCCTAGTGGATTGCCATGCATGGTTCTTGAGCTTTGCTCAGCTTGGTAGTTATAAAAAGAGCCAGCCTGTAGCAAAGGCAAGTGGTCATATGTTGCTGCCTGGAGCAACTCAAATTCAAACTTTTACTATGAAGATTTCATGTGCAACTTAAAAGTGTTTTGAACAGATGCAAAAAGAATGTCTGAGCTTGGGGAAAAATAGAAACCAGGCTCTTAACCTTTTGACATTGCCAATAGCAAACATCTTCACTCATCCTTAAAATGTAGAATTAAATGAATGATATTTTCACGTGCCCAGACAGCCCACTGGTTCCCTATTAACTGGCAGTGTGGGACTTCCAAAGGGTTGGAGGAGCAGAAGACTATACGTAGGCCCACCTGCAGGTGCAGCGGCTCCAGCTGTAGCATCTGCTACCTTTGTAAACACTGGTTTTGAAAAATATCAGGGACTAAGAACTACTGTATTTTATTTCAAAAAGATGTTAAATAGCACCATTTGTTAGACTAGCTGCTGCTAAGTTCTACATAATCACCCTGATGAAGGGCAATAGACACACATGGAAGAAGGCTAACTGGATGGGGAGCTGTGTGCACTGGGGCTGCGTGAAGCTGCAGACAGGAGCCTGGGAAACCAAACCAGAATCCCACCAATAGGATGTTCAGGAGAGAAAGCCTGGCCTGGAAGCACACAGCCACTCCCGGCTACCCCCTCTTTCACACCGAAACAGCTCTGATCAATGGGATTGCAGCTGCTTTTCCTTTACTGGAATACATGCACAGTCTGTTGCATCGAGGCCCATAGATTTCATATTCTCAAAGTGATAGTGTTGGGTTTGGTAAGGAAACCAGCGTTGTATATGTTTCCATTTGTAACCCAAACGATAATTTCCTTCCAACACCAGTTTTTCCTTTTCAACAGCTTTAAGGCTTTCAGAAATGTGTGTAGGAAATGGGTCAGAATCCAATTTGGAAATTCAGTTAAGATCCCAGATTGACTTCCTCCTTCCCTTTTGCAGCAAGACTTACTTCAGTAAAACAATGTGGAAATGGCACAGCTGAATGGAGCCTGCAATTGCTTTCAGTGTTGGGTTTTTATTTGATAGGAAGTGGAGCCCTCTACAGACTCCTGATGAGAATGAGTTTCTGTTGAAGGATGTGCTCACATGCTTACTAATGCTTCACCTCGGCAAGGGCAGTGAAACATTCAGTTTGTTCAGAACAGCCTTTTCCCTGAGGCTAAGAGGATGTACTATGCTGAGTGCAGCGAGGGCTGCAGCATTCCTTGCAACTGAGCTAAGGAAGGGAATGTGGTTTTAAAGTGTGACTGATGTGTCATGCATTTAATAAGTCCCAACGCATCCTGCTAGAAGGTGATGGGACAAAACTGCTGACAGATTTATTTTCCAGTATCAGATGGCTCCATTACTAATCAGAGAATGTACACACCAAGGAAAGGAATGAAATGAAAGATAAAAAGAATCTGGATTGGGGACTGGTGGAACTTTTTTGGGGGGGGGGCTTCTCTTTCTTAATGAAAGGTAATTTTTTATCGTGGCTTGCCTATATTTTGCAGCACTTTATATGCTGTGTGATCGTGATTATGTGCATGGGGAATCTGGTTGCTAGCAATGATACATAAAACCCAATAGCACGCAGTGCTTCCTCCTCTGCCCCTAATCCTGGTGTATACACACATGCACAGACATACTAGCAATACATCCCTAATCTCTTAGAAGTGACTGGCTCTACCACAGAAACTCCAAAACCTCTCCTTTGATGTGAACTACATGACTTGAGTTTTTAAGGCATATTTAGACTGTGGACTTAAGTTAGGTTAAGGCCTCTCCCCAAGAATTTTTGAGAATGGAAGGATTGCTAGGGATCTCTTCCAACAGCGGAGTCTCAGCATTTGATCTATGCCTGGCCTAAGCCCAAGCAAGCACCCCCCACCAAGTGCTTGAAGTGACATAGTAAGCCATTGCCCCCATCCCTATCTCCACGATGCATAGAGCGTGCTCTGTGTCAATCTGCACGTCCTCCATCCGCACCCGAACTACGCCATCCTTACCCCAACAGGATCCCCTGTGCGGATCTTTCCCTCCACACCCAAACTGCATCCCAGTTGTGCCAGTCTTTCCCTCCCTGCCCCACTTGAACTGTACCCCCTCGCATTACACTTTCCCTCTTTTCCCTGTGCAGCCTTTCCCTCCCTCCACCTCAACTGCATGCACCTTACACTGAGCTTTCCCTCCCCACTCCCCAAACTACATCCACCCTCCCCTCCCCACCTGACCCCATTCTTACCTGGCAGCAGCTGCAGCTCTCCATCCTCCCTGCATCCCACTCGCCCTACCTTTCCAAAAGCCATGGAGTGGAAGGAAATGTGTGGAGATCCCACCTCTTCCTTCCACATCACTTTCTTTCAGGAAGAACAGGAATCAGGAGGAGGGTGGCGGCAGGAGGAAGAGTCGTGGCAGGACAAAATGTAAATTTATAATCCTTCTACTTCCTTCTTTTAATGTTTCCAAGTATGAGTACTGTTGCATGTGTTACCAGACAGCTCAATTTGAGGATAGCCCAGAGAGCACTCCTCTATTCATATTGCTTTGGAAGGCTATACAGCCCCAGACTACGGGATCATAGTGAACTTGTCACCTGCCTGCCAGGGGCATAGTGAGACCCCTGGGGGCTAGGGGATAAAATCTTGGCAGGGCCTCCCCCTCACATGCACAAAATACACATGCCCCAGCACCCCAAGCCCCACCCCTGCATCTGATGTCAGATGTAAGGGGCGGGGCAACCAAAATCTCCCTGCCACTGCTCCTACCTCCTGTTGGTCGCCCCCTCCATCACTGCTGCCACTGCCCCTGCCCCTCCGCCGCTTCTTATCTTGCCCCTGTTGCAGTGGGTGCTGTGGCTGTTGGGCTTCTCTGGCCAGCATGCACACCTCTCTGGCTGAACTGCTTGCCTGCACAGTTTGACTATGGACATCGCATGTCCGGGACATCATGGGCATGCAACGCCCATAGTCAAATTGCGCAGGTGTGCAGTTTGGCCAGAGAAGTGCACAGGTCGACCAGAGAGGCCTGACACCCACAGCATCCACTGCTGCCGGGGGGTGGGGGCTGCCCCACTTGGCTCACCCCTCACCCTCCGGAGGCCAAAATAAGAAGCAGTGGCGGAGCAGGGGCAGTGGCAGGGCAGGAGTGGGGTCGTCTGCTTGGGGGCCCCCTGACCCTCTGGGCACAGGAACATTTGTCCCTGCTTGTCCAATGAATGCTACATCCATGCTGCCTGCCTTTGGCAAGACTCACAGCTGGTCGCTCAGCATGAGCAAAGTGTGGGGCAATATATCCCAAGGTGAGAATAGCAAATACTCGATGGGACGCCCCCACCCCTCTCTATCAGAGAGAAGGTAATAGCCGGTGAGCATACTCCATTTCAAAATGTGAATTAATCAAGAAAGGAATCCTCCCTTTCACGGGAGGTAACGGTGCAGCACTCCACAAGAGGCACACAGATAATTGGTGCATTTCCCAACATGTTCTAAATCAACACTTAAGCTGGCAAGGACTTGGGAAAATGAGCGCATCAAAATCAGAGGTGTGTAATCCAGTCCTTGAGATAGTCAGCCCAGCAGTTCTGTTCAACTCATATAACGCATATACATAAATTCACCCTTGCCTTTGCTGAGTAAGATTCACACAGCAAGATTAAGCTCAGGTAGCAATGAGCTTCGTTGTCTTTCATGGAATCCGCTATCCTCTGGGTAGACAGCATGGCTTAGAAATTGCCTCAGGGCACGTTTCAAGGTATATATACCTCCAGCCAAAGCACATGGCCTCAGAATCTGTTTGGACCACTGTCCTGCCGACTCCCAAGTGAGTCATAGCCTTTGCTCCTTGCCCTTCTCTTCCCTGCTTTTCTGCCTGCTCCCCGTGAGAAGAGGCCAACCAACGTGCAACAACAAACCAGGGACAGATAACTAACCTCTTGCCCTTCTAAGCCTCATTGACCCCTCTCTTTCTCTCCCCACTGTTAAGCACTTCCCATGTTAAGCCTTAATCCGGGCTCTGGTCTAAGCACCTTAGCCGAGCCGATCGATTTAAAATTAGTCCTGTAACCTAAATTATTGCTAGCCATTTTCTTTCTTAAAATATCAGATAAGATTCATTGCCTTGCCTAACTGAACTTGGTCTTCTGTACCACCATATACCCCTCTATACCCGATACCTATAAAACTTTGCCTTCTCTACCCCCATACCCTTGCTGAACTGTATTTCTGTCTCCTCATCTTTTCCAAGATGCCAAAACTGCTCAGCTTGATACGGAAGCCAAACTGCTCCCCAAGCCAAGCTAATTTCCTCACCAAGTCAAAAGCATAGTTAAGGTGTCTAGCTAAGACCATTGTTTTAAGAGAAACAAGATGTAAGGATTACTCCTGCTAACTGGGCAAAGACTTGTTTTTTTAAAAGTGGTGGTTCTCTTTTATATATTTAGTAAGGGGAGAACAAGTGCCCCTGTTCAGCCCAGTGTAGCATCTTTCCAGTGGCTCTTGCTACTGTCATTCATCTTTGTGTTTTTTGGTTAGATTGTGAGCCCTTTTGAAACAGGGAGCTATTTCCCCCTACATTATTGCTTTGTAAATTGCTATGAGAACTAACTAACACACTCTCTCTCCCCCCCACCCTCTCTTTATATATTATATAAATGTAATATGAATAATATTATATATAAATAATAATAATTTAGCAAGTTAATTAACAACAAAATTGTATTACAATACAATTCATCAGCAGGAGCTAAGATTTAAATTGTTTTAAAATGTCCCTATTTTCCTGGGACAATTGCTGGTTTTTGTTCCTATTTTTGCCCTTTTAAGCATCCCTTTGAAAAAATTGTTAGTGTTTTCAGTCATGCATAGAGTTACTATTCTTGGGGATTCCACCCTCGATCCATCTTTACAACTTAAATCTCTGTGTGTCCCACCACATCAAGGCAAAGTTGCAGGACTCTGGAGAGCTCTGAGTGACCCAATTGCTTGAACAAGGGCCAGAAGTGGAAAGGATAAGGTCATGGCTGCCAAGCGGGTTGGGAGAGAACACAGAGCTTCCCATTTCAATCCAAGAGGCAGCAGGAGGCATGGGAGGGGAGAACCATCTCATATGTCTTGGTCTGCCTGCCCACAGCCACCATCCTTCATTGTTTTGCAGACGTTCTCTAGGTCATCGCTTCCTTGGCCTCAATACAATTTCTTAAGGCTGAAGCAGAGAAAAAGGAAGCTGCCAGAAAAGGTAGCCCACAACTCCACAAAGGGAGGGAGAAGGAGGGGAGGGAGGGGATCTCAGCTTGGGAGCTGGAACGTGTTGTTCTGTATGCCCACAGTTTGGGAAAGGGGTGCCTTGGCGACAGAGAGAAGAGAAGCAATAGCCCAACACAGAGTTGGCAATAGATTATGGATGGGGGGAGCTCAATCCATATAGAGAGCCCAAGAAATCCTGTTGGCTCCCCTTCATCCAGTCTCAACTATCACCCAGACTCCCTACTTGGAGATTTAAAGGGGCAGCCCTGGATGTTTTTCTGCTTCATCACATATCTGCTTATCTGTTGCTGACTCAGTATAAGGCAGTTCCATTATAGCTGCTCTGGGGTAGCTATTCCAGTAGTGGTGGGGAATCAACAAAGACATGGCACTGGTAGGTCAGTGGGCTGTTACAGGGGAAGGGAATTCAGAAATTTAATCGCTGTTTCCCCTTTCAGCAGGCATAGAACTTCTTTGACCTTGAAGAGCAGTGACCTTGAATTCAGAAAGGCAGTTCCATTATAGCTGCTCTGGGGTAGGTATTCCAGTAGTGGTAGGGAATCCACAAAGACATGGCACTGGTAGGTCAGCGGGCTGTTACAGGGGGAGGGAATTCAGAAATTTAATCACTGTTTCCCCTTCCAGCAGGCCTAGAACTTCTTTGACCTTGGAGAGCAGTGCCAACAACCCACAGAACCTCACCTTATTACTCTTATTTCAGGTTGATCCAAAATAGGTCCAGTTTGGTCCCAGCTTCTCCCAGTGGGTTAATCCATGGTGAAGCCGGTGAGAGTATGTGGGCGGGGAGGTAGGTTGGCTGTGGTCTATAAGAATACCATCTCCCTTATCAGACTAGCTGCCTGATAGGACTTTTCCCCCTTTCTCTCCCTCCAGAGAGGGAGAGGAAAGGAAAAAAGTTCTATCAGGCAGTCGGCGCTGCCTGAAATAACTGGTGAAGAGTTCACCCGGGCTCTCGGGGGCCCGGGCATGGGAGGGGGGGTTCACTCTGGGCTCCTCTGGAGCCCAAGCCATGGGGCATCAGCAGTGGGGAAGAGAGCTGGTCTAGGGGAAGAGAGCTGGTCTTGTGGTAGAAAGCATGACTTGTCCTCTTAAGCTAAGCAGGATCCACCCTGGTTGCATATGAAAGGGAGACTAGAAGTGTGAGTGCTGTAAGATATTCCCCTTAGGGGATGGAGCCACTCTGGGAAGAGCATCTAGGCTCCAAGTTCCTTCCCTGGCATCTCCAAGATAGGGCCGACAGAGATTCCTGCCTGCAACCTTGGAGAAGCCGCTGCCAGTCTGTGTAGACAATACTGAGTGAGATAGACCTATGGTCTGATTCAGTATATGGCAGCTTCCTATGTTCCACTGGTGGCCCGAGTTCTTTGAACCCGTTCACCCAATGGTGGCTCCACCCCGATTGGATCTCTTTCAGTTTGTGACTCCTGAGGATGTGGACAAACTGCTTCAGACTAGATGTCCTACAACCTGTTTTCTTGATCCTTGTCCATCTTGGCTTATCTCATCTTGGTTTATCTCATCTGGTAATCATATTATCAGAGAGGGTCTGGTAAAAGCCTGTTTTCTCAAGGTTTAGACTGAAATTACTTTTAAATGGTTTAATTTGTTTTTATTTGATGAGCTTGTTTTTGTTTTTATTTTGTGAAATTTTAACTTTTTGAACTCTATTTTATATTTGTTGTTTTAATTCAGTATACTCCCTAGAGATGCACATATCAGGTGGTATAAAAATATGTTAGATAGATAGATAGATAGATAATTTCCTAGAAAGATCACAGCAAATATTTTTAAAATTCATTGCTGTCAGCATCTGAGTCTTAAGTATTTCTACTCTTGCTATGAGCCAACCCAACCAAACCTGAAATGACATGGCACTTCTGATCTTTCTATTTAAATTGCAATGCTGTTCCACGTGTAGATATGTGTGCTTTGGCTTATGTCTGTCAGTGAACTTGCATTGTTTCCTGTTGCCGTAGGGTACAGATCCATCAAAGAGGCGGGAAAGTTCTGGAGTATGGAACAAAAGATCCAGTCTACTCCCAGCTGAATTAGAGAGTGAGGCGGAGATTTTCAGACTGAACTTTTGCAACCCCTAACCTACATTTTACTAGCAGCACCAGCAGCACATCCTGCTGCCACATGAATGAATTTTTAAATATTGTGTCAGGGAACATTAGACAACTGCATGCTAGTACAAATCTCCTTCCACCTCTTTTGAGAGTCAGAAACACCTACATTAGATGTTTCTAATGTACTCTCTACATTAGAGAGCCAGAAACACCTACAATTCATCACCGATTCATTGGCTGCTGTGGACAAGTGCAAAACCTGAGGGACAGCTCCAGCTTTGTAGGGCCCATTTAACTCCCAGCGAAAACACGACAAGTGAAGGATGGAGATTGTTTCAAAATCTTCTGCACCATCATCATCATCACCAAGATCCTCTGATGTATCCTAGCTCTCACTTGACACAGGGCTTGTTCAGATCAGGGGAAACGTGTTCTGAATTTAGAGTTGGAAGGGAGCCATGAGAGATCTTCCATTCCAACTCCCTGCTCCATGCAGGAATGCCACAGCACAAGTGGGAGACAAGATGGCAGCAGTGGCTTTTGATCAGGCCAGGGAGTCCCTTCATGAGTCCCAGTCCTGCTAACTGCCCACCCTCACCTTGCCTGGGGGAATTTGCCCATCCTCAAGCACCTGCCATGAATGGGTGTTTTCCCCCTCTGGGGACTTTAAAAAATCACTCCCCTTGCCATGAAACAAAAGCTCACCTGTTACTACTTGAGTACAAGCATACCCAGGGGAACGGAGGCCTGTGTTTGTCCCTATCCCCATGGCCCTACCAGCCACATGCCAGTGACACCCCTTGCATGTGAGGGAGGGAGCTGCCTGAGGAAGTGCTGGGCGAACTCTCCATTTGCCCGTCGGTGTTTGCCGACTGGGTGCATCTATTTCCTTTTCTCTCCCTCGCTTGAGAGAGAGAAAGGGGGGACACATGCAACTCTAGGGGGCTCACGCAGGCCCTCAGGGCTCTAGCTAGGGTTGCCAACTGCTCCCCATTACACGGGATGCCCCTCATTTCCGGGATGAAATGTTGGTCCCTATAGGGACAGCATTTGTCCTTCATTTTGGTGGCGGGGCGAGCAGCTTCTTATTTTGAGAAGCTTTTGGTTGAAAAGTGGAATAACTTGAATACGTTCTAAACAATAACCGTGCTGGCATTATTCAATAGCATATAATTCAATTACATATACGTCAATGATACTCAGGCTCTTGATTACCACTGCATACACTCCCCCCCCCCGCCAGCCCCCAGCCCCCACACTTGTGTCCCTCATTCTGGCAATGAAACGTTGGCAACCCTAGCTCCAGCCATACACCCCTTTGCATATGATATCATGCACAAGAGATGCGACCAGAGCCACAGAACGGCCACGAAAGCCCTCCAGAGCTCGTTCCCAGCTGGCATTTGCTGGATGGGTATATCTATTTTCCTTTTTCTCCCCACACCAAGGGAATCAAGGCCAGGACAAAAGTACCATGAAGTGGAATCTTTTAATTTTATTTATGTTTACATTTATATCCCACTCTTCCTCCATGGAGCCCAGAACTGCGTGCCTGGCAGCAGGGAGGAAATTGCTTCCAGTGAAGCAACGGGTTGGTATTTGATAGCCTTTTGGTTGATTTTTGTTTCAAAATAAATAAATAAAAATTAAATAGGAAATTCAAGGGGAGATGCAAAGTTGGCAGCGATTGGCTAATTAGAAAATGAAAACACCCTTGAGTAACTGCAAATATGTACAATTTGACATTTATGACACCCACTTTTTTCACTTTCCATTCCAAAAGGTAAGTGCTTTTAGCCTACAAGAAAAACAGTGCCTCTGCTTGAGCACTCAGGGTTTTTAGGAATTTCCTTGAACATCTCAAATGTCTAAGTGCCCACCATGAAAAAAACAGGGTTGCTTGTAGTAAGTTTGTGGGGGTTGTGTACTCATAGAAACATACTAAACATTACTGACCTGAGGTAAAACCTTTGTGTGCAAAAGATGGCAAAATATAAAAGAAAAAACATGCTTGGTTGAAGTGAAAATGAAAGCTCCTTTATTCAAGGTATAAAATTTCCAGTATGTAAAGTTTGAACAAACTTCAAAAAGATTCATGTTGCTAAAACTGAGGCATGGAACAGGAGGGGAAAAAATGCCAAATTGTTCCTGCATTAAAAGATTCTACAACTGCTTTCATTCTGAAATTACTTTGGCAAGTCATTCCACAGATCAAAGCTGTATTCCACATATGTTCCTATATAAATGAGGTGCTTGGAGTATAATTACTCATACCTTTTTCCTCTGTTAACAGCTGAGCGGAAGCGTTCTCTAGGCAAAGACTACCATTCCCTTTGTCTGAAGTGCTACCATTGCAGAAGGCAGCTCAGCCCTGGCCAGCACGCTGAGGTAAGGAACAAACCATCACCCCCCCATCTGTCTACTTCAGTGGCTTGCTACACCCTGGCAGCAGTCTGTCTCTCCTGATGAAGGGCTTCCCTTTCAAAGGCCTGCCTGGGACTGGGCCAATCCCACCAAAGACTGCTTAAAATGGCTGTTAATGGGATGGCCGGGGACAATGAGAGGGGGGAGAAGAGCTCAGAGGAAAACAAACAGGCTACAGCTACTTTTAAGCTAGCAAGATGCCTGTTATTTTGACAGGTAGGGGTGTGTGTGGAGGGAAGGTCTGCATTCTAGTGCTGAACTGTGTGTGCAATGTGTGTTTGCAGTGTATCTCTAGGTACAACAGAGCCACACAGGGTTTCTGTCAGTTAAGGCCTAAATTACACATTAGGTGGATTCCCCCCCCTCCACCTTGCACTTTTATAGGAGAAGATAAAGGGGTTTTTCAGAGACTGCATACCTGCCAACATGTCCTATTTTCCTATTTACCTGAATGGTAAAACAGGGACATGTTGCTAGTGTTGGAAGTTAAGGACTTTCCGCTGTCTCTTGTCTCAAAGACAATGGAGGACAGACTAGTGAGTCAGAGGGCTAGAGGGTCAAGACACTGGTCATCCCTTCTCTACTGCTCTGACACTATCCCTTTGGAATGTAGATTGCTACTCTCAGGGACACTTCCTCTCTCTTCTCTTCCTATTCCTTCTACCTTGCAACATGCAAGCAAGCTCCTCTCCCTGAACCATGTGTGCAGAGAACATGCAGAATCCATCTGCATCCAGCTAGATAGATAGATTAGAGATCCTAACTCCTCACTTTCCTATCTAGAATGGAGTTCTCTAATGCCTTATATATTGATTTGAAACTATGAACTGGCTCCAAGTTACTTTACTCTCAGCATGCACGCATGCCTAACTAAATCCGCTGTGTTGTGCCTCTGTGCACTCTGCTATAATTGAAAAAGGGTTTCTTTACCAGAGAAAATTCCCAGCAGCTAGGTATGGCAGTGGGGTGGGGCTAAGTCTGCCCCTTGACCCCGCCTCTGGTGACTTCAATATCTAGGGTGAGGGTCAAGCATTGGTCCTTCTTAAATGTGTCTCAGATTGCAGCATAGTACTCCATGGGAGCCACAGGTTACTGAACCAGCCACCATCTGATTAACCCTTCATTTGCAGAGCTCTGCTCTGAAGCCCTGATTTTTTTGTGACGAGTCAAGCTAGTGAGTGTGATGCTAGCCTGTGACAGAAGGTTGAGAACTGACGTTGATGTATTAGATTTAGAAACTAGCTAGAGATTTTTGACCAGTGAGAGAAGAGGATAGAAATTGAGAGCTCCAGTTCCAATCCAACCAACCTTGACCTCAGAAACCACCTAAGATTAATTTTTGGCTGCTGTGACAAGCTGGAAAACCATAGCATGACTATAGCAACAGTGGCCAGAAAGGGCACATGGACTGAATTCAGATGGCATGTGTGATAGCATTCCCACCACAGGGACAGCAAGGTTGGAATGGGACAAATAAGTGAAGATTGGGCCCCTGCCCTCCTGCTTCAGTACGAGCGGTACGTGGCGAGGGAGACTCAAAAGCAAGCTGTCACCCAGCCAGTGGAGGCCCCCTCCTTCAGGACCCAGGGACTTTTATCCCCCTCCCCCTGTTCAATTGTAGCTATGCCCATGTTTCCCACCACTTAAATTGTTAATGTCTTCCTTCTAAATTGCCCTGTTCGGGTAGAGACACTGAGACATGATATTGTGTCGTTTTGTGTGGAGCTGTTGGAGGCAACCAAGCAGAAATTTTAGTTCAGCAGTAAAAGATTATCTCTAAGTCGCACGAAGTCAGGAAAGATAACAGAGCCAAGCAAGTTGATTATTCCATTTCAGGAAAGGGAAGTGTGAAGCTTTGGCTTCTTCTGTTGGAGAATGGAAAGGAGAATCGATTCCAGCGTGGCTCTTCCAAGCAAGAGATTTAAGCTCACCAATGCTGCAAGGTGATTTGCCTAAGAATATCTGATCCAGTTTGCAGCATTAAATCAAGTTTTCTTCATGAGATGTATGAAAAATTCATAGTATACAGAACAGCCCTAATACTCACACAGCATGTGGCACAGGATGGGGGGGGGGGAATACTGAGCATCATTTCAGCCACCTTTTGAAATTCAGAGGGGAATCAAACTACGCAGGCCAAGCATAAAAACATACATTTGCAAGACCATTTTCTGAGATTTATCTATCACAGTTTCTTTTCTGCACCGGAGAGCCCTAGATTTAAGAATATGGTCCTCTGAGTCTCAGCTTACAGACACAAGTCTGTTTAGGTTGGTTTGAAGATAAACAACATGCTTCAGAATTCTCAATTCTAACACAAAATGCAAGAAATTATTCTCTTAAATACAATTTTTTAATGTTAGTCCTGTCAGCAGCGGTGCACCTAGGTAATTTTGGAGCCTAGACCTAATTATTGGGGCGCCCCTCCCCCCTAGTATTTTAAACACATTTTTAACGTGACCACACCACCCGGGACAGACTAAAAAGGATTTGGGGGGCCCCAGGGGGTGTGGAGGCCCTGGACTTCAGCCTGGAAGTCCAAGGGTAGGAGCACCTCTGCCTGTCAGTATGCTGATACAGGTAGTCTGAGGTTAGATTGTATTTGCTAAGCAATGGCTGGGATCCCAAGAGGCCTGTGCATGTGACAGAGGAGGGTTTTCTATGTGCACAAGAGATTTTTGGTTTTGCTAAAGTTTCAGCTGCTTGGGCTGCCTGCTTGCTGCACTTTAACATTTTCTGATCCTTATGGGTGGCTCAGGGAGGGAAGGAGGAGTACGGATAAGTTTGTTGTGTTAGGGAAGCAAGTTATGGTCCTGATCCCAGCCATTGTATTCTACTTTTCATAGGAATATTTCTGCATATTTGTAACATACTTAAAACTTACTTAAAAGCGGAGATCTTTGTTTTACATATTTTAAGATATTTTCTGGCTCTTCAAACTAATATTAGAAACAGAAAAAAGTAATACAGATTACAAACATAAACACATTTGGTGGTTATGCAAAAAAGCAAAAATCTTCTGGACAAAAGTTCTTGCAATTATAAAAAACAAATTACTGGTTAAATATTTTTCTTGATCCTCTCGTACTAAAATTACAATATTTGAAAATAAAAATGCATTTTAAAATATGGGATTGATTAGCATTCTACCCATAACTGCAAAGAATAAAGTTTCCTTTTATTAGAAATCTAGAGATAACTTTGCAGTTGACAACGAAGCAGTGAAAGTTTGGAATTTGCATGCAGAACATCATCTGTTAAAGAATCTCATGTATCGGACTATTTGCCTACAGTCCTGGAGAGCTGCTGCCAATCAGCCTGGACAACAATGGGTTAAGTTGACCAGTGTTCAGATTCAGAGAGATGCACCTAGGTAATTTTGGAGCATTGACCTAAAGGCTTCCCCCGCGCTCCCGCCACCACCCCAGCTGCCCCTGCCACCAAATAAGCTGAAGTGCACAATCTTTTACACTAGAACATACTCAGGGAAAGCTAGAAACCCCTTTCTTTCTTTTTGTATTTTAGAAGCGATTCTGAATAAGATATTTCCCACTGACTTACAGAGAGATACCACATTTTGCATGGACAATCCTGCCACTTAAATTAGCAAACCACTCAGGTCTGGGAGGCCCCCCAACCGGCCTGAGTGGGACTGGACCTATGCCCAGAAGTCCAGACCAAAGAGCACCACTGAAGATTCATATAATAAAGCTTCATAGGCTCAAATGTAGCAATATGGATGTGAACAAACTGGATATGATGAAGATGAGCAAAGAGTTATATAGTTAACTTCTAGAACATAAAACATGCCTATTTAGAAAGACTAACCAATATATCTTTATTAGGCGATTGTCTGTGTTGATTTCCATTGGTTCATCTTCAAAATCTAAAAAAAAAAGCCAAGATCTGCAGAATCCCTGAACAGAAGTACATTAGTTTTAGTCTCTTTTCACAGTGGACCTCATACTCATGACCCCAGCCAACATCCCCTTCTCCCCAGTCATGTCCAGTGCAATAGGACATGTGATGGGATGTCATTTTATGTTGCTTTTCCTTATCCTGCTTCAGTTCATTGGCTGCTATTTTTGAGGGGCAGAGAAATGCTGAGTATGATGATATCACATAATGTGTTTTATTTCATGAGGCATTACTGAGGAGGATGTGTGCACTGGTGGCAGCGCACATCCAGCGGAATGTCTAGCTTGGGCCCAAGTAAGTTTGTCTGAAAATAAGTGATGATTTGGACTATAGTATTTCCGGGACTTTCAGAAGCACAAGTGATCCACTGTTTCTGATGAATGGTCCAAATCAGAGTTTATATGGGGCGCTTGCTCCACCCTCCTTGAGCCTCTTCTGGACACCCTGGGAATGGGAAGATCATATGGATGCCAAACGTGCTGCTAGGTTTGCTGCACTTGTTCCAGTTTGAAGTGCTATAATACAGGAAGAGAGAGATCATCCGATTTTAGTGCATATGTAGTTAGGTTTTAGTTTGCCCTAGTGCTTAGCCTTTGAGACTGTCTTAAGTAACAAGGCCTGCCCCTGCCCCTGAAAAATGTGACATAATTATAGAATGATACTGAGGATGTGAAGAGGGTCCTTTCCCTCACCATTGAGAAACACAGTCTGGGATGGCATGACTGGGCTTCCAGGCTACTTGGAGGATGTGACTTCAAGTCAAGTTTGAGCCCTGGTAATTCTCACTTGAACTACCCACTGAGGTCATTCACACAAGCAGAAACTGTGTTCTATCCAGGTTTGGGAGCTGCGTGTGTGTTCCCATTTTTTGATTGTACAGGTACAAACAGTTAGGAGGAGGGAGAAGTGATTGTGTGGAAGCAAGGTAGGAGGAAAAGCTACCCAGGTTTTCCTCCTACCTTGCTTCCACACAATCACCTTTGCCTCCTCCTACCTAGTTGTTTGCACCCACACAACCAAAAATTGGGAACACACACAGCTCCCAAATCTGGGTAGAACACAGTTTTCACTTGTGTGAATGACCTCAGTGTGTTCTGCCAATGCAAGTATTGTACATTGGACTAGAAATTACCCTGGCAGAGCATGAAGGTCAGGCTGCCCCAGTGCATTTCTGCTTTGGAGAACAGGCTGCCCCCAGGCCTGTACTGGTGGGAGTGCTTCTATAGTGGGTGTGCCCAAAGAGCAGATCTGCTGTAGACATTGGCCATACTCCATTCAGGTATCTTTCTACAAAAGTATACTCCAAAGTATCTTTCTACAAAAAGAAAAAGAAAGTTCCAAATAACCATGAATGCAACTATGATCCCGGGAAGGTTGCATGAGCTTCCCACGTGCCACTCCCCACCAAGTTCTCTACACTTTCGTCCCCTTCTCCTGTGTCACAGCCATGTGTTTTACTCTGCATAATCACACCCACCTCTTTGCCAGAATTTTAAATCCCATTAATGAGAACATTTGAGGGAGGCATAATGATACGCTTCTATCCCCACACTCGATGGCTTTAGACTCTAGGTGTGGTTTGAGAGACCAGGCAAAAAATCTTTAATAATGAGAAAAGGTAGGGAGCTGTCCAAGGGAGCCCCTGGTGGCGCAGTGGTAAAACTGCCGCCCTGTAACCAGAAGGTTGCAAATTCGATCCTGACCAAGGGCTCAAGGTTGACTCAGCCTTCCATCCTTCCGAGGTCGGTAAAATGAGTACCCAGAATGTTGGGGGGCAATATGCTAAATCATTGTAAACCGCTTAGAGAGCTTCCAGCTATAGAGCAGTATATAAATGTAAGTGCTATTGCTATTGCTATTCTATTCAGTGATTGTTACAGGGGCCCCACTGCATACACCTGGAGTATACACTATAAATAATTTGCTATTAGCACCTGGTTTAAGGTTTAAGAGTCAGGCTTCAAGGGGGAAATGAACTGGCTGGATTTAAAAGTTTCTGCAGTAGCAACTGGCAACCCAAACTTCCAAGCATCTTTCTGCAATAGAGGAATTGGTGAAAGGAGGCAGGTGGCATTTACTGATTTATTTTCAATTTATATCTATATCATTCACCTATATTTATGTCCCGCTACATGCTTCAAGAAAGCCTTGGGGCAGGTAAGAACAATGAAATCCATTCAATACAATACAATACAATACATGACATTCCATCAATATTATACAATTACATCAATTAAATTCTCTTTTAAAACAGAACAGATATAACAACTAAAAATAGAAGTACTAAAGAGAACTGAACTGCCTGGGCAAATAATCATCGTGTATTTGGGTTTTTAAAAAATTAAATAGCAGCCATTACATCTAGTTGTAGGGCTGTGTATTGCTGCATTTGGTTGGGGTCGGATTGGATCTGATTCTGATCAAGTGCATCAGTTCACTAATACCCCAGGTGGGGGGCATCCACATCAAATCAAGCCAATGTGTCAGAGGCCTTACCTGCCAGAAGCCTGGTAGGCGCTCTTCTTCTGTCTTTGACTTTGAAAAGGCTGCTGTGTTGATAGCCGGCAGCAGCAGCATTTTAAATTACTGATCCTTCTGCATGGTCATCTGTGCCTTACGCCCTCGGGCTTTGCACGTGCACAGAGACCAATTCGGAACATTCCAAGCTTCTTGAGTTCAGGCGGGCGTCCTGCCCCCATCCCCTTATGCACTTGTGCAAGGCTCCTACCGCTCAGTCTTTCTTCGTCCACAGGCAAGAAAACACTTCTTCATTCACTCCGAGCTTCTGCAAAACAAACAAATTAGAGTTCACTTAAGTTCCTTTGTCTATCTTTTTGTTACATCCCTCTGCTTTCCCCCCTCATTTTCTTCCACTGTCCTATCTGAGTTATTTCTCCTTTACATTTGTGTTTCATTTTTCTGGGGGGCCCCTCCCTTTTTCTTTCGGGGTTCTCTTGTGTATGGCCCTGAAAGTAACTTCAAAAAGTGTACCCGCTGTGCAGCCAAACTACCATCTACGGGTGGCCACAGCCGGTGTTTGTTCTGTTTGGTGGAAGTGCACGTGGCAGAATCCTGCAGCCACTGCCTAAAATTTACCAAACAAGCCTGTGAAAACAGAGCTTCCAGGCTTCATGTGTGGCTGTGGGAACAAGCCCCACTTTCATCGAAGGCTATATCTTCTAAGAACATGCAAGCCTCCATGGGTGAACAGTGCCTACGGTGACTGCACCTTCAGTATCTATACTGGCTAAGCAATTGGGACATAGAGCGCTCCCGAAGCCGACCTCAGAGCCTACGGCTCACTCGGATTCGACACTCAGACAACCAGTTCAAGCTACACTTGCCCAGCCTAGTGTCATGGGCATGCTGGAAGACTCCGAGGAGGAGTTGGAGATTGAGACAGAGAAAACAGCAGATGAAGGTGGGCAAGGACCAGAGTTTGCTAAGGAGAGTGGGTCTGCTGTACAGGGAGTAGAAGAAGAATTACAGCCGGGTGAGACAGCTCTTGTGGAGGAGGCGCAACCAATCCCAGCTGTGGAGAGGTGCCAATCCAAAAGACAAGAGCTAAAAACTCGCATGTGTAAAACAGGCAAAGCTGCTGACTCAGCAACTCTTAATTGACAGCACGGGGCGGGGGGGGGGGGGGGCTCAGCCTATTTAAGACGCCTGTAACAGAACTTCCCTGCTGATAGCAACAACAGTTTCTTCCGTGCTACTTGGCTGCGTTCTTGTGTTTTTCCTTGAAAGTGTTTAGACCTTGGACTGACTGACCTTGCCTCTGGATTTTGCTTTGGACCTTGTTGAATTTCGGATTGACAGACTGGTTTGGACCATTTATTCCCATAGAAGTTTGTTATTTTCCTTATGCTTCTGGCTGTGTCTGGCTAAGCCCAGCAGATTTACGACACCTAATCTCCTCAAGAAAAAGAAGAAAAACGTCCCCCACAACCTGTGATCGTGGGGTCTGGCTCCATTCAGCCTATGGACCAAAAGAAACAGCTTGCTGCAGATGATCCAGCTCCGCGTCTAAAAGAAGAAAAAAGCTTTCCAATCCTTCTGCTGTGAAACCCGCACAAGCACTTCCAGCCTTAGATTCGACTAACCATACCGCCCAGACTTCCCCGAACTCACCACTCTCAGTACCAGAGGAAGCTGGCCCCCTTTTCAATACTGAAGATTTTGAAACTGAACTGGACCAAGCAGCGCACAAGGACAAGGACCCTTCAGCTTCATTACAAGATGAGGAAGACTTTGAGGCAGACCAAGCCCACTCAGTTTCCTCAGCCCTCCACTCCGATAATCTCTACCTTCCACAGGACTGTCGAGACTGACAGACCTCTTCTTGGTACCGAGAGTGCCTTGAGTGGGCATACAATTGTGCTCCGTCCCAAACCAGATTCCAAACTTGAGAACCCTATTACCGCTCTTATGGCTCCAAGCTCAATTTCCAACCAGACTCATCGCTACCCTGATTGACACCATACCACATTCTATCCCAGAGACCCCTATCACAGGGACTATGAGAACCTTTATGAAGACAGGTACCGACCTGATTCACGAGCTACCGGCCTCGGTCCCAATCACTCCCCTACCAGAGTCGGGACCTTGTAAACCAAAGAGACCGAACCTGCATTCCAACTCGACAAGAACCACGTCCACCGAAACACCTTGCCCAGTCCACCACAACCCGACAACCATGCCTGCTGAACCCGCATTCCAACTCGACAAGAACCACGCCCACCGAAACACCTTGCCCAGTCCTCCACAACCCGACAACCACTGCCTGCTGAACCAGAGGCAAGCCAAATACCAAAAGACATGCCTGCCTTCCCACCCCAAATGCCAGACCCGGTGGATCAGGATTCTAATGAAGAGGAGGATTTATGTCAGGGAGAAGACATAGAAGGCTCCTTCTCCCCCCAGTCTGAGGGTGCATCTCTAGGCTCCTTCCCCACAGACCAGCTCACAGGACACAAACCCTCGTCTCCCTCAGAGGACTACAAGATCTATGCAGATTACTTGTCTCACATGGCTTTCTCATTAGGCATCCAACTCAACTAACAAAAGAAGTCAGACTTAGATGCCCGCACCCCGGTTTCCTTACTGCTTAACTCAGCTGCATTGGACATTGCTAAATCCTACTGGTCCAAGCCATCATCCCTTCCACAAACTGCTAAATGCCTGGAAAACTTCTATAAAGTTCACACACCTGACGAAGCTTCAGGGAGCTTCCTGCTAAAGCACCCTACACCAAACTCAATTGTAATAGAGACTTCCCAAGTTTGCAACAGGACCTGAGTAGCTTCATCCCCAGCAGACCAAGAGGGAAGAAAGCTCAATTCGTTTGGACGTCAACTTTATTCAGTTTCTGTGTTACACCTGAAAATAGCCAACTACCAAGCATATAATACAAAATACAACTACTTCTTATGGGAGACTATTGGCCCCTTCCTGGACCTCTTGCCACAAGACAAAAGAGATGCAGCCAAGGCCTTTTACAAAGAATCATTTCAATTGGCCAAGCAAGAATTATACTCTGCCCACCACTCGGCAGAATGTGCAGCCAAGGTTATGGCCACCTCTATTGCCCTCCGCCGCTATGCCTGGCTTCGATCCTCAGGCCTAACTCAGGAGGCCTGTGCTCGAATTGAGGACCTCCCATTCGAAGGGGATACCCTCTTTGGGGAGAAGACTGCTGAGACCTTGCAAAAGGTTCAAAAGTTACGCAGTACTGCATGCTCAATGAGTTTCCAGCCTCCACCTCCCCTCAACCAGAGACAATCTCACTGGTCAAAACCACAACCATGTCAGAATTCTTCTTACCCCTCCTCGGACCGCTCCTTTCACTCTCCCAGACCCCCTCAATATGGCCGGAAACAACAGTATAAGCCCATGCCTCAAAAGCAGAGCACCCTCCCGACCTATCTGAAGAAGCAATGACTGCTCCTGGTTGACCCAAGTCGGTACTTGCCTATCCCCTTTCTTACTAGCATGGGAAAAGATCACCACCGACTCCTGGGTCCTTACCATCATCCAGATAGGCTACTCACTGGAATCCTCCTCTGACCCTCCTTACTCACCTCACCTCACCTCACCACCACTCCTACATGAACTTTGACCACCAAATAGGCTTCTCTCTCTCACAAAAAATACACCATCGAAACCATGTCTCTGACAGCAGGCCCAGGGTTTTTCTCCCTGTACTTCGCAGTACCCAAACCAGAGGGTGGCATACGTACCATCATTGACCTCAGAGGCCTAAACTCTTCCATCTCCTACAAACTCTTTCAGATGATAACTATCCCACTCATCTTTACTTTTCGATACAAAGGAGGGTGGTTTGCGGCCTTGGACCTCAAAGATACCTACTACCATCTAACCATCAGGCCTCAACATCGCAAATTCCTCCGCTTCAAGACAGGCGATGCCACGTACCAGTTCAAGTCTCTCCCGTTCGGCCTCGCATCCACTCCCCAAGTCTTTACAAAGTTTATGGCTCCAGTAGTAGCCTTCCTCCAGGAGTAAGGAGTCCAAATCTTTCCATAGCTGGACGACTGGTTGATAGTGGCAGACTCCCTGGCAGAGGCCACCGCAGCCATACATTGCATGATCGTGCTCCTCGACGACCTAGGCTGTACCGTCAAGTTGCAGCTCCAAGTCCAACCACTGTGATAGAACTTCTGGGACTGCTCTTCCATTTCCGTCAAGCAAAAGTTTTTCTTCCTCGCCGCAGGATCCATGCCCTGCTGACCTTGGTTTCCACAGTCGCCTCTACAGCATTCCATTCGGCGTGAACCATCCAGTGTCTCCTAGGACATATGGCTTCTACCATGCATGTCCTCCCTCATGTGCGGCTCCATTCCCAAATCCTCCAAATTGGTTCCTTCAAAGCTTCGATCACCAATCTGACCTTCCATCCAGGATTCTCTGCGTATCTCCCCAGGTGAGACGCTCTCTCCGCTGGTAGATGGGCCACCACCATCTTTCTGTTGGTGCCCCATTGCACCCCCCAAAGCCCACCTGCATACTTACCACAGACGCTTCCGAAGCCAGCTGGGGAGCAAACATTCAGCATCTCCATCTCAGTGGCCTCTTGTCTCTATCTGAGGCACGTCCCCATATAAATTTCCTAGAACTTCTCGCTATCTACAAGGCTCTCACAGGATCTCTTCCCCTCCTCCACAACTCTGTGGTGACACTCCAAACAAACAACACCCGGCAAAGTCATATATAAAACAGACAGGAAGAGACAGGCTCCAAGACCTTCCTGCACCTTACTATGACTCTTTGGACATGGTATATCACTCACAACATACTACCCACTGCAATCCACGTTCGAGGCATAGCCAACTCTGAAGCAGATGCCCTGAGCAGGCTACACTGGCATTTAGACCAGACAGTGTTACTTTCTCTTTTCCAACTCTGGGGAATGCAGATGATAGATCTCTTTGCATCTCCATTCAATGCCCAATGCCCCCTCTTTTGCTCCAGAGCGGGCAAAGGACAAAAATCGCAGGGAGATGCATTTGCCATACCATGGAAGGGCCTTTTTGCCTACCTCTTCCTACCTATTCCAATCTTGCCCCACGTCCTACTCAAGATACAACAAGAATGCCTAGATTGCATCCTCATTGCCCCCGGGTGGCCTCATTGCCCTTGGTTCCCCACCCTATTGAAACTTTCAACAGGTGATCACATCCTTCTCCCAATACAGCCCCGCCTCTTGACACAAGCAGGAGGAATAATTGTATACCCTGACCTAGACAGCCTCAGATTTATGGCATGGAGGATACAGCCTCCTTTCTGCCGGAACTCCAAATAATTCTCATAGTGGCCAGAAAACCCGCACATCGTACTTCTCCAAATGGAGACGTTTCCAGTTATTCCTGACACAAACAACTCACCTCACTGAACCACTGACTGCTTCTACCATTTGCGCATACCTCCTCTCCCTAAAATAGAAAGGACTGACAATTTCCTCTTTACGGGTCCACTTGGCAGCAATCGTGGCACATATGCCATCCACAACCACTTCCTGGTTTCATAACCCGACTGTAAAGCAATTCCTAAAGGGTCTCCAGCACGAATTTCCAGACGTCCCAATCGTGGCGCCAACATGGGATTTTTCCTTAGTTGTATCCTGCCTTATTTGTCCCCCATTTGAACCCCTGGTGACCACTGATCTCCTCCTCCTCTCATGGAAGGTAGCATTCCTGGTCGCAATCACTTCCGCTTGCTGAGTAAGTGAACTCCTAGCCCTTCGTTTAGACCCCCTGTACTTGGTCTTCCATAAAGAGAAAGTTGTTTTGCGACCGGACATTGACTTTTTGCCAAAAATAGTTTCTGCGTTTCACCGTTCTCAACCATTAGTTCTCCCAACATCTTCCCCTACACCGACAGACCCCGCTCAATGCAAGCTACATACCCTCGATGTTCGCAGGGCGTTGGCATTCTGTGTTCACAGGATGGCCTCTTGGCACTCTTCTCCTGCCTTGTTCATCTCCTTCTCTGACCCGCGGAAAGGTCTACAAGTTTCCTCTCAGACAATTTCACAGTGGATTGTGTACACAATCCAACTTGCCTATCAGACTGCGAAAGTGCTTCTCCCTTTGCCTGTGAAGGCCCATTCGGCCAGAGCAGTTTCTACCTCTGCAGCCTTCGACCACTCAGTGCCACTAGATGTCATCTGCCAGGTGGCTACTTGGTCTACTCCGCTATCCTTTGTCCAACACTGTGCTCTGGATGTGCACTCTTGCTGACAATCTGCCTTTGGGAAAGCTGTCCTGCAGTCGCTCTTCACTTGACTCCCACCTCCAGGTAAGCCTCAGCTTGTGATGCACCCAAGGGTGTAAGGCACAGACGACCATGCAGAAGAATGACAGGTTGCTTACCTGTAACTTTGGTTCTTCTAGCGGTCATCTGTGCTCTTACACACCTCCCCTCCTCCCCTCTTCTGGGTACATTCTGGTTGGACTCAGAGAATGAGGAGTAGGAGCCTTGCACAGGCGCATAAGGGGATGGGAGCAGGACTTCCGCCTGAACTCAAGAAGCTTGGAACATTCCGAATTGGTCTCTGCGCACGTGCAAAGCACGAGGATGTAAGAACACAGATGACCACTAGAAGAACCAAAGTTACAGGTAAGTAACCTGTCGTTTCATCTCTGGCAGCTGGACTATAATGTTGGGGAGGTCAGGGACAACAACATCATGACTTTGCATCCTGTCCCAAGTGCATTACTGGGGGGAATTATACCCCAGGAAAAGGACACAATCTTATGACATGGCTTCCTTCCCTGAAGCATTATGGTCTGGCTGGCAGAAAGAAAGTGGTGATTTAAAATCCCACCACTGTATATCAACATGAAAAGCAACTTCCATGTCTTGTCTGTGTCTTGTGCAACTTGTATGCAACAATCCTTTCTTTTCTGCTTTCACAGTATGATGACAAGCCCTACTGCACCTATTGCTATCTTCAGCACTTTGGACCAAGAGGTAAATAAATTCCAGTTCTGTATAAATTCTTTGGACCAAGAGGTAAATAAATTCCAGTTCTGTATAAATAAAAAAATAAATTCCCACCACACCAAAGGACTCTTTTAGCGGCTTAGCCCTGCCCCTCGAACATCTAAATCCTGACAGCTAGTTTTTAACAGAGACTCTGCAAAATGTAGTAAATGATATAAACGGGCAACTTGAGTGTCCAGCGAAGGGATTGGATTTAAACTATTAAAACTCTTAACATCATAACATAAAATGGATGCTACTCTACCTTTTGTTGTATTCTATCTAGTTAGCTTTTGCTTTTTATTATTTGGTTGTTTGTTGCAGTGGGGATCCTGTAGGGAGTGTGTGTGTGTGGGGGGGGGGTGGAGTCTGAAAGGAAAAGGGAAGGGAAGGAGAAGGAGAAAATGGAGTTACTGCTGAATAAATCTTTAGTTATATCTACTTAAGTTTTCTTTGTATGAGGGAAGCAGCTATAAAACACCTTTTAATTCTTTGCTTTGTGTTCCCCAGAACTTCTTCCCTAAATACAACAATTGATTGAACACTTTAGTTCCTACCATCAGTGGCCATCATTACTGAGGATGTATTTGTTACTGAGCAATGACAAAATTGATTCTTCTCAGAGCTCAAACCAGCTGATATGTGCAAAAGGGCTTTTAGACCCCATTCTCCTCAGTGCGAACAGCAAGAAAGGCTTTGTTAGAGGACTCTCTTATGCACCTCGGCCTCTCAATGATGCTGTTCTCATGTCTAGTCTAATCTGGGCTAGGGATGCTCAACCTGGGTTAGACTGTGTGTGAGAACTGCCGAGATCTGGCCCAATCCAACAGAGCAGCGCTGCCTAGCCCCACTTTCAAACCCAGCTGTTAGACAAGGTTAAGGGAGCGAGAGCTCACTTAACCTGAGCTAACTGCTTGTGTGTTTGCTGGGGCTATGTTTAGCCCCAGTAGTCACAGAGACAGGTGCCTAGAGTGCCCGTCTCCTGGGGGAATCCCCGAATTCATCGCACGTGTAGCACTGTGCATTGTGGGCTTCATGGAAGCCAGGACAATGAGCCCCAGCCTCAGATCAATCTGCCCTGCTCCACGCTGCATGGAGCAAGGCTGATGGTGTGGGAGGGTACTCCACACTCCCACTGAGGACCAAATGATCTCTGGGGGGAAGATGGTAGGCCATGAAAATGGCCCCAATATCAGGTGTGAATTGGGTTGCTCATGGAAGTGAGTTGCTGAGGAGCTTGGCAGCCCTTCTGTTGCCGCACGTGCGAGCTCACAGCAATTCAGCAAGAAAGATTCACATGCAGAAACAGGCTTCCATGTGTGCACAGAGACAACACACATCCACAGCATGATGCTTATCCATGTTCCATTGAATTGGCTTCGTGCATTTTTTAAATGCAGAGAAGGATGCACAGTTCCCAGCTGGGGCAACTAGCTGTTGCACATGATTAGTTGTGTGCATCCACAGCTAGGCCAGGGCAAAAATGAAAAAGATTAAATCAATATAATTAACATAAGAACAGCCCTGCTGGATCAGGCCCAAGACCAATCTGGTCCAGCATCCTGTTTCACACAGTGGCCCACCAGATGCCACTTGGTGCCTACAAGCAGCATTTGAGGGCATGCCTTCCTTCCTGCTGTTACTCCCCTGCAACTGGTACTCAAAGGCATCCTGCCTCTGAGGCTGGAGGTGGCCTATAGCCCTCTGACTAGGAGCTGTTGATAGACCTTGCCTCCATGAAGTTATCCAGACCCCTCTTTAAGCCATCCAGGTTGTTGGCTGTCATCACATCTTAAAGGTGGTGACCTTAAATATCCCGTGGACTTTCTCAAATGGCTCACCATAGATATGTTAGCAAATTGTGGTCGGTGTGGCCTGATACACATTGACTGGGACATCACAGGCCATTTCTAGACAAAAGGAATGGTAGCTCGTAGAACTGGTTGGAATAAACTCCAGTTTATAGTTTTATCATCTACAGTATCCTAATGGTACTGGTATTATTATAGAAGTTTTCTTGAGAGGTAAGCTGGGGTCATAATGTTGCAGACATCTGAGCAGCACCCTGGTTGTTATTTTTCTTAGTTCCTTCTTGCTTCAGTGAAAATTCTGGATGTTCTTTAATGTAGCACTTAAAGTGAAAACAACAATTCTTTCCAACCCCCAAAAGAAACGGAAGAGACCTGGTTTTCCTTGCATCAGCTTGGCAAGAAGCCAGCCTTCTGTCTGTGCCTGGCATCTGGGGGGAAAAAGGGGTGAGAGAGGTGAGAATGAAGGAGCTGCTAATTCCCTCTTCATAGAGTGTGTAAGCCTGTCACTGCAGTAGCAAGCCATTTCCTGGCTTCGGCCAAGTGGAACTTAATACCCTATATTGCTTTCCATTTATGGTGGAGGGAGAGCCCAGCACTCACTCAGGAACAAGTGGGGGAAAGACTAGAGCTATTTCTTCTGCTGCTCAGTGTCCACCTCATGAAAAACCACTCAGATGGCTCCGTGGATAAATTGTTGCATGTGCCACAGATACAGCAGTTTATCCACTGGGCCATCTGAGCAGTTTTTCACAAGATGGACACTGAGCAGAAGGAGGAATAACTCTAAGTCTCCCTCCGGGGGAAAACAAACAAACAAACAAAAAAACCACACACACACACACACACACACACACAAAACACAATATTTTAAATCTTAGTCAATCCCTTTCCTGGGTTGTTTTTTTACCAAAAAAAAAAAAAAAAAGACTTCAGCACTCATTAATTCAGAACAGAGAGACTAAACATGTAGGGGCCTGGTGGAGAATTCATTTTGTCACAGTCAAGTAAAATTAACTTGGGGAGGGAATGCGATCCTCGGGATTCTTGTTGTTACTGGCCTGCAGAATTAGGAACTTCCATTCTGCTATTCTACACTTGAGATTTGTGTCCAGGTTTATAAATTAGCAAATGAAATTTTCGAATGCTTAGATTAGCATGCATATTTTTAATTCCTAGGCCCTGCTTTAGGATTGTGTACAAGTTATTTATTGGATTATTAAAAATATGTATACTTCACCTTTCAATTGTAACATCTGGGGTGGCAATAAGGTCATTCACACGACTGCTGTGTGTGGGGCTGGGGAGGGTGGGGGGAAGACAGGATTGGTCCTATCTTTCCCCAGGTGATCGCAGCAGCACAGCCATCTGGAGGCCAGGGAAACGAAGTCTAGCTTCAGAAAACCCCTAATGCACCATGTGAGGAGTGCAGAGAGGGATTTCCTCACTGCTGGGTGCTCTTGCTACCTGGCTCTATGGATGCTCAGCTACATATAGGTAGCCCAAGCATTCGTATGACTGAGGAGTGGTATAGAAGGGCGTGCTTGCACCCTCCTACCTCACTATAAGTCTGGGTAAAAAACCTGGGCTTTCTCGGTGAAGAGCACTGGGATCGGGACCAATCTTGGCGTTCCACACAAGCAGCCCTACCCAGTAGTTCTGTGTAAGCCTCGGGAGGGCTGATTGTGTGAATGGCCTCTATCTGAGATTATCTGTAGAGATTTTCATTCAGGGTCATTCTCCTGGATTAACAGCTCTTGCTTAAATCGGAAGGAAGCCTTGGGGGATCCTTGTTTAAGCCAACCTGCTGCCAGTCTGGAGTCACTGTGCTCCTGCACTTAATTCTGAACTTTATCAATGCCCCATATCAGACAAACAGCATATCAGTATTAAACTGTCCCTGGACTGTACCACTTCAGACTGCAAATGAGAGACTGCATGACTGCATACTCTCTAGCATTAATTGAACTATGAATGCGTCAAATCCTTAAAAAAAAAAAATGGAACTAGTGGTCATCACCCCATTTTGTATAAAAGTCAACTTCATGAGTTACTTATCTTGCAAACATAATAACTCTTTAAACTAGTATTTAACTCCCAGGCGTTGAAGAGAAATGCAGTTGTAGTACATCTGTAGAGACACTTCCAGTGGGAAGAAAAACAGAGAGACTAGTGGCACCTTAAAGGTAACAAATCTATAGTAGAACTACAATACGGCCACAATCTACTCCATCAGATGCATAAAGTGTTAACCTCAGTTGCCAAGTATAAGGAAAAAAAGATAAGGTTTTCCTGAGGCACTGAGGCACGCATCAGATAGGGAGCTGCTATAGTATAAAACCATTAGTGATCACCACCCCACCATCTTTTCTTTACTATATTAATAGAATGCCTCTCCAGAAACAGTGAATTGCGCATGCTCCTTTCAGCTGCCTGCACCCTCCATCCCTCTTTCTGCCACCCCCCCCCGTCACCTAAGGGATCAGCTTTATTGCCCTCACATTGCTGGTGAGGGAGTTGAAGCTGGGTAAGCATGGATTGCCTATGGCTGAAACGAGACATCATGGAGTTGACTGGGCTGCCACTAAAAACAACAGTCCTGCATCTTTTCCTTCTTAAATATGCAAAGTGAAGATGCCATTGTTGCAAGTTTCCTGCTCCTGCTCCACTTCATTAGCTGCCATTTGCAGAGTGAAGAAAGTCCTAACAGGATAGCCTCCAATCATATGTTCTAGTCTATTAGACATTACCAGGTGACAGAAAGGGAGGAGGAGACATGAGCTGTTGCTTTTGGTGGCAGCCACACATCAGCTGAGTTTCAACCTTAGACCACTTATATTTGTACAAGGTGTATAATGTTATAAAACAGTGTAATCCCCTGCTGTTCACCATTGGTATATAAGCTAGGATGGGATTGCCCATCTACAGTTCATGTTTCAAATGATATAAATGATATGGGAGCTTATGTTCATTTTGGCTTCTCATGAGACCAAGAAGTTCAACCAAGTCCAACATTTAATTGAACAGTTTGGCAAGGCTTCTGCAGAACTCGGAGCAGGTTTAATTTCCCTGGCAAGAGGACCCTTTGATAAGGGTTTCAAAGGAAATGCTGCAGATTAAGTCTGTGCACCATATTTTACAGTTTGAATCTGTGTTTTACTTAACCAGACCTTCAGTTTTGAATACGAGTTTCCCTTTATGGCAATTCCCACCCCCCTAACAATTGTTAACATTTATTTTAAAGGAACAAGACCACTATCAGCCAGCTCTTCCTTTACTACATCTCCTTCTTCTAAGGTTCCATCTGCAGTCCGAAAGACCTCTTAAATGTTCTTGCTTTATTTTGCTGTGGAGTGATGATGTACTGAATAATGTTCAAGTAGCAAGTTAAACATTTTAAGAATTTCATTTGATGAAGAATGTGTATCTAACATAATTAATAATGTTAACCATTAACAAGGAGCCAGCATGGTGTAGTGGTTAGAGTGACTAGGACCAGGGAGACCCGAGTTCAAATCCCCACTCAGCATGATACTAGCTGGGTGACTCTGGGCTAGTCACTTCTCTCTCAGACCAACCTACTTCACAGGGTTATTGTGAGGAGAAACTCAAGTATGTAGCACACCGCTCTGGGCTCCTTGGAGGAAGAGCGGGATATAAATGTAATAATAAAACAAACAAACAAACAAACAAACAAACAAGATTAGACAACTTCCCAAGTAGAGTTACCTTTACTGCTGGTTAAGACAGTATCTTTGCCAAAATATATGTTAACATATTGTAATAAATATTGATGGGCTGAATATATGTATAAATTATACATAAATACATAAATATATGTATAAATGGGAATATTCTTAACAGTAATTTGGCTAAGGGATATGCCCATTTGGTTCATGTTGACAATGTACAATAAAGCTTTGGTGAACAATTAAGGTTTATCATTCTTCTTTGATAAGCATTCTTCTATCATTATATCATTCTTCTTTTCCAGCATCGTATCATGTAATCCCAGGCGGGGTGGGTGTGGGGGGTGGGTGGAAGTTGTTGGGAACCCCAACATTCACCCCAGAGCTACCAACCCAGAACTATATGGAATTCAGGCCTGTGTCTAGTTTAATTTTAGTAAGACAGGAATTAATGCCTGGACTCAGGGTGAATTGACACCCAGATCTGCCTGGGTAATGCCTGGTAAATGAATTGTAGAGGCAGGGGTAATCTAGCATTGGTTATCAGTGTTTGTGGAACTCACAAGAGACACAATGGGTCAGGCTTAATTACCAGTCTCACACTGCTGGAATTAACCTGCTGTCCAGTAATCCCCCTTACCTCACTGACAGGATGCTTCTGCCTTAGTCAAATGTGTTGATTAACTTGCCTCACACATGTACCCCCTTTTTATGTTACTTTAAATATTCTCTTGTTATAATTACACACTAGATAGAGGTACACAAGAAATAATGTAATTGCTGTCTCACACAAATAGAACTAATTCTCTCGCTAACTCCTGACTTTTAACACCTTTTGGGACCAGGCTAGCAAATCTGGGACAAGAGAAGGGGCCCATTTGCAACTCAGAGATGCAGATTTACTTTGGGCAATGTCCCCTCCTCAAGATAGCAGCTAACAGAAGATGAGATTAAGATCTCTCTGGACTGGCTGAATAATTAAAAGATGATATCCAGAAGGTAACAGCAAGTTGTCACCTTTTTGGGGACCTAGGAAAAGATGAGATTTGAATAGACTCTGTGAGAGATCAAAGGAAAATACAACTATAAAGAACAGGCTTACTGGACAGAGAGCTGGCAGTCTTGTGCCTACACGCAATCTTGTGCCTACAAGCAAGATCTGCTCACGAGCAATCCCAGAGTTTGCTGCTAAGCCACGGGGCAACAAGCAGGAACTCTGTCCATGGACAGGAACTGTCTGTGACTTCCACTGTGCAGTGAAAAGTCAAGACTTCCCCAGCTATGGTGCTCTGACTCTCAGCTGTGCTCTGAGCAAACTGCATGCTTGATCCAAAAGCTCCTGTCTCCAGCCAGAAGCCTCGCTCCTTCAGCTGAAAGATCCACCGCTCTCAAGCCTCTCCTGGTAATAAAGCCTGGTAATATGCTGCCTCTACAAGCCTTGGATCCCTCCATCCTTTCCACCTTCTTCTCCTTTCCCCTTGTCCCTCTACTAATTCCTGATATCCCCAACCCATGCCAGTCCTCAACCTTCCTTACCTCCCCCCTTTCCATCTATATCTGAATTGCACTAGGCTCTAGGAAGATTTAATACACACACATATGTTAGTTAGGAACACTGGGTGAATATTGATGCTGGCTAGGGTTGAAATACTGTTAGTAATACTGATAGAATGTTTTGCTTTCTGCTCAGTTAGATTGATGTTGTTATTCTTTTATACTCAATAAAGCCCATTGAATCATTTAGGATTGGTTTGATCTCCTTTCTTCCTTGCGCCCAGATCCTGCATGGTCACTATATAAAAGAACTTGGTCACTTGGTGACACTATGAGACAGGCCTAATTTTGTATGCTAGCTAATGAGCATATTTAGTATATAAATCAGGCCTGGACCACAACAAAGCTGATTTAATGTTCTTACTAGAAATCCACAACCAAAGTTCTGGCAGACTGGTCTGACTTTACAAACAACCCAAACCATCAGATGGAAAGATTTACATGGGGCATCAATCATCCACTGTATAACTGAGTGTTCCAGGACTACATGTGATTTGGTACAAACCAAGTGCAACATTCCAGTAGCCCCTGCCACAGGGGTCATTGGGGAGGGACCATAGCTCAGTGACAGAGCACATGCTTTGTATGCCAAAGAACCCAGGTTCCATTCCTGACATCACCAAGTAGACCTGGGAAAGTTTCTTCTCTGAAACCCTAGAGAACTATTGATCATCATTAGAGACAATACCACTGTAGACTAGGGATGTGCATGGAACAGATTTTGTGTTCTATTCCAAGCTGAGAACGGAATGCAAAATCCATGGAACATTACATTAGAACAACCATTCATGCTGGTTGAGCATTTTGGACTCCAAATGATGATGCTCTTCTGGCATCTGTGCATGCATGGCAGCCATTTGTGTGGTAGTGCTGACCACACAAATGGCTGTCATGCATGTATAGAGGCCAGACAAGCACTATTTTGGAGTCCAAAATGGTGCTCGGAATGTTTTGAGTGCTCTAAGTTGGAACTGGGCCTTTCCATTGCGATCTCAGAATAGGTCCTTCATTTTGAAGGGCATTCTGTTCCGAACTCAGAACACTTGAAACGGCTGGTTGGCAGTCGGAATGTTCCATTTGCGAACCGATCTGCACATCCCTACTGTAGACAGTACGAAGAGTTGAACCAATGGTCTGACTCAGTATCAGGTATCTTCCATAAGTCTGCATGTTTTATAGGGATCTAGTATAAAAACCCATTTCAAAGAGATAATCTTAAAAACAACAAAACAAAACAAAACACCCGGTGGGGGTGGGGGTGGGGGTGTTGTTGATAGCCCTGTAGCCTAGAATTGTGAAATTGACTTTCACAGCCCTCCTACCTCCATAATTGCTTTTCACTCTCCAACATGGGATAGTATGGCCTATCCCTTTCCTCTTGGAAAGAGTTTTTGAGTATTCCTATATCTTACGACGGCGGCGAGAATGGTTCTTGCTCAGAAATAGAGATCTGCGGAAATTCCAGCAAAAGAAGAATGGCTGATGAAGGCATATGAATATGCAGAAATGGCAAAACTTACTGTATTAGTAAGAGATAGTCATATAGAAAACTTCGTAGAAGATTGGAAACCCTTTTTGCGGTGTATGAAAAAACAATGTGAATTTGGATTTATTAACTGGGGTTGGAATGTAAAAATAACAGTTGGGGAATTTGTTATAGTAATGAAACTAATAGATTACTATGGTGATGAAAACAAGGATTAGGACATAATAACCAGATATATTAATACGAAGAAAATATTTACATGAGAGCAAATATGGATGTTGCAGTATAACTGTGTTGAAAGATGAACGGGAAGTCACACTGATATGTAGAAAACTAATAAAAAATAAAGTGAAAAAAAAGAAAAAAGGAAAGAGTTTGTGAGTCTATCTGAGCATCTTAGAGAAGGAGAGTGAAGAACTCCCCAAAACTGGCCCTGGTTCCACCATAGCACAGTTGCTCCCTAGCTAGAGGATTAGAGGCCACCCACAGCTCTGGCCTGACAATAGCACAGAGCATGCACAGATATGCTTTACTCTAACTGCATGATCACTATTGAAAATGAGCAAAATGAGAAGAACAAAGTCCTGAACCTTGACTTTAGATGTGTGTCTTCATGTTTGTTTTTAAAACAGATATGCTCTTTACAATCCTCTCAAGCTATACCAAGCACTGAATTTGGCACGTGCTAGGTCCCTCCACATCCATCTCAGTGTACAATGCAGACAGTGACAGAGAAGCAGGGCCGGTGAGGGAAGAAATGTTTGTGTCTCTCAAGGTCTGATGTCATGAAGTTCTCCTATATGACCTCTCAAGATGAATGTTAAAGACAATCTACATATTTAGAAGCATCATGTTATACATCTCTATTAAGCGTTATAGCTTTAAATTTGCCCCCATGTTTCATCTGTTACAGTTATATCTCACCCTTCTTCCAAGACTCTCAGGGTGATTACATGGTTCTTTCCCCTCCATTTTATTCTCACAACACCCTTATGATGTAGGTTAGGTAGTGAGATAATGACAAGGCCAAAGTCTCCCAGTGAGCTTCATGGCTAAGCAGGGATCTGAACCTAGATATTTCTTAGCCATAACCCAACACACTAACCATTGTAACAGACAGACTCTCACACATTTGTTACAACTGCCCTGCCAGGAATGCAATTTTGAGGGTGCAGGAGATGTTATTTTCTCCCCTACCTCACTGTGTTTCAGATCACTTGTGATTATTCCTCAGGAACCCCTTTACATTTGACCCAGTCACTGGCCAAAATAAGACGTAACACAAAACTGGAATTAAACAGGGCAGAGGTTGGAATTCCATTTCATCCGAATTTGTGAGACCTCCCTTTCAAGCCAAGAGTGGGCTGTAATTTGCCTCCCCAGACTCCAGTTTGAACCTTTGGTTCCTAGTAAGGTTCACTGCCAAGAACTGAGGTTTGGCCTCCAAAGCGTTATGTCCGATCCTGGACACCGCCATAACCGTGGTTTTGTGCCAAGTTTGAAACTGCAATCAAAGAGACAGTGGTGCAGACCCGAGCAGGATTGCAGCTGCTCCATGGCTGAAGCGCTTCTTGCTGGCTGCCTCTCCGAGCACCAGCCCTGCCCCTCCGGTCACCTATCTAACTATGGAGTTGCCAGGCAACAGGGACACTGCCACGTCCCATCTCAAGCTTGTCAGCCTGTCAAGCGGCACAGTCACACAGGGGCATTCCCTTTTCCCACTCTGTCCCTTGCTTCCTCCATCTGTTGAGCAGGAGCGAAAGAGGATGAGATGACAGGAAGGGCACTAAGTGCTTTGCTCCCCAAGAATGAAGCTTCAACAATGAGGCACTTCACACAAGCATTGTGAAGTGCCGAAAGGAGGTCTGAGAGGAGAATGGGTTTGATCTGCTCTCCCTGCAGATGATCACTTACCCATCACTGGGTGGGCAGATCACCTGCCCAGATGAGCAGCGGCTCTCCTGCCATCTGCCCACACCTCACCCACCAGCTCCGGGGGTCGGGTGAAGGGAAGTGCCTCCATGCGGTGCAGCGCCCCCTCCCGGAGCCCCTATAATGCACCACGCAAGTGCATGGTGCATATCTGGGATTCCCCTTCCCGCCCCCTGAGTGTGTATGCTGTGACTGCAAGCATCCAACCATGTGGATCATTGGTCTATCTAGCTCAGTATTGTCTACCCAGAATGGCAGCGGCTTTTCCAAGGTGGCAGGCAGGAGTCTCTCTCAGCCCTATCTTGGAGATGCCAGGGAGGGAACTTGGAATCTTCTGCATGCAAGCATGCAGTTGCTCTTCCCAGAGCGGCCCCATCCCCTAAGAAGGATATGTTAAAGTGTTCACATGTGGTCTCCAATTCAAATGCAACCAAGGCAGACACTAGCAAAGCTAACCAATGCCCTGCTTAGCAAAGGGAACAATTCATGCTTGCTACCACAAGACCAGCTCTCCTCCTTTTGCCCTTGTCCCAATTTTTTCTTTCCTTAATCAACCTTTCCAGTTAACCAGATGCTGGCACATCTTCACCTTCTCCGTTACCATATTGCTTTACTAAAATATACGGTACTCCATTTTGTAGGCAGATTTTAGGGTGCATGGTTTGGGAGGTTTTCCTGAGCTGTTTCTGAAGACTTTAAAATACCTGCTGAGCTATGGCTGGACAAAGGTAAATACCATAAGTGCTTACAAAATATTCATAATAGCTTTTAAAATGGATCCTTTGAGGTATTGAAAAAACACAGTGAAATATTAAAGCTCTTGTTATCTCTACTGTAGTCATAATAGCTAAATTATGACACATAACTTGTAGGGGGGAATTATTGAAAGCATTCTTCTAAGGTGCTATTCTTCAAGAAGAGAAGCGATTATGGTGACACAATAATTTTCTGCAGGTAATTTACTAGAGTGATTAAATGGCATTAATTTATTTTGTTATAGAATATATTTGGGGGTTAGCCAAGCCACAGAACACTCCGGCAAATAAGTCAGTGAAGACTGAAAGAGGACTAATGATAAATAACACATGTTTACAACATTGGCAATAAGGTTATCACCACTGCACCTCCACACCTGGAAGCTATATGGAGGGTGCACCAGATTGCCTCTCTGGTTCAGCTCAAATGAGAAGATCATATGCAATAGAATTATATGTATATGGCTAAACTATACCTCACTCAGGAGCTGTTTTGGTAGTTTGGCCCTGTATGTTAATTTTTTTTAAGTATAAATTGCAGCAATGAGGGGAGATTAGGAGCAGAACTGTGGCATATTGAATTCTTTACAGCCCCACCATGATCCCAATGGAAAGATCTAGCAAACTGTCTGATCTAGCAAACTGTCGGAAGCGCCTGTCTGCATAATAAAGGAGCTGTTGCTGTGGATTCATGTCCAGTGTTCTGTGTGGTCTATGGATTAAACTGTGACTAATAACCGCCTTGGGGGCTGGATTTTCTTCAGTACTATGGGACCATGGGAAAGGGTAAAATGCCCCATCCCTGTGAGCTGTGATCCCAGTCCTGAGCAGAGCCTCCCTGCCCCCCCCCCCCAAATGGAAAAACATGTTCCCAATATTTACACTGGGTGATGGGGATAAATACATGGGCCTACTTCCAATCTTGTGTTGTGCTAGCATGATGCAAGAAGATATGTGCCTCTGGGCAGTTTGCAGTGCTCCAGTACGTTGTGAAACCATGAGCAGAAGACCTTATCTGGGACATAAGGTTGTGCAATGTGTTCTTCAATGTGTTAAGATCTTCCCAAAGTGCAATAATTAGTCTGGAACAGGAGCTCTTTTACATATATAAAACAGCATTAGTAGCCTGGATATAGGTCAATGGCCCAAATTACTGTACTTTCCCGAATCAAAGACAACTCTGAATTTAAGATGACCTCTTTAAAACATAGAGGTTAAATACGGGTTATACCTGAATTTACTCAAAAGGAACAGGACTCTCCATTTGAGACGACCTCCCCATTTCTAATATTAAAAAACTTGGGAGAACGTAGTCATGGATTCAGGTAAATACATGCATGCTTAATGAAACCTTGGTGCTGCTGGTGAAACCCTGGGGTACAATCAACTAAAGAAGACCAAAGTCTTAACCAACACATCAGCAGACCTTTTCCTTCTTCACTTGTGATTCACTGCTCTACCTAGCTGGCGGTGGGGGAGAGGGGCACATCCTCCAGCACTCTTTTGGCCTTGCCACATCCTCTTCCCTCAAGCCTTCCAGGACCACCACCCCCCGCCTCACCCTACAGAATCTCAGCCTCTTTTATTGTGTCCGCCATGTGCACGTATGCACACGTGCGCACACACACACACACACACACACACACACTCTGTAAGAAAGAGTTTTAATAGCAACATTTGCTTGAACATATTCCTTCATTCTCACTTCCTGTCCAGCGATCCAAATGATCAAGGGTAGGTCCCTCTCAAGATGTCACTGGTTAAGATAATAATGGGCTCATGATGTCACTAGTTCATTCCTCAATCTTTTGTGTTGTATCAAAAAGAGGCTCAGCAGCAAACCAGTGAGGCACTTCCCACAATCAGTGGGAGCCGCCTGGGGAGGGTTAGCGAGGAGAGTGAGCTTAGCCTGCTCTCCCTGCACGTGAGCAGGCAGTCTGCTCCGGGCAGCTGAAGCGGCTGCCCACATGACTGCCAGCTCCATTACGGAGCTGGTGGGGGCTGGGAGGATTGGGGTCCGCACAGCCCCTGGAAGCTCCAGCATGCCCCCTGCGCAAGTGAGCAGGGCATGCTGGAGAGACCCCCAAGCCAGGAGGCTGCTTTTAAGCCTCCCGGTCGGGGGTCTACTCGTGAGTTGCCATGGCAGGGAACTGTACTGCGGCAACACACGATTTAAAAAACTGGGTTTGCAGAGCACTTGCACCGCAAACCTGGTTTTAGGGCAGGGGTAGTTTAGTGGGTTAACCACTTGGAGGCCACCGGGCTCACCTGAGAGTCCAGTGGTTCTCACGGTCAGGCAAAATTGGGCCGGCCCAATTTCGCATGATCGTGGGAATAGCCTCACTATGTTTTTGAAACAACAAGGAATGTTACAATGTATTAACAATATTGGGAAAGGCAATGTCAAAAATGATACTTGCTCTTGTTTAATTTTTTAAACCCACAGAACAGATGTTCATAAACATCTGCTCCTCAGGTTATTTCCTGGTCTAGTTTCAGTCAAAGCTGATTCTCTTTCTATGTCTTACCAACATTGTTATGCATTCCTCACTTCCTACAACAATGAGAAATTCCAGGGTAGCATTATAGAGCTTGGTTTCCTTTGGATGATAGAGCATCATAGACTTAAGATGTCTTTGTAAAATTTGCTTTATTTATAATACTCAAACAGAGCCAATGGGAAGAAAGCAGACTTCTAAAAACTGGCAGTGGGTCCCTGGGTAACAATTTGGGCAGGCCTTCAAGGCAGCACACCAAATTTAAGCAAACACCAGCTATCTCTGTCTCTCTTTGTGCTGATTCAGACAATATTTTATCAGCCACACAATTAGAAAGGGGATGCATTAACAGTGTGCCCATCAGAACGTCTTCTGAAGATGTCCTGACATCTCCCAGCCAGAATTCTCTCTCATCTTTTTAATCTGTGTGAAGAATAAGTTTTGTTCTGGGGGGCGGTATCAAGGCAGTGTGCGTGCATTGCATTCAGAATGCGACCTTACTGAATAAACCTGAGCAGGATAAAAAATTAACAGAGCGGACATCAAAAAACATGTGAGCACGCACATAAGTGCACACCTTAGAGGGAACACTGCTCCCAACACATCCCTTTATCTTGTAGAGGGTTTATTCAGTAGTCATTCAGATGAATAACCCCTCCCAACATGATAAAGGGACATGCTATGAGAGTCTTGGGACGTCCATGGAAGACATCCCAATGGATACTCTTGGAAGACATCCCAGTGGGGACTCAATGGTGTCCCCTTCTTAATCATGTAAGTTAAGATGTCATCTGAACTGGCCCACAATCAATTCAGATTCTGTGCACACACACACACACACTGTTTGTCTCAGACCCAAATCCCAGAGCTGAATTACCCATTGAAAGATACCCTAATGACTGTTATTAAGACGACAAGAAGATTTGCATTATTTTCTCAAGCCCTGACCACAGATGCACAGTGTTGCCAGCACGGTTTTTTGCCAGCTCCCAGAAGCCTCTCTGCAGATTATTTGAGACTGCAGGCATATGGATCTCACTTTTGACATGCTTATGAGCCTCACAGCATTATGAGCTCTCTGTTTGTTGGCATATTGGGAAATAGTCACTCAGTAGGCAGCGGGACAGTTGCCCTTCGATTTAGCAGCTGCAAAAGAGCCAAATTGAAAGGGAACTCGCCTCGCACCTTTCCCATGCTGGGATACCGGAGTAGACTCTTGAAGTTAACTCACAACAGTTAACCCTCTATTCAAGGTCTATCTGCATGATTGACCCTCCTTTGGTTTACCTCCCCTCCATAGATGCATCAAATGATCTAAAAGACAATTATCTCAGCAGGGAAATCAGATAAGGCTCCACGAATGCACATCCCCTCATCAAAAGAAGGCTGGAAGGAGCAGTAGGAACAGAGATATACCCATTAAAATGCTTATTAGTTTACGAGGTATTTCCAACCAAAAAGAATTCCCGTCTTTGCATGTTCAACCAGTCCATTTGCATCATCCTATTCATGCATTGTGTTGTAGTGCAGCACAGCAGACAAAATAATGGGATCTTTTGAGATTCCCTGGATCTGCCTTAGTCAAGAAAGAAGGCTGGTTGTAATGTCTCTTCAGGGCACTTTTTGGGCTTTATCTGTCCCTGGATTCTTGAGCCAGTGTTCTCCCCTTGGTCTCCAGTGCCATCCACTTGGTTACCACCTTGTGGAGTTACCAGTTACTTTGACACTGCCGTGGACACTTGCTAGACCACTTAGCTGTGTTTCGCTCAGCAGGCCACCCTTGTTTGCAGGCCTTAGATTGGTTCCCTTGCCAGAACTGATCTGCACTGCCCTCATCGCTAACACCTGGAGCTGGCTTCATGAGAACAGGCATCCTTTGGATCCATCCCTGATATCTAACTCCCTTTATTCTTCACTACTGGCTGCTCCTCTGTCTATCCCCAAGGAAAGAGGTCAGTCAGTCACTCCTGAGCCATGAGGGTCCATCCATTACTGAAGGAAGAAACGAGGTTATATGATAACTGCTGCGCCCCAATCTGGGGTCCCTCTCTGCCTGTCTCTTCTCTCCTAAATCCAAAAATCTGTTTCTCTGAGCCTCCTTTCTCCGGCCAGCCTAGAAGCTACTTTAATTTTGACATAAACTTAAATGCCCTCTTAGCAGTTGTATGGTTAATCTTGTAACATATTTTTTTAGTAATAATATTGATTTTAGTGACTCCCTTAGTCCACTGTACCCCTTACCCTCAAATAAAACCTTCTTGTTTTTGAACATCTCTCTCTCAGCCAGTCATTTTACTCTAACCAACACTTTGCATTAAATTTATTCTGATGTGGAAATGCTCCACTCTGAGTTAATTTCCCCACACTAAGCCCGAACACAATTTTTGGAGTATTTACCAATCACCCCGGGTCAGTTCCATTAACAACAGTCAAGCTCACAACAGTTTGGATCCATATATCCTTTCAGTGGCCTACATGATGAGGAGAGTTACTCAAAGTAGTCCCCTCCAGTGTTCCCTCTAAGGCATGTCCATGTGTGCGCGCACACAAGTTTTTTGATGTCTGCTCAGTTACATAGGAACATAGGAAGCTGCCATATACTGAAACAGACCATTGATCTATCTAGCTCAGTATTGTCTACACATACTGGCAGTGGCTGCTCCAAGGTTGCAGGCAGGAATCTCTCCCAGCCCTATCTTGGAGAAGCCAGAGAGAGAACCTGGAACCTAGATGCTCTTCCCAGAGTGGCTCCACCTCCTGAGGGGAATATCTTACAGTGCTCACATATGATCTCCCATTCAAATGCAACCAGGATGGACCCTGCTTAGCTAAGGGGACACATAATGCTTGCTACTACAAGACCAGGAGCCGGGTCTCACGATCAGTGAGACCTGGTTCTTGAGAGTGTGCGGGGAGAGCAGGCTAAGCCCACTCTCCCCACACACGAGCAGGGTGGGAGCCCTGGGCAGCCGGATCGGCCGCCCACACGATTGCCAGCTCTTGACGGAGCCGGCAGGGGCTGGGGAGCTCGGGGGCCTTGTGGCCCCCGGAAGCTCCAGTATGCCCTGCGCAAGCACGCAGGGCATACTGGGAAGACCTCCAAAGCCGGGAGGAGGCTTTTCGCCTCCCCTCCGGAGGCCTACTTGTGAGTATCCATGCCGCAGAGCCGCACCGCAGTTACTCACAATCGGGAAGCCCAAGTTTGCTGAGCACTCGCTCTGCAAACCCGGGCTTTGGGGAGGGCTGCAAAAGTGGGCTATCCGCTTGTAAGCCACTGGGCTCGCCTGCGAGCCCGGTAGTTTACACGATCAGCAAAAATCGGGCTAGGCTCTCCTAGCCCGATTTTTATTGATCGTGAGAATAGCCCCCAGCTCTCCTCTCCTGTTAATCTAGTTAATTTTAGATCCTGCTCATGTTGAATCAGGAAGGCCCCATTCTGAATGCACATGCACACATACAGTGTCTTGATACTGCTGCCCAGAACAAAACTCATTCCACACACAGGTGAAAAAAGTTAGAGAGAACGCAGATCCCCTCTGTTACCAGATCTAACCCGCAGTAGCTCTGACCATTATAATCTCTGCCATCTCCAGGCAGGGCTGAGGAAAATCCATCTGAAATCCTGGAGTGCTACTGCCGGTTAATGTAGACAGTACTGAGCTAGATGGACCAATGGTCTGCGTTGACTCTCTATATATCTACTTATGTTGAGATAATGTGGATGTGTGGCGAGCATTCATAAGAGAAGATCAGTGGATGGAAGGAGGTTATTAACCTCTCTGGCATCCACTGAATCTTCTTGAAAATCCCCCCATTCTTCCGCCACTAGCTGGGCTTAAAAATAAAAAAGCATGCAGCATTATGATCGCTTACCAATGTTTCAGGAGTGATCTTAGAATCTAACATAATGGCCACCAATCTCAGCAGACTGGTGTTATTGAGCAAGCCTCCACAGTACCAAATGTCTTTTATTTTGAAGATGTGTTCAGTCTGGTTTTTTGTTTTTTTTCTGTAATCAACATCTGTGTCTCACTTTAGAAAGTGGAGGCAGGGAGGGAACAGGGGAGGGTTGATACGTCATGAACTTCAGGAAACCCTGAAGGGAGAGATGTCTGATTGCACTATCAGAGTAGATTGCAATGGGCATATTTATTCCCACTCCTGAAGGGAAAATGTTCGGTAATTCAATCTAACCATTGTGATACAGCTTTCATTAGTAATGATTCATGATAAAGCCAATGCAACAGCCAGATGTCCTTTTGTTTAATGCAGGATTCTATGCATTAACATGTCCAACACTGGACTATCTATCTATCTATCTATCTATCTATCTATCTATCTATCTATCTATCATTTCATTTCATTTCATTTCTATATGAAATAAAAATGTAGATAATATATAAGTCTTGAGGTGGTATACAAACAATGTGTTAACCATTAACCATAACTATGCACCTATTGATGAGTGCACATAGACAATAACATATCCAGTCTCGCTTTGCCAGTTGCATTGTGTGACAATAAAATGCCAGCCCCAGTTTAAAGTCCCGGACTTTCCCTTTAAATCCCTTCATGGCCTGGAATCAACATGCCTTAGAGCAGGTATTCCCACCCCTGGGTTCCCAGCTGTTGTTGGACCTACCACCCTCACCACCACCCGCCAGGCTCTTGCCATTTGAGGTCAGCCCCACTTCAGGTTTAAAACTGTCCTCTGTAATGACTTGACTAGCAAGCCAGAGGTTGCCGGTTTGAATCCAGGTTATGGGAAACACCTATATTGGGGAGCAGCGATATAGGAAGATGCTGAAAGGCATCATCTCATACCATGCAGGAGATGGCAATGGTAAACCACTCCTACCAAAGAAAACCACAGGGCTCTGTGGGCACCAGGAGTTGACACTGACTCGACGGCACACTTTATCTTTACCTGTATGGAGCAGGGCTTTCTGGGTGGTTGTCATTGTGGCTCATCCTTGCACAGGGGCCATGCTAATCTTCATTGTGGCTTTACATTTTTATTTTTTGACCTTTCCGGTGTTTATGCAGTTCATTTGTTAATGCTTTTGGAGATGGAGGAAGGAACTGATGCTGCTCTTCAATCTGGTTCCAATCACCTCCAGCCTCAGAGGCACGATGCCTCTCAATACCAGTTGCAGAGAGCAACTGCAGGAGAGAGGGCATGCCCTCACCTCTTGCTTGTGGGCTTCCCAGAGGCATCTGGTGGGCCACTGTGTGAAACAGGATGCTGGACTTGATAGGCCTTGGGCCTGATCCAGCAGGGCTGTTCTTATGTTCTCTTTGGCTGGTTTTGACTGCGGCTTTATTTTAGCATGACAGTTTAGATGCGTTATAATGTGTGTGTTAACATGTTCTAATAATAGACATGTTTTAAAGGTCTATTACAACAAACATCCCTAGCAAGCTGTAGAGGAGGACTTCAGCTAAGGGTTTAATTTTATTTACTTACAATACTTAAAAGCCAAATACTATAGAAGCAGAATAACCATAAAAGCAGCTGTGGTGGGGAGGAGGGGAGTAAAACAGCAGCTGCCAGAAATATTAAAACCACTTTCCAGGAGTTCCAGATATTAAAAGACATCAAAGGCAGAAGAGGAAGGACTTCACCGAACACCTAAAAGAAAGTGCAGAAGGCATCACACACGTGTCTGGAAAGGAAGTGTCACAGTTTATGGTTTCTGTTTGGAGGAGAGCTGGTCTAGTGGTAGGAAGCATGAATTGTCCCCTTTGCTAAGCAGGGTCCACCCTGGTTTGCATTTGAATGGGAGACTACATGTGTGAGCACAGTAAGATATTCTCCTTGGGGGATGGGGCCGCTCTGGGAGAGCATCTGTTTGCTTGCATGCAGAAGGTTCCAAGTTCCCCCCTTGGCATCTCCAGATAGGATTGAGAGGCCTGCAACCTTGGAGAAGTCTCTGCCAATCTGTGTAAGCAAAACTGAGCTAGATGGACCAATGATGACTCAATATAAGGCAGCTTCCTATGTTCCTATGACTCCTAATTGTCTATGAGTCTCCTAGTGAATATTGCTGTTCCAGCTCCATGCACAGAGTTCAGGGCACAGTGTCTTGCTGGACTCAGGATGGATTCAGATGTTTAATAGTTCCAATTTATTTTTCATCTCTCCCACACATAAAAATATGTGACATTTTTAGCCCAGTTGCGGCAGACACAATGTGAACTGCATGCAGTTTTAATAAGTAATTTAAACTACACATTGGAGACTATCCAATGAACATATATTTTAGAAACAGAACCAAACCCCAAAGAGGTTTGTGGCATCTTCTAGTAGCTTTTTAGACCACAGTACAAACAAAGGCCTTGTTCTGGATGCCCCACAGTTCCTCTGCTGCTATCACGCCATTGTTCTTTCTTACCATGTTGATTCAAAAAACCCTGGAACTACAAGGGTCAGCATCTTACAGACCTGGGCCCTGGAACTGAGGAGGTGACTTCTTTCTTCCCGTCTTTTCCTCTGTGCTTTCCCCCTGATTTACATCACACCACATTTATTTGCCAGGGGTGGGGGTGGGGTGCAGAATGCAGGTATGGTGGCTGCATTTCTTTTTTAACCTATGGGGGTAATTGCTGTTTGGGGGGTATTAGAATCACAAAGGTGCAGAAGAGGCTAACCACCCCTCCCCCCACAGTTCAATCAGAACACCTCTCTCTCTCTCTCTCTCTCTCTCTCTCTCACACACACACACACACACATGGCGGGCTAGAGCTAAAAGAAAAACTGTGGGAGATCCTGTTCACTGTGGAAAACTGTGGGAGATCTTCTGGAAAAAAAGAAAAACTGTGGGAGATCTTCTGCATCAAGTCTAGGTTAGTTTTATATCTTCTGAGAAAGGCTGCAGCAGCTCAGGTGTGGAGGACACTCAGTATATTTTGAGAAATGCTTTTCTTTATATAATTTATTTCTGTAAAGAAGCAGCACAGTCATGAGGAGTTGGAAGTAAATTGGCATAACTGAAGCAGGCGACAAAACCACACTCAACAGAGTCATGTCCCTGCCCACCACCACCACCACATATATCACTGAACAGATGATGAAATCATATGACATTTTTAAAGAAAAATTGAAGTGCATTTGGAGAGTTTGGGTCATGCACATCTTGTGTGGGAATGTCAAGGGAAGAAAAACAAGTGCTGGGCAAGATTAGTAACATTTCTCAGCGGGGTTGTGTACTTCTCTACATTGCTGCTAAATCAAAACTGGAGGTAGTCTTTGGAGAATCATGACCAGGAGAAGAATTTGTAGGAACTTGGGGGAGAAGTAATAAAGAAAGTCAACATGATTATTAGGGTTTTCATCCTATTCTGCCGCCACAGAACTCAAGTTATATACATATCCCACATTTATCCTCACAACAACCCTGTGAAATAGGTTAGGCTGGGAGTCAAAATCACCCAGGGTTAGCTTTATGACTGAAAGGGGAGTATCTACCACCCTAGTTCTAATTCAACACTCTAACCATTACAGCACACTATAAATTATTCAAATTTCTTGAATATTGGTCATGCATCCTTAACTCATTTCAGATTACCGATAGAAGAATAATAGCTTCTATGTTAAACCCAACATGGGCAATATCTTAGTGCATAATCCCCATTTAAATGAAGAAATCTTAAGGTTTCCCAATTGTAGCTTTAAGATTAACCAACCCCCGTACCCGCACCGCTTAGAAAGGAAAACAGCAAATAGATACTTGCGTGTTTTTATTGCTTGCATCTTTTTTCCCCTTGAATTTTTTTTGTCTAGAAAAATGACTTTATTGGTACATCTTGGCCGGACTTATAGGGAATCTCTCGGTTGTATTAGATTACTTTACACAGAGTAGTGTGATTTGCAATCCATCAATGATCAAAGAAAGCAATGTGTAGCCAGTTTATGGTCATGTGAACAAGCCTACAATTGGTCAGGGGACTGGGGGAAACTTCTCATTAGTGCTAAAGAGAGTTTTTTCTCCTTGAAAGCCACAAAAGAGGGGATTAAATAGCACTTACATTTATATACCGCTCTATAGCCAGAGCTCTCTAAGCAGTTTACAATGATTTAGCATATTGCCCCCAACATTCTGGGTACTCATTTTACCGACCTCGGAAGGATGGAAGGCTGAGTCAACCTTGAGCCCCTGGTCAGGATTGAAATCCCGACTCCCCTCCACCATGATCTCAATCCATGAGGGGCACAATCCAACTGCTATTTATGTTTAGAAAGCACGTATGTGTTTGTAGTTACTAGAGAGTAAGACCCATTGAATACAGTGGCACTTACTTCTGAGGAAATATGCACAGAATTGTGCTGGTCATGGTGTTGTCTTATGACTAAGATCATTTTTATGTGTGGATGTGAAAAGCATAAGGCCAAGTTTAGTGGGGGAAAGGTGGCAAAACTTCTTAAGGGAACTAACTAACATTTAAATTCGTGTACACCTCTCTCTCTCTCTCTCTCTCTCTCTCTCTCTCTCTCCCTACTCCTCTCTCTCCTGAGTTGAGTTTCAGACGGAAGGGTACACTTGATTCATGTTTCCTTGGTATGCCAAAGGACCCAGATTCAATCCCTGGCATATTCGTGTAAAGAATTACATGTAGCAAGGCTGAGAAAGATCTTTGCTTGACTCCTTGGAGAGCAAACAGTACTGGGCTAAATGGTCAAATGGGAACCAGTGTGGTGTAGTGGTTAGAGTGTTGGACTAGAATTGTGGAGATCAGAGTTCAAATCCCCATACAGTCACGAAACTCACTGGGTGGCTCTGGGTCAGTCATTTCTCTCTCAGGCTAACCTACCTCACAGAATTGTTGTGAGGAAAAACATAAACATGTACATTGCTCTGGGATCCTCTTTGGAGGAAGAGCAGGATATAAATATAATTGATTGATTGATTGATTAATAATGTGCTGCAGCAGGAGGCAGTTCAAATGTTGAACAAACAGTTAATTTTAAACATCTCTGAAATGGTACCCTGGGAGGTTTCTTTCTGAAGTAGGAGTTATATTGTCTTTGTGGGTTTGTCTCAGACCCTTGACATGCCAGCAGTACTTTGCTTTGTTCTCGGAATTCTGTGATCAGCATGATAGCATTGCACACAAAGGAAATAATACTCCACCTTTAAAAATAAAACAACCCTTAATCAAAACCATGATGAGTTTCTAGAGTAAAATATGCTTCCTGTTAGAAAAAGCACATTGAAAAATAGCTAGGATTGAAACCATGCTTGATCCTTTCACTCCACTGTATTCTTAGAGAGCACAGCCGAAATATATTTTATTTCAAATATGGGATTTCTAGAGAAATCAAGGGAATCTTTCAGCTCCTCAGGTAGCAGAAGGCCTTTGAGGCAAGGGCATGCTAATGCTTTGCTCATTTTGACGATGGGAAGCAACTTGAATAATTATTTTTAAAAGTGATGTTCTGCATTAAAATTCTTTGAATGAAACCAGGGCCTCTAATTCATCAGGCAGAAATTGCTAGCTCCATGCTGGCAGCACCACATAGACAGACAGGTTGCAGGCTAGGAACCTGGGAGTTATCCTCATCTACAAGCAAATGAAATAGATGTGGCAACACTAGGAGGTGAGGAGGTACTAACTTCTGGTAACTGCTACAATACAATGAATCCATGCACAGGTCGAGAGGACTCATTCAGATTAGGGGAACTTTGTCCATAATCATTAGGAAACATTATGGGCAGAGCTTTGTCCATAAAGGCAAATTTAGTATATCTGGTTTCCAAATGATGTGTTGGGTGAGTGGGCGGGGTGGGGGGTGGAGGAGGAATTTTGCAAGCAACAGAGGGCAACAGCTTTCTTTCTTTCTTTCTTTCTTTCTTTCTTTCTTTCTTTCTTTCTTTCTTTCTTTCTTTCTTTCTTTCTTTCTTTCTTTACAAAGAGGTGGAAATATACTCATTTGGAGCACTCTGTGAAGAGTCAAAGTCCCAGACACTCTTGGTGGCACTCTTGAGGAGTTCAAGATCTGAGGTTCATCTAGTCAGATAAAAGGGGGCTAATTACCTTCTTTTAAACTTGTATTTAGTAATTACAATAAAACCATAGATTGGATCCAAAACAGCATGTGCAATGTTCCATGTTTGCATGGAACTTTTCAACTCCCTCTTCAAGCAGCAGCCCCCCACACTTGAAGCAGGCCTTTGAGAGCATTACCTTATGAGCTGCAAGGGTGTCTGTTTGAAAGTTTAAAAAATGGCTATCCCATATGCATGTGCGCGCACACACACTTGCATGCATGTTAGCAAGCATTTTGTGTACCCACAAAGGCTGCATTGGATCCCAGTACATGTTACTAAGATACAGTACCCATGAATACATTGGATCATAGGTTTGCCAGGTTGCAACCCAGGGAATATCCATAGGCCTTTAAATCCCCCAGTATAGGAAGTTGGTCCCGATTTACATGGTGTAATATATTCAACAACATATTAGGAGATGAGAAAAATACTTTAGGCTCATCAGCCCCTGTAGTAAGTGCAGCACAAGGATGAGCTCAAGTACTGCTTATGAGAACATTCAGGGCAAAATTAGGATTTTGTGAAACTCCAGAGCTGGTTCAGATGGACACAGCCCCTACTGGCCTCTTACATGTAATGAAGCCGTGGGATGGATGCACCGAATGTACCTGCTCCAACATCATTAAAGGACATTCTGACACATTCTCAGCACATCCTTGAATCATGTGTGAGGGTGTTAATCAGAATTGGATTAATTCTGAATTGTTAATCAACAATTAATAATTAAACAATTAATTCAGAATTGTTAATCAGGGAGACCCGGTTTTAATGAGTGAGCGGGAAGAGCGGGCTAAGCCCGCTCTCCCCGCTCACGAGCGAGCAGGGAGCCCTGGGCGGCTGGATCGGCTGCCCACACGATGGCTGGTCCCGAGACGGAGCCGGCGGGGGCTGGGGAGCTTGGGGGCCGCCGGCTCCGTCTGCTTCTTTACAAAGGCGGCACTTGCTGTTTGTTGTTGATTTCTCTACTTTTCCTCTTATTGCATTTGTTCTTAGTGCCTGTTCTTGTGTAGCCAGTATTAAACTCTCTGTTTCTTTCTTCAAGTTGCCATTCTTAAGCCACTGCCAGGTCTTGGTGATGTTTGATTTTCCGGTTATATTGTGCAAATATTGACCATGCAGTCGCTTATTTTTCCATTTTTCTGCTTGTTTCTTGACTTGTTCTTTCTTGCAGGCCTGCTTTGTTTCATTGGTGTTGAATAGTTTCTCATTATTGACCATTTGAAGTGCATCTTCTTCACTGTCCTTGATATATTCTTCAAGGCCTCTTTTCTCCTCCTCTACTGTTTGATGGACTTGCAGCATTCCTCTTCCGCCTGAGCTGCGAGGGAGGTATAGCCTATCGACATTACTGCGGGGGTGCAGAGCATGATTGATGGTCATGATTTTCCTGGTCTTACGATCCAGCGTCTCTAGCTCTGCCTGGGTCCAGTTTATTATTCCTGCAGTGTATCTGATAACAGCCTGGAGAATGCCCAAGTATTTGTAATGTTCTTTCTCTTCCAGGTTCTTGATGTTGCTTCCATTGGGCAGTTCTATTCCTTCTTGTTATTTTTCCTCTGTTCATCATTAATGCAGCACACTTGTCTAGTCCAAATTCCATTGCTATATCATTACTGAATATACGGACAGTGTTGAACAGTGATTTGATTTCTGATTGGGACTTTCCATACAACTTCAAATAATTGGAGTGCTGTGCTGCTGCTGCTGCTTCTTCCTCTTCCTCTTCTTCTTCTTCTTCTTATTATTTTGCTGCTGTCTCTTTGGATTAATTTTTTTTTTTTGGTAGGCTGGTGTATTCTGTCTGGTGCCCAGCCTGCCAGGCTCCCTCTGTTTCCCATTTTTCCAGGGTTTGTTTTCATTGTTTGGTGGGTGCTCAACTGATGGCACCCACCTTCCCTCCCCCCTCCAGCTGTTGAGTCCCAGTTCCTGCTCAGCCCAGAGCACCTCTGAGAGCAATACCTGACAGACTCCAATCAAAGACGCCAGAGCAGAAGCTCCCAGCTGAAGCTGCTGGGAAGTGAGAGCGCCCCCCCCCCCCGCATTATTTAAATGCGGCCTCATTTAGGGAAATGGGGTTAGGTGGGTAGTGGCAGGAGTGTAGGACAGGAGGGATGGGTTTGGGTTAGAGAGGCCACAGTAATCCTGTACCCTTTGCCTTCCCATTCCTTAGACTAACTTGCCCCAATGTTGTTTGGTCCCCTAAAAAAACAAAAACAAAACACACACACACCCAAATAAAGCCTGCTTCTTTATTGGGGGGGGGTTAATTTTTCTATCTTCTTTGTGTGCACTACAGTGCTATAAATAGTGATGTGTGTGGTCCACAGAGCATAAATAGACACCTCTGAACTCACACTCCCTTAAAGGCACTTCTTCTCCACCACTACGCTCGTATCAGAATTAGGGCTTAGATTTTTAAAAACCACAAGGTGTCTGGGAAGGTGTGAGGCCAAGATTGCCAGGCAGAGGGAGGGGTGATGCTGCTGGTCATCGGCGTCAATGGTGAGAGGGGCTGACTCCCGAAGTCATCCCCACTGCTGTGGGGCCGCACAGGCTCACCTTTCCAGAAGAGTCTGGTCCGCAGTGCAGCCTGTAGCCCCACAGTGTTGTCTGTAGTGGCTGAGGCAGAAGTAGTGTGGGGGTGTGTGGTCCTCCTGTGGTCCTCCGCGGGGGTGGTCCTCCGCTCTTATTCCTGTGGCAGCAGAGGAGGAGGTGTCGACGGTGGCTAGCCCAGCCAGATCGCTCTCATCATCCTTCCCAATCCCCATTGGCAGTGCCACCTTCCGGTCTGGGACCCAGGAGGAGCAGGGTTCATGGTCACCATCAATGCGGCCAACATAACTAAGGCAGCTGAGCAGGGTTAGTCTGTGTCCATCCACTGTGTGGTGCACACTCTGAATCTGGTCATGCAGGATGCGCTTAGCCCTTTGGGGACTTTGGCCAGAAGAGAGATCCCCACTGCAGGCACTGGGCACCATCCTGCTTCTGCCACGGCTACTTTTGTAAAGATGTGCTGCAAGATAGCAGCTTTCTTCCACTGGAGTGAAAAGGGTAGGCAGATGCTCAAGGAGAGGAAGCTTCAGCTGCACCTACCTGAACACCTGATCCCTTAGGATGTTTCTACCTGGCGGAACTCCACCTTTCTCTTGCTCCAGTGCTTGAAGCCAGCCCAAGGATACATGGCTTGGAAGTGTGCAACCTGTCCAACTGAGACTGGGTGCTCCTTTCCGAGTTGTCTTGGCACTTGAGCCATTCTTTGTTGCCACAAACAGCTTATGTGCCGAGACAGCAATGCTGAGCCAGGCTTTGCCCACTGCTTTTCTCCTCGAGAAGATGATGGGTGAGCTCCAGACCACACTGACTACTGAGGAAGCAATAACCTTGGCAGGTTGGCTGAGGACTGGAGTGGTGGAGAAGCTCAGGACATCCTTGGATAAATTGGCAGCTCACGTTTTGTCCTGCCTATGTGACCCAAAGATGAAGGGCAAAGCTGTTGCTCCTGAACTGCTGCCCAGGTGGAGGGCCCTCATGGTTGAAGGGCTTAGGCAAGCAGAGGAGAGGAGCCTGGAGCACAACCAGGAGGAGGATGCTGGAGCACCTACTGTTAGTGAGCATTCCACCCTTAACAGCAGTACTACCATCTCCGCCACTTCCCGGTCCAGCAGCATGAGGTCCCTGGCAGGGCCAAGTGAGCTGGCAGTTCCGCCTCCACATTCCATCTGGTGGTTCATGGAAGGGTTCCTTGGACATTGCTGGGAGTATAGGAGGTGCCCACTGAGCCCTGCAGCAGTGCTGAGCAGTGTGTGCTGCAGTACCTGCAGGAGCCGGTAGCAGTCCGGGAGATAGAGCCAATCCAGTTTTGGGCAACATGTCGCCAAGTCTGGCTGGACTTGACAGCGGTTACCAGATGGTTCCTCTCATGCTTGCCAACCAACATCCAAAGCAAAAGGGTGTTTTCTATGGCCAGGGGCTGGTGACGCCCCATTTCTCACACTTTAATGCTGAGATGGTGGAGTGGCTGGTCTTCCTAAAGACCAACCTCCCCCTGCTGGGCTATCCTGAACTGGCCATAGAGGGCGAGTGTCTCATGGTCACCCCAACCCACTGCAATACGACTGGCAGCTCGCCCCACTCTAGCCAATCCCAAACCCACAAATGTCATAGTCTGCCTGTTAGTGCTGCTGACACACGCAGACATGCACGCACGCCACTGCCATGGCCGATGATAATATATGGGCTGGTGCCCTGACCCATGTGCCAGGTGGTCAGCTAGGGCCCAGCACCAATCTGAGGCCATGGTGTTATCCAGACACAGGCAGCAGGCAGGGATATACACTTATGTTGGAGAAGAAGAGAAGAAAGAAGACTTCTCATGGTACAAGTCTAGAGGCTTTTTTTCTTGTCAGACAATTGGTCCCTCAGTCCATGATTGCTGCTCTGGCCTCCTGTCTCTCTGTGGTAGGCAGGCAGGCAGGCAGGCAGGCAGGCAGGCAGGCAGGCAAGTTTGATTTTGTGGTTTTCTCAGCACTAACTAAATATAATATGGTTGCTGTGCTATTGCTTGCTGTTAACTATCTGGTTTTGCTGGATCTCAGATTGACAATGGCAGAACTTGGTTGGGTTCCTGCCTGCCTGCCTGCCTGCCTTGAGTTGTGGTTTGGTCTGTTTGTGAGATGGTGTTGTGGTGAGAAATGGACAGTGGCAGCTCGCTGTGTAATATTTCTTTGTGACTGCTGTGATGAACTCCATGACTGGCCTTGAGACTAACTTGTGCTTCACTCACTGCTCTGGCCTGCTCTGCAATCTGCATTACAAGGTGTACTCAGTCAAAATGTGGCTGAAGACATTTTTCTAGTTGAGTTTATGGCTTGCTGGCTGCGAAGGTTGCTGCTGTGGTAGCAGTTGCAATGCTGAAGTTAGAAGTCATAGCTGTGTGTGAGAAAGCAACTTGTGCCATTGATGTCATTGCACTACAGATATTGTGACTCTGCAGTGCAGGAGTCAGTGATTCTTTTTTGGCCATTTTTGGACTGTGTATTTGGCAAAATGTGGTGTTCTGTGTTGGGAGGGACTGTGTGCTTCTGTCCTACAGTGTTTTTCAAGGCAGGGTTGCAATATTTGTGCACTTTGCTTGTTTCAGTCATAGGGAGCAATGGGGAACTTAAATCATTCACATTATTCCCCATGGGTAGTTCCTAGGGACATCAGAGTGGGTTGGGTGGTACAGTATGATGGGTGCTACCTACCAGCCAAACCACAAAAGAAATGGGCAAGCAGGTGATTTTTTAAAATTAAACTCCATCCCCCCCCCACACACACAAACACAAACCAACCCCATAGGATCCTATGGGTGTTTTTTTGTTTTGTTTGGGTTTTTTGGAAAGGTTAAAAAAATTAATCACCTGCTTCCCATTTTTTTGTGAGTTGGGTGGTAGGTAGCACCCATCATGCCCTACTACCCAACCCACTTTGGTGTCCCTAGGACCTACCCATGGGGGACAATGGGGTGATTTTGAGTTCTCCATTGTTCCCTATGGGTGAATACTGCAGGGGTTTTTTTTTAAAGTTGATTCATTGAAATTTCTGGCAGTGGCCAGCTGTTTGGATGAATAGATTTGAGTATTTGCATTTCAATTCGAACTCAGAACGGATCACAAAAACCGATTCGTGCACATCTCTACTAGAGGGGTGATTCCAATGAACACTCCTCACATGCAATTAAAGGACATGCCAATAATGCATTGGCAATGATGTTGGGGCAGGCACATTCTCAGTGAGTCTCCACCTTTGTTGCATGTAGGAGACTGGTGGGGTCTGTGTTTATCTGAACCAGTCCCAAATGTATCTTACACTCATTGTTCATAGCAAAAATCAGCAAAGTTATTTTGTTCTTTCTGCACTGTGCAGTGCTGGAAGATGGAGTCAACCAGTTGCCTAAGCAACTGGTTGGCTCCCCCTATCTTCTGTCACTGTGCTTCAGCTCAACAATGGAAGATCATGGGGAGAGTCACCCACACAACTGGTGAACTTCATAGGACCTCCCCACAAAGCATCAACAAAGCAGGGGTGGGCTGCAAATAAAGATGTGTATCTTTTTCATATCAACCCTAGTTTAGCATCTATCTACATGTAAGAAATTTTTAGATGCCTCAAAAACCCTGCAGTCAGGAATAAATGGGGACCCCCAAAACCCTCACACTAACAGAGACTGTGGGCTCTTTGATGGTCCTGGCTGTCAAGAATCTCAAGACCCAAGAAAACACGAGGAGAATGAAGAGATTATATTTAATCAAAACAGATTTATTTTCTTACCAAAATTTGGATGAATCACAGTAGCAAGCACAACACCTCTCTCTTCTTTACAACAATTAAACAATATTAAGCTGACACCCAAAAGATTGTCAGAACTTTCTCTCACTCTTTGTGGCTCATTCAATTTCCCTGAGCTTACCAAAAAGGAACCTGGTGTTTCCTCCTTTGCGAGATGTTGGGTGTGTCAAATTGATCGATCGACTCCTTCCTCTCCTTCCTCTATCTTCTCCACCTTCTACCCCCACCGATCCTTCTATATCTCCAGACTGGGGTTTTAAGTACCCTCACCCATTCCACCTACGTACCAATAATGATTGGATAAAGAAGGGGTCTTGACCATCCATGACCTTCAGTTAAACCTGTTCCCTTTGACATTTAATACTATTGGCCAAGAAAAATATGTGAAAGAGGAATAAGGCTTGGGGCAAACGACCCCTTTCAAGCAGAACATTGAGTCTTGACGTACTTTCGTTCTGAGACAGAGAAAAATGAGGAAGTTTGCCTGAGCTGACAGGCTGCCTCTCTCTAATTTTAGACAATTAGACAAAGGTTTTAAATGTGGACTGTCCTTGACAGAATGGAAGACTGCTGGAATAGGGAGTTTTACATGGTCAAGGATGTCTAATTTGGACGTATTGTGGGAGGCTTGGGATGGGCCCAAAGTGGGAGCGTGTCCTGGACCATAAAAGGATGTCTAATTTTTAGCACATTGCGGGGGACCTGGGACTTTACCTATATGACAGTATTGCTCATGGGTTCATGCTAAGATCAAGGCCTAAACTGTATCAAGCAAACAGACTCATGTCAAGCATTTATCTAACACAATATGGCTAACCTAAGCACTTATTCAATATAAAAGTGACCTGACTAGGCCTTATATCTTCCCCCCCTCGGTAAATGGGATTAGTCCTAATCCAAATTTACCGAACAAATACATTCTTTTCATAAGCAAACAGATACAGAATGAAAATAACCGAATACAAATGATAAATGAATAAAATGAGTATAAATACATGGTGTACGTATTGAGCTAAGAGCAAGCATACATGAAAACAGGTGCATGTTGCAAAAATGAATAAGAAGCCTCATTCAATGAAGTGGATCAAATGAATGGGTAATGATTCAAAAGAGTTACTGCTAAAAGTGGACAGATGTTGCAGGTGCAAATCATAACACCATGTGAGACCTTGTTATTTCCCTGAAACATCATCCTCCGTCACATCACCTGTGTGACAGGTGCATCTTCCCCCCTTGTCACCTAGAGCACAATTCCACCCTCGCCCCTCTCAGGGATAGGAGACAGAGGACGTAGGACTGGATTGTCCCTTTCTGGTTCCTCAGGAAGCCTGGGAACTCTGGGAACAACAGGGCGCCCGGCTATCCAAGGCCAACCGAGGCTCTACGGCGCTGCGGTATTGTTACGTTTAGGGGGGATTCTGACTTAGAGGCGTTCAGTCATAATCCCACAGATGGTAGCTTCGCCCCATTGACTCCTCAGCCAAGCACATACACCAAATGTCTGAACCTGCGGTTCCTCTCGTACTGAGCAGGATTACTATTGCAACATACACCTACAATTCTAGGCCAGATAAGGAGAATACTTGAACAAGTTTTTCTTCAGAATAGATCCACTAGTATTTATGATTTTCCATTTGAAGTTAATCAGCCTAGCAAGAGTCAGTTTAGCTTAACATTACCTCATCATATCTTACCCTGAGAAGCATCTGGCTTCTTGCTAGATGCCAGTGACTTTATTTCCATTCAACCATTCTTCTTCCTCAGAACAATTTTGCATTTGAAAAGGCCCTTATGTCACATCTGGGAGCTTGTCATCTTTCTAGTGTGCTTGAAACTGAACCATCTTTCAACAGGTCACAGATTTCATCATCTTAAAGGGGGAAAAGAACAGCCTTCTGACTTTACAAAGCTACAGGATAAGGTTATGCATTGTATGTCTTGAACAGGAGATAACATACTCCCAAGCTTTCTGTGGAACCTTAATGTTATTGTAATGTTTCAAAAGATACCAAGGGTTAGATCATGACCTAGAGTTCCTGCTCTTTCAACAAATGGAGAGGTATTTCTTTCATGTAAAGGAGCAGAAGCCTTTGGTGGAGACCAGGCAGTTGCAAAATCAATCTTTTCAACAGCATTTCCCCCTCAAATTTACATTTCCCCCTAAGTATACTGACCTGTTATTCCTCGCAGTCTGCAGTCTTATAGCTCAGTGTTTCCTGAGCTTCCGATAGCTGGGGCAGACGTTTTTTGTCTACTCTGAATAAAAATTAGAGGCACGCCCACTCTTACAACTGAGGAGGTTTATGTTTAGAGTATGGAAGAATAAGAATTACCTGACTTCAGAACAGTGACTTCTGAGGAAACACGGGAAGAGCTCTTCTGAATATGCTCCCTGATTGGAAGACGGCAAGCCCAACACAGTGACTCATGCCAAGACTAAGTGGAGAATCTACTTTGTGGATGGGTGCCTTGGGCTAATAGGATACTTTTAATCATTTGATTTAGTTTATTTCTTATGCCCCACCAGGAGTATCTGCAACACACACTTTGGAGTAAAACAGAACTCTTGTTCTTTTCTCTTCGCCTTAAAAAAAAAAAACTTTCCAAATGACAGCATTTTACTTAAGGGCAGGGTGTAGTTAGAAGTTTTAATCCATCAATCATTTAATTTAAATTCCTGACTTGTAGCAGACATCTGCCAACAGAAGCAAGGTGGCCAACAAAAATAATATAATTAATTATGTTATATTAATTTTTTAAAAATAATATTGCTTCTTGGCCTTTTGGCTAAGATCAAGTGTAGTAAAAATTATACAAAATTAATACAAAATATAATAAAATCCATACAATATGGAACAGTCTAAAAACAGGTATGTGCCACGCCCTCAATCTCAGATAGCGAGGAGGAAGGGGAAGCTGACAGCCTCTCAGCCGATGCAAGGGTGCCTGAGGGGCAGAGCCCAGCTGTCAGTTCCCAAGAGACGGCTAAGGAAGGTCCGGCTGATGTTTCAGAGCAGGCTCAGCAGTCTGAGGCAGCAGAGACAGCGACGGACAGACTAGAAGATGAGCTGTGTAGGCAACCCCCACTGACTCCACAGCAATGGTGTGTCACAAGGTGAAGAGCACAGCTGGAAACTATCATGAGGAGTAAATGCCTCTTACAGAGGGCTGATAAGCCTTGAATCCCTGCCAGCTGAGACTTATCAGCTTGGACTATAAAGCACGTCAACAGCTTTCTGTTAGCTGCTGGAAGACAACATTTGTCAACCCTTGTGCTGACAGCTTTCAGCCTGAGCCTGATATAGAGAACTATTCTGAGCTGTGTTTCGTTTCTGCAGCCCAGTTTGTATTGTGGACAATCTTCCTGGACTTCCCTTCTGGGTGGCCAGACTGCTGACAGTATGTTTTCACTGAGAAAACATGACTTAACTCTTATGTTCCATTGGTTTCAATGAGAGGAACATAAGCACCACAACTGAAATCAATTTGCTTTCAGAAGTTCTCAAAGTCATCCTCTAAATTTTGGTCTAGAATATTTAACTAAAATTCTCTATACTCAAATATTTGCTGAATATTAACTGAATATTTGACATCTGATATTTCACTTGTTATATATTATCTCAATATTTGATATTTTACAGTATTTGATAGTTAAGTTAACAGCATGCAATGGTATTTATTTAGTATTGCATAATGCATACCATTTGATAGCTGACAATTTCAAACAATGGTACTTAGGATTTGATAGTATTTTATAGCTATCTTCTCACAATCTATATATTTATTTCTCCTAGGTGTACCCATCACTAATCCCATGTGTGGCAGCTCTCGCAAGAGTTCACGAGCAGTTGCCGATTAGTGACAGGAGTGGGGGAGAAAATAGGGGGTGAGGGAGAAGCGGGCGGGCCGGGCAGTGGAGGTGCAGATATTCTGTGCCTGGCCCAGCTAGTATATACTGTCTATATATGTCTCTTAGGTGCACCTGTTGTTAATCCCATGTGTGGCAGCTCTTGTACGAGTTTGCAAGCGAGCTGCTGGGAGAGGGAAAGGAAAGCGTCAGCAGAGAAGATAAGGCGCAGGCCAACAGGCAGGCTGAGGAAATCAGCAGCCCGGGGCAGGAGAGGAAAGCAGCAGCTGGGGCATAGAAAAGGAAAGCGGAGGCCGACGGGTGGGGAGAGGAGAGTGGTGGCCAGGGCGGGGGAAAGGAAAGTGGCAGCTGAGGGAGGGGAAAGGAAAGCAGAGGCCAATGGGCAGGGAGAGGAAAGCGGAGGCCGGGCAAGGGGAAAGGAAAGTAGTGGCTGGGGAGACAACAAATTGAAGCTGAATCCAAGAAAGACACTGGTGCTCATTGTGGGGGATTGGAATTTGAGGGATGAGTTAGATCTCCCTGTCCTGGATGGGGTTACACTTCCCCAGAAGGAACAGGTATGCAGCTTGGGATTGCTCTTGGATCCAGGCCTCGCCCTAGTATCCCAGGTGGAGGCTATGGCCAGAAGCGCTTTCCATCAGTTTCAGTGGATTCGACAACTGCGTCCATTCCTTGAAGAGAACGATCTCAAAACAGTGGTACATCAGCTGGTAACCTCCAGGCTTGACTATTGCAATGCGCTCATGTGGGGCTGCCTTTGTACATCATTTGGCAACTTCAGTTAGTTAAAAATGCAGTAGCCAGATTGGTCTCTGGAGTAACCCGGAGAGACCATATTATGCCTGTTCTCAAACAATTGCACTGGCTGCCAATATGTTTCTGGGCAAAATACAAAGTGCTGGTTATTACCTTTAAAGTCCTAAATAGATTAGGTCTGGGTTACTTCAGAGAGTGTCTTCTTCTGTATGATCCCCATCGCACATTGAGGTCATCCGGAGAGGTCCATCTCTAGGCACGTCTGGTGGTGACTCAGAACCAGGCCTTCTCTGCAGCTGCTCCTGGCCTATAGAATGCACTCCCGGCAGATATTCAAAGTCAGGGATCATTGTTGGCCTTCAAGAGAGCCCAAAAGACTTACTTGTTTGGCTTGGCCTTCCAAGGTTTTTAAATCATTAAGTATTTTTAATTGGTTTTAAATGGCTCTGAACTGTTTTAGATTTCTTTTTATACTATTTTAACCTGTTCATTTTAAATGTGGTTTGTTGTAGTATTTTACCTGTTGTGTCAGATATTGTTTTAATTGCTGTTTGTTGTAGTATTTTACTTGTAAAATACTACAACAAGAGCTTTTGGATGTGGCGGTATAGAAATGTAATAAATAAATACAATAAATAAAAAATAATTAAATATGTAACTAAGTAATTGAAACTAGCTGGGCTAGCAAAGTATATGCGCCGCTAGTTTCCCCTGCCCACCCACCACTGATTTCTTTCCCTGCTTGCCGATTCCATTTTCTTCCCCGCCTGCCACCATTTTCTTCTCCGCCCACCGCCGCTGTTATTCTTCCACCCCCTGCCACTGCCTTTTTCTTCCCCCGCCCACTGCTTTCTTCCCCTGCCCACCCGCTGCCATTTTGTACCCCCCGGCCACCACTTTCTCCCCCCCCATTGCCATTTTGTTTCCCACCTCGCCCGCCTGTCCACCGGCACTGCCGCTTTCCTCTCCCCAGGCTGGCAGCTTGCTTGCAAACTCTCATGAGAGCTGCCACACATGGGATTAGCAACAGGTATGCTATATATATAGAGAGAGAGAGAGAGAGAGAGAGAGAGCGCTGAACCTGAACTTTGGCTGGTCTGTGCCCTGACTACCTGAACTTATGAAAAGATCGTAGTTGTTAGGCCTGGTCGAAGTGGCCTAACAACTACAGTAGGCCTGGTCGATGTGGGACCATTTCACTTTGGGGACCACTTTGCAGTTTCTGAAGGACCCCAATTTGCCTCAGGCCCACTTCAACAGGGCCTAATTTGCTTTAAGTAAAATCCTTCAGTGGCACAAAGCAAAGCCTGGCCCTCACCACCACCCCATTAGACTCACTACTAACCAGGACCAGCAGGGGCGAGGAGAAAAGTCTCTAGTCTTTGTGCCGCATCACAAGGGAGCAGGAAGCCATGTTCTACAGCTTGACTTTAAACCTCACCACAAATTTTTAAATCATTTCTCCATAGAGTCCTGGAAAATGGTGTGAGTGCTCCTGGGATTTGAAGTCTTTTCTGAGGTTGCAGCAATGGCAGCGGCATAAGGGAAATACTACAAACTAGCTGACCCCACACAGAGCATCTGTGCAGTTGTGCACTGAGCCTGTGGCATCCCTCTGCAGCGCTCACACTCGCTCTTCCCCCCCCTGCAGCTCGCTCGCTCACTTTCTCCCCCCGCAGTTCTCCCCCACCACAGATCTCCCCATTGGGCAGGCCAGGGGCAGGCCATCCCGCTGCTGCCTCCCCCCACAGCTGGTAGGGCTTTGCCCGCCGTCTGCCCACGTCTCTTCCCTCCAGGAGGAGCAGCAGTGGTTCCTTGCTGCTGCCACCACCATGGCCATTCATTCCCCTCAGGCCGCTTACAGACCCGGGCCCATCCCTTGCCTCCCTGCCTCCCCCTGACAATGGCCTCAGTAGCCCCAAACAGCAGCAGTGGTTGACTGGGCCCTTCCTCGCTTCTAGTGCTGCCATGGCTGCTCATTCCCCTCAGGTTGCTGACAGGCTCAGGCCCGTCCCTTGCCCTTCCTTCTGTCTATCTTCCCTCTCTCTTCTTTTTCTCCTTCTCTCTCCTCCACTTGCTCTTCCCCACTCTTTCTTCCCCCTCCCTTCATGTTTTTCCCCCTCTCTCCCTCCCTCCCTCCCTCCCTTCCTGAGTTAACAGATTTTGTTCATCTTGTTTCCACATTTAATTCACACAACGGCATCCTCCTTCCTCCCTCACAACCCCTCTCTTCACAGACCCCTGCCTGCTATCCATATATATATATATATATATATATATATATATATATATATATTCCTCTCCTCTACAATCAAGAACATCTTCCAACCAGTAACAGTTGCATTCCAACTGACCTTAACCATCACAGGCTCCTCCTCCTTATCTGCATAGGGAATCCCCACTGCCCAATCACCACAGTGCCACAGGCTCCTCCTCCCTATCTGCATATGGAATCCCCACTGCCCAATCAGGTGCTTCTTCTTGCAAACTCTGTCAGCCAATCGCCTCCTTTCTACCACATCCCCACGCATGGCCCGTCTTGGAGAATTAATAATATAGATCCTATGATCACCCAAACTATTTCCTAGGACTCAATAGGAAAAGGTATAAAAGTGTCATTTTAAAAGTCAAGCTGTGGAACATGGCTGCTTGTTCCCTCACAACAGGGGATAAAGAGTAAGACTAGAATCTTCTCTCCCTAACCTGCCTGTTCTGGTGGGGAGGGAGGAAGAGGTTGAGCTGAAGTGAAACTTTGAGGGGCCAAAGGCTTTGACTTCACTTCAACCCCACTTTGCCCACCTGCTCCCCCCAAGTGCTTCACTTTGGGTTGAAGTGGGTTGAACCTGAATAGGCCCCTGAAGCTTTGCACAGCCCTAAACAACAGATACAAAATACTTAAGGAGATTTCTTTTATTGGGCTAGCATCTTGCTGGTGTAGGGATAAAATTGCTGTCTCTTGCCATGGGCCTAGCAAAATCTTAGAGGCAAGAGTGCTATAATTAACTTTAAAAGTTGAGGAGCTTTGCCACCAAGACAAAAGTATTAGTGACATTTGCTCCACATGCCTTTCGGCAAGGTTAATGGGATCTCCCCAGGACTCCGATGTATCCATTGGAAGATGTTGAGAGGCAAGTAAGACAACACAGAATTGTTCTAAAGCTGTTTTACTGGGTTTAAGTGTTACTTTATACAGTCACCTTAAGTGGCGCAGCGGGGAAATGCTTGACTAACAAGCAGAAGGTTGCCGGTTCAAATCCTCACTGGTATGTTTCCCATACTATGGGAAACACCTATATCAGGCAGCAGCGATAGAGGAAGATGCTTAAAGGCACCATCTCAGACTGTGCGAGAGGATGCAATGGTAAACCCCTCCTGTACTCTACCAAAGAAAACCACAGGGCTCTGTGGGTGCCAGGGAGTTTTACAGTCAGGGCTTTCCCCCTGAATCCAATCCTGACTGGAGTGTGCCAGTCCACATATTTGCTGTATTTAATCTGACCTCCCTGCGGGCTATCAGGGACCAGGACAGACAGGACTTGGATTCTCCCAGAATGGAGGCTGCAAATTCTGGTTTAGCCCGAGTTATGTCTGGGGTAAAAAAAATCCTCTATTTCCAGCAGCTGGGGGGGGGGGATCCAGGGCTTCTACTTTCTCTGAAGGTGTTGATGGAGGTGCTGATGGCTATGTGAATGGTCCATCTAATCCCTCGAATTAAAATACCTCGAATCTGCTGCGAATCAGATTTGCTCTTCAGATACCCTTAGGCATAGAGCCATGTGTGAAAAATCTCCAGGAGTCGAAATCGACATGACGGCACATTTTACTTTTACCTTATACAACCAACAGGATCACACTGAAAGGTTTTTCCTGGGCTACACCAGTCCAGTTTCCCGGAAACTGATTATATTTTTGAATGCTCCCCTTTAAAAACAAAAAACAAAAGAAACAAAATATAAATTCTTCTCCCTGTACATAGAAAGCTAATATGTTGGGGAGAAGGCTAGGCTGAACCATTCTCTCTGTTGGGCTAGTTGCTTACATGCAGGAAGTACTTCATTGTCCTTTAATGTGCTGTGGAAGCAGGAGCTCAATTCCAGTAAATACATAATGCTTTGCATGAGCAGGGACTGCCCATTCTCATTAATTGTTTGGGAATGCTCTCCACATACAACGAGGAAGTGTTCATGGAACACAGCCCAGTACTGAAGAGAATGCAGCTGCTCTGGGTGCACTCTAAAGCCCCCCAGAACTTCCATGGCTTGGCCCTGGTCTTAATTTTCAGCCATTCGTTTGGCAATTCCTACGTCTGCTCTGTGCTGTAACACTCTAATGATGAAAGGAAGAGTCTCTAATAAGGAGAAATTAGTTTCCTAATATCTGGCTAGCGCCCATGGATAATTGTTTTTGAAATTATAGTGCAAAGCGCGTTCATACCCTTCATTGCCCCCTTTATTATCAGCTGTGGAAAGAGAGAGAGTGCTCTAAAGCTTTTGAAATGCTTCATTAATTTCCCCCTAATCTGTTGTATTTTTATTTGGGGACTCATAATACATTGGCAAAATTGTCATTTCAAGTGATTTTCAGAATGTGATATCTGCTTTGCTTTTTCACTCAATATTTTGCTTTTCTGATGAATAAATCAGTTAGCTCCATATCCATCAATAAACTATTGTCTCTTGAGGAGGTGCATTCCAAATGAATCAGTTCACTATTGATTTATTTCAGTGATTCAGACCCTGGAATTCCCTTGCTAACATGTCCTTGCAGACAGTGGCTGACATTCTGACTGATGAAGCACTGGTATTACAGAAGAAGCACTAAAGCTTCTGAGGAGTTCCAGACTAATGCTGCACTGGTGTGCAGGGTCAATTACCTTCTTTGCCCTCTCTGTCACCCAAAAATATGTCCCTGAAGGCTGTGTGATTTTCAAGGACATCTTTTTGGGTGGCACAGAGGGCTTACAAGGGAAGGGAAAATAGTTGAAATTTGCTCCCACTGCTGAGCCAGCAGTGAAGCTAAGTTAATTTAACTTTTCCAAAGCACGGGTGCTTCTCCCATTGCACTGGTGGTTTTGTCAGTCAGGATGTCAGCTAGTAACTACATGGGCAGAAGTTCAACATGTGCAGCAGGACTTGGATACTCCAATGTGCATTACAGTTCCTTGATGTTTTCTTCACTGCCTGATCAAAGGGACTACTGGTTTGTGTTGGCTATATCACAAAATTACAACTTTCTGTCACTAAATTTTAAAAAGGCTTTTACCGTCACAGCTTCCCCCAAAGAATCCTAAGACTTGTAGTTTAATAATGTGCAGAGAATTCTCAAAAATAAGTCCTCCTAGAACTATAATTTCCAGGATTCCATTGAGAAAGCGAATGACTATTTAAAAGGTTTAGGGTTCTCCTGAGAATGTAGGTGCTGCACTCCCTAGTTCGATATTGTTTTGATAGATTAATTGTTTTTAAAGATGTTTTAAAATTGGTGTTTATATTTGTATTTCTAAAATTCTCCAAGACGGGACATGCGTGGGGATGTGGTAGAAAGGAGGCGATTGGCTGACAGAGTTTGCAAGCAGAAGCACCTGATTGGGCAGTGGGAATTCCATTTGCAGATAGAGAGGAGGAGCCTGTGGCACTGTGGTGATTGGGCAGTGGGGATTCCCTATGCAGATAAGGAGGAGGAGCCTGTGATGGTTAAGGTCAGTTGGAATGCAATTGTTACTGGTTGGAAGATGTTCTTGATTGTAGAGGAGAGGAATATATATATATATATATATATATATATATATATATATATATATATATATATCAGGCAGGGGTCTGTGAAGAGAGGGGTTGTGAGGGAGGAAGGAGGATGCCGTTGTGTGAATTAAATGTGGAAACAAGATGAACAAAATCTGTTAACTCAGGGAGGGAGGGAGAGAGGGGAAAAAACATGAAGGGAGGGGGAAGAAAGAGTGGGGAAGAGCAAGTGGAGGAGAGAGAAGGAGAAAAAGAAGAGAGAGGGAAGAGAGACAGAAGGAAGGGCATGGGACGGGCCTGAGCTTGTCAGCAGCCTGAGGGGAATGATTGGCCATGGCAGCACTAGCAGCAAGGAAGGGCCCAGTCAACCACTGATGCTGTTTGGGGCTACCGAGGCCATTGTCAGAGGGAGGCAGGGAGGCAAGGGATGGGCTCGGGCCTGTCATCAGCCTGAAGGGAACTAGCAGCCCTGGTGGTGGCAGCAGCAAGGTTGCTGCTCCTGGAAGGGAGTAGCAGGAGTGGGGTGAGGGTGAGGGTGGGGAGGTCTCTGGGGATAGGGGGCTGCAGCTTGGCCAATAGGCAGCAGCATGCTTCAGCCACAACCAAGAAGGGTGAGGAGGATGGAAGCAATGGAATGGAGGAGCAGCAGTAGGAGTGCAGCTCAGGTGAGGGTGGGGAGATCTCTGAGATGAGGGGAGCAATCAAGTACTAACGTGCAGATGCTCTAGAGCATGCAAGAGTTCCAGCATTTAAGCGGAGAGAAATAATGGCAGTGGTCAGGATGCAGAGGTGGAGGGCTGGCAGGCGAAGCCCCTCCAGCCAGAAGAGATGGGTGGACAGCGGGCGAAGCCTCGTCGGCCAGGAAGAGGAGGCGGTGGTGGGGAGTAATAGTGGTGGCGGCAAGGAGGTGGGCAGACGGCGGGCAAAGCCCTACCAGCCAGGAGGAGGAGGTGGGAGGCAGCGGCGGGATAGCCTGGCCCTGGCCCGCCCAATGGGGAGAACTGGGGGGGGAGCTGTGGGGGAAGAGAGCGAGCGAGAGCACTGCAGGGGGATGCCACAGGCTCAGTGCACAACTACACAGATGCTCTGTGCGGGGTCAGCTAGTATATATATTATTAATATTATAATATTATTATTAATTTTATTTATTTATTTATTTATTTACACAGTCAGACAGGTGTTATTGAGTGGTTTGTTTTATCCAGACATCAAGTCCTTCCCAAGGACCTGGGATGGCTGAATTTTATCATCAATCCTCTTGGTTATTATAGATATCGTTGCAGAATATAGGCTGTTCCCAGTAAAGTTGCTTTTTGTAATTGGCTGATGGTGATTTCTGTGGCCCCTATGGTGTTGAGGTGCTCTTCAAGTTGTTTTGGGATTGCACCTAGGGCGCCAATTACCACTGGGATTATTTTGGTCTTCTTCAGCCACAGCCTTTCAATTTAATTTTGTAGATCTTTGTATATTGTGATTTTTTTTCTATTTCTTTTTCTTCTGCTATCCCCTGGTATTGCTATGTCGATTATTTTAACTTGTTTTTTTTTCTTCTCGACTACAGTTATATCTGGTGTATTGTGTGACAGATGTTTGTCTGTTTGTAGTCGGAAGTCCCATAATATTTTTACATCTTCTTTTTTTTCAACTTTTTCAATTTTATGGTCCCAACAATCTTTGCCTACAGGTATCATCATCATCATCATCATCATCATCATCATCATCATCATCACATTTATATCCCACTCTTCCTCCAAGGAGCCCAGAGCGGTGTGCTACATACTTGAATTTCTCCTCACAACAACCCTGTGAAGTAGGTTGGGCTGAGAGAGAGGTGACTGGCCCAGAGTCACCCAGCTAGTATCATGGCTGAATGGGGATTGGAGTTTGGGTCTCCTCGGTCCTAGTCCAGCACTCTAACCACTACACCACACTATACACAATTAAAATATATTGAAGTAACCCTTAATTAAAACAAAACATGCGAACAAATCCATAGCAGACTCAATAGTTACAGGCAAGAGGACAACAATTATCAGAGAGCTGCAGGCAGGCACTTAATTAAAAATCTAAAGGGCTGGGTAAAGAGCACAGTCTTTCAAAGCATCAAGAGAGAGGAAGAAAAACACAACTCCACTGGGAGGAAGTTCCATAGTCTGGGGGCAACCATGGAAAAGGACATGCTTCTGCTGGAGTCAGCACACAGAGCGGAGCTGCTCTAGATACTTTGGTGACAAGGACAATTTCATGGAACGTATTATCCCACTGTCATTTGCAACACCACACCAGAAGTACGGTATCCATAGTAATTCCCCCTGCCCCCTTACAATGCTTCTCTCCTCACATCACTCATTCCTCCAGTCCCATGAAGTAGTGTTAGGCACATGCAGCTATACCTCATCTTCTAGCTTCTGAAGAGAAAACCTTGAAAAGTAGGTGTAATGATGAACAGAAATGCTACTAGCCCGTGGCTCACCATGCCTAACTGTCAGTGTTTGGATCATAAGTAGTCCCCAGAGGGTAGAGTCAGGACTGGAAGAAGATTGGGACAAGCCTGTCAACCAGAAACCAGGGTCAAGAAGCAAGTTAGGAGACAACATCAAAGTTAAGATGACAAAAGGAACCAGGAGTGAAAGACAAGCCAAAGTCACAGCCAATGCTGGAATCTAGCCAAGCCAACAAACAGAAACCACAAGCTACCAAAACGAAGGAGACCTCAAAACTAAGGCAAAGCCCTGAGCCCAGATAGAAAGCCTTTCTATCTTCCAGGACAGGAATCCTGTCCTGGAAGAATCCAATGAACAGCCTAGCTGGGTGAGGTTCACAGAGGCGCTAAGAAATCCATGCTCTGACAAGGTTGGTGTAGTTCCGCTGGCCACCACACGGGGCAGTGGTCTGCAAGTTCTCAGAATCCCAACCTCAACACAGATAGCTCCTGACATTAACCTAGTGCACCATGTTTAGAATTTACTATTGCGCAACATTTCAGATGTATGGCAAAGCATTGTTTGCTTCCTAAGAACTGCTGCCCCCAAAACAATTGTCTCAGAAGGTATGCATTATAATGTACCCTTAAGTGTAAGTTTTCCAGCAATTAAAATTTGCCCTGATTGTCTAGGTCTGCACTTATTTGAGAGAAAGTCCCACAGTACTTAGCAGACCTTCAATCTACCAGTGAAAGGTTGAAGCCCAAGGGAAAAAAATACCTCTGTTGAATTTATGAGTAGACAAGGTTATCCTTACCTTGCTATACGAGTCACGTTGCAGAAATTATTTGCTGAAGCTCTCCTATAAATAAAATTAGAACTCTCAGGTGACCTACTTAATTCCTATCACTTACAGAATTGGTATGTAACCTGAGAGCTAAATTTAGTAGTGTTTACATGGCAGGTTCTCAGAGGAACATCTGGTGTGCGATAAGTGTCTGAACTCTTTTATGGAGAATTTGCTCAAAAATCTTTCATCAGATGGCATCGACAAGGCCAGAAATGGAACTCGAAGAGTTCAGGTGCTGGTGTGAGGTGGAGGTGATGAAATCTGGTCTCTAAAGGGCATCTTTGGATGCCTGTCAGTGATGCTCCAACTGTCTTGCCTGGAGGCTACAGACCTGTATTAGCTTGCAGTGTCTCGACAATATGAGCGCTTGCAGGAGGGCCAGTAGGACACAGGCATACGCAAACTGAATATTTGTATGACCATTATAGCACTTAGTAGCACTTACATTTATATACCGCTTTATAGCTGGAGCTCTCTAAGCGGTTTACAATGATTTAGCATATTGCCCCCAACATTCTGGGTACTCATTTTACCGACCTCAGAAGGATGGAAGGCTGAGTCAACCTTGAGCCCCTGGTCAGGATCGAACTTGTAACCTTCTGGTTACAGGGCGGCAGTTTTACTACTGCGCCACCAGGGGCTCATTATGTGATGAGATTTAACTTTTTTCCAGTCTAACAATAGCGAAGAATGCTTCTTTAACAGGCACTAATAGATGGAAGATGCTTGCTCAAAAGTTTTTGTTGGCTGGTCACTATGAGCTGATACCCCCACTTGCTAAGGTGGGGGCTAGATAGAAAGTGATTGACAGTTGGAATGTATATGAAGGAGAAAGAAGTCTCTTGAGGATCCAGGAGAGACATTTGTCATGTCCAGGAAAGTGCCTGTCTTGGCTACAGGCAGAGTCAAGTTGCCAGCATAACAAATGAAGGGAATTGTTCACGTTTTTCATACTCTCTGTTTCTGGACCTACAGATCAAAACCCTTTCAGCAGCAAACTAATGCAATATTACAGAACTGGAAATGGTGCAGAAGAGGGCAACCAAAATGATCAGGGGTCTAGAGAACCTTCTTTATGAGGTAAGGCTTCAACATTTGGGGCTTTTTCATTTAGAAGAAAGGCAACTAAGGGGCAAGAAGACTGAGCATTATGCATGGGGTGGAGATTGTGAAGAGAGAGAAATTTTCCTCCCTCTCTCACAACACTAGAATCAGGGGGTCATTCCATGATACTGATTGCCAGGAAAGTTAGGACTGACAAAAGGAAGTACTTCATCACACAGCACATCATTAATCTATGGAATTCTCTGCTACGAGATGTGGTGATGGCCACCTTCTTGGATGGCTTTAAAAATTTAGACAAATTCATGGAGGACAAGTCTATCAATGGCTACCAGGAAAAACTGTGCTGTCAGATGACAGTACTGGAGTCTGGTAAGTCAGATAGCTCCAGCTTCCTCCAGGCTCTACTCAGGACCAACCAGATCCCCCAGAATCCCCTCTAGACCTAGTAGATTTTGCTCAAGCTCTGTCTGCTCTGACTGCACCCATTGGCTCCACCTTGAGGGGGCAGTATTTTTGCAATTACAATTTAGCAACCCCAGCAGCATCCTTAAGAGAGAGATCCTCAGAAGGAAAACAGATGCTGTTTTGTTGAATGTAAGGATGCAGCAGTTGTTAAATATTGCTCGTGGTCTGATCCCATGGGCTAAACAGCTTGATAATGGGGCATTCGCTAGCATCACACAGAAAGTACATGGAGATTACCATCCAATGGAGTGAATCAGCAGAGCTCAAGGCAGCAGCTTTTACAGCTTCGGCTCTAAAACATCAGGCATCGCTGCAGTAGCAACCTTGCTTATACTGGAGCATACAGTCAGAATCGTAATCTCCCCACTATCAGGACATTTGTCCAGGGAGAGAAATAACCCTGTGTTCAGCTTGTGTGACTCACTGGCATCAGTGCAACTGATAATCTTACTCTTGAGCCCCAGTATTCAGAGATACATGCACAAATTGCCAATGAAATTAAAATAAGCATGTGAAATTTTTATGACTTGGAAACAAACTCCCCTGGCAGCCTCCATAACATCTCCTCAGTTTTTGACATGGATGAATTGTACCATCATATATTTTTATGTGGGTTTCAAGAAACAGAATAAAACTGGAACACTGGAAGGTAGGAACAAATTTATTTCATCTTGAGTAACTGGGTAAAATAGTGCTTTTACATGTTTTCCTAAGATTTTCATAAGCAAAAGGGCTGAAGATTCAAGGAAAAGCCTGAAATATCTGTGGAAAGGTGGGGCTAGCTCTTGCAGGCCTCTGTCAGGGCTATATTCCAATTATCAGATTTTGATTAGTGCCAGAGACGGAACTGAATTACTGATATTTTCAAAGAAAGAATTTCCATTCCTTCTCTCTCCCAGTAGCCCGTGATGCAACTAGAAATCTGTCTGCACCTAATACAATCTTATCTAATTACATCTGCATAACACCTCCAATTCTCCACCATAAGTCTGTTACAAACTGCAAGTGATAGGTCCTAAAAACAACAACTGAACATCTAGCCTGAAGAAGTGTTCTGGAGAACAAAAAAGCTTATTTGCTACTTTGAGATGGCCTAACAGGCCTAACAGAAAGTTTTGCACCTCATTCAGCTGTATATTCCTGACATGTCATCCAATAACATACAGTGGGTATTGGAAAGAATCACCCCCTTTGATAGACCTTAAATTCTGGTTCCCTTACACCCTGAAATGAAAACACAAAGAAAATTCCCTTCACCAGCTGTACTTATCCAATGCAACCTATAACATCCAACTGAAAAACATCACAATTACAGTCCAGAAAAAGTGTCAGAAACAAAAAACAAGAATTACTGAGATTGAAAAAGGACCCCCCCCCAATGTCAATATTTTGTTGAACCACCTTTTGCTTTAATAACAGCCTTGAGTCTGTTGGGATACTTCTCTATCAACCTTGCACATCTAGACGGAGCAATATTTGCCCACTCTGTTCAAGTTCGGTCACATTGGATGGTAGGTGTTGGTGGACTGCTATCTTCAAATCTCTCCACAGATTTTCTATGGGATTTAGGTCTGGGCTCTGACTGGGCCACATGAGGACGTTCACTTTTTTCTCCTTCAACCACTGTGTGGTCAATTTTGCTGTGTGCTTTGGATCATTGTCATGTTGAAAGGTGAATCTTCTGCCCATCCTCAACTGTCTGGCAGAGGGTAGCAGGTTTTCTTCCAGAATCTGACGGTATTTTGCCCCATCCATTTTTCCTTCTACCCTAACGAGAGCCCCAGTCCCTGAGGCAGAGAAACACCCCCACAACAGGATGCTGCCACCTCCATGCTTCACTGTAGGTATGGTGTGTTGTGGATGGTGAGCTGCGTTGGATTTACACCAGGTGTACTGTTTGGTGTTGAGGCCAAATAGTTCAATCTTGGTCTCATCTGACCATAAGAACTTTTTCCATTTGGCATCAGAATCTTCAAGGTGCCTTCTGGCAAAGCTCAAACGAGCTTTAATGTGGCCTTTCTTGAGAAGTGGCTTTCTCCTTGTGACCCTCCCGAACAAGCCACATCTGTGGAGCTCTCGTGAAATTGTTGTCACATGCACAGAACAACCACTCTTTGCCATGAAGTCCTTTAACTCCTTCAGAGTGGCCATTGGCCTCTTGGTAACCTCTCTTACCAGTTTCCTCCTTGCGCTTCCATCCAGTTTGGAGGGCCGACCGGATCCAGGGAGGATAGCAGTCCACCAACACCTACTGTACCATCCAATGTGACCAAACTTGAATAGTTCTGTATGGAGGAGTGGGCAAATATTGCTCCGTCTAGATGTGCAAGGTTGATAGAGAAGTATCCCAACAGACTCAAGGCTGTTATTAAAGAAAAAGGTGGTTCAACAAAATATTGACATTGGGGGGGGGGGGTGATCCTTTTTCAATCTCAGTAATTCTTGTTTTTTATTTCTGACACTTTTTCTGGACTGTAATTGTGATGTTTTTCAGTTGGATGTTATAGGTTGCATTGGATAAGTACAGCTGGTGAAGGGAATTTTCTTTGTGTTTTCATTTCAGGATGTAAGGGAACCAGAATTTAAGGTCTATCAAAGGGGGTGATTCTTTCCAATACCCACTGTATATAAACTGAGCATTTATTGGGAGAGAGCAAGAGTACCATCATTTCTGTTGGCTGTCAGTGCTGAGGGTCACTAGGACAATCCTAAAATCTCTCCTTCCTGACATCTTTAAAACAAGCTGTGGGTCCAGGGCCGGACTAGGGGCACTGAGAGGGCAGTGGAATGTATGTGGGGAGGGCACTGAGTTTTGAGCAGAATAGGTAATTAATGGTGGGAGTTGGGGCGCCGGGGCGCTGCGCGGGCAGGGCGCACCCGGGAATATGCCCTGTTGGCCAGTCTGAGCCTGTGTGGGTCTATGCAGTGCCTGGTGTACCCTCTGAATGTCTGAGAAGATGTTTTTGCAGCTCTGTCATGAAACAACATAAGCCAGTTTGTCAGGAAGCAGATGCCAGAAAATGCACAATTTTCCTGGCTCCAGTCTTCATCTCTGTATGTCCTATACAAATACAAGCTACAGTCCCGAATGGAGGGGCATACTTGTGACTTTTCAGGTGGAAAAAAATGCGGAGACTGCATACTTTTTGATCTTATGAGGTCCAGAATGACCAAACCAAGTAGTGTGCTGTAGGATAAATAGAGACAATGTTCTCCTGATAAGAAATCCTAAGGCTCTGTCTCTTCTACATTCGCAAACAGATAAAGGTCACATAGTTGGATGAAATGAAGGGGTGGGGGGGGATGTATTTACTGTACTATAAAGCTGTCTGTAGAGGTTCATGAATTTATTACTGGCAGATGCTTTTATAAATAAAATGTCTTGCCCAGCGAACAGGCTGATTTCCACACCTGATTCAACAAAAGGGGCACACAATACAGCATGTCAGCTTGATGACTGCGGTGAGAGCAAACATTTAGAATTTTTTTTTAAAGATGATGAAAATGGGATGACACCTTTTATAGCAAAGTGAACACATGGTGTGAGCATCAAGCAGCTGTTTGCAAACTCGCAAGAATAGCAATGGATACAATTGCTAGATAACCATGAGAATGAAAATAAGGGGTCAGAATAGAGCCCCTATAGGATTACAATGGTCTTATATTTGCCATAGATTGCACTGTTGTATCGACTCCTGGTGACCACAGAGCCATGTGGTTTTCTTGGTAGAATACAGGAGGGGTTTACCATTGCCTTTCTCCCATGCAGTATGGATGATGCCTTTGCCGTTGTCACTGAAGTGAGCATATACCCCCAGCACCTTCCTATATCACTGCTGCCCAATATAGGTGACTACAAATATATATTTTACTAGGCACAGTCTGGGAAGCACACTGGCTGTGTTTCGAACTAACAGCCTCTTGCTCCCTAGGCAAGCTGCTTCCCCGCTGCGTCACCGCAGCTGGCGCGCTTTGCCATTGTCATTCATTGCCATACATGGGACTTTTGTACTGGCCATCATGGAAACATCCTCCAGCCTAGTCCTGTACCTGTTTGCTTGGAAGTTCATCCTATCCAGTTCAACAGCACTTAGGATGGAATTACACATTACAGGAGTCGCACACTGCTGCTACTGAAAACTTAACTTTGAATGTTTCCTCTCTCCATTGTAACATGTGCTATTCCTTATGCCCCATTGTGATGTCATGATATAAATTTCTCCTCCCACTCCAAATCACTGGCTGCCATTGGCCGGGGGAAAGCATAACCCTGTGACATCACAATACCAGGCAAGTGATAAGACATGTTACTGAAGAGGAGAATTCAACACAAGGGCACTGTTTGCAGCAAGCTCCTTGTCTCGCACAACATGCTATTTGGAAATCCATACTTCTAAGCTAGCATGCATAAGATTGTAGTCAGAAAAGGATAACGTATGTTTTACTAGCTACGTTTTTGTTGGTGGAGATTTAGAAAGCATTGCTGAGATCACATTCTGTGTTATAGAGAGTCACCTTTCTGACTTACTGGGTTTGTAACCTACCCCTTTTCTCCAAGGAGATCAGCCTGGAGTCTGCAGGAATCCAGTCTTCAGAGAATGGGTGGCATACATTACCCGCCACCCAATCTTATCAACACAACAATCCTGTGAGGTAAGTTAGACTGGGAAAACTATTGGCCCAAAGTTATCCTGGCAGTGGCTGATCAGAGATTTGAACCCAGGTCTCCCAGCTCAGCACTCCACAATGCACTGGCTTGAAAATCTTAAGCATATTTATATTCATAGTTTTACTAATGGCTTATTATTTTGAGGAATATGTCAGTCTGGCCCTCTGTACTAACGGAGAGGAGAGCTGGTCTTGTGGTAGCAAGCATGACTTGTCCCCTTAGCTAAGCAGGGTCCACCCGGGTTGCATATGAAAGGGAGACTAGAAGTGTGAGCATTGAAAGATATTCCCCTCAGGGGATGGAGCCGCTCTGGGAAGAGCAGAAGGTTCCAAGTTCCTTCCCTGGCTTCTCCAAGATAGGGTTGAGAGAGTTTCCTGCCTGCAACCTTGGAGAAGCCACTGCCAGTTTGTGAAGACAATACTGAGTTAGATAGACCAATAGTCTGATTCAGTATATGGCAGCTTCCTATGTTCCTAAATATGCCTGCCAGTTTCACATAATATTTTGACAGTAGCATCGTGGCACAGCAATGGGTACCTGAACCTAAGTATTTCCACAGTGGCATAGGTTTGGCTATATGAGTGTAATCTTGCAGACAGCTATGTATGTGTAGGTCTAATTGAAAGGAATGAGGCCTGCAGTTGCTACAATGAGCAGATTTGCATCTAGAGCTACATTTGGAGAATTTCTTTAGCACATGTCTTACTGAAGAGGTTGGTACAGCCTGTTAATAGCGACTCATCTGGTCACCAGTGGGGAGTAAAAATTGTCTCCAAGTGACCAAGCTGTGAAGAGAATTGTGCATATGAAGAAAGTTTTGTTTGTTTGTTTGAAGTCAGAATATCTATGTGCTATAGATAATAAAACATAAAACATCATAGGAACATAGGAAGCTGCCTTATACTGAGTCAGACCAGTGGTCCATCTAGCTCAGTATAGTCTACACCAGGGATTCTCAACGTTGGGTCCCCAGATGCTATTGGACTTCAGCCCCCATAATCCCCCGCCCCAGTGGCCTTTGGTTGGGAATTATGGGAGTTGAAGTCCAATAACATCTGGAGACCCAATGTTGAGAACCCCTGGTCTACACAGACTGGCAGCGGCTTCTCCAAGGCTGTAGGCAGGAATTTCTCTCAGCCCTAACTTGGAGATGCCACGGAGGGAACTTGGAACCTTCTGTATGCAAGCCATGTACTTGGAAAGCCAGGAGGGCTAGCTTCTTCTATAGAATTATTAGCAGGGCTGTACTAAGGAGATTTTAGATGATCACTGGCGTCTGAGCACAAGTGTCTCAGCACTTTGACTCCAGCAGTTTGCGCTGAATATACAGTAGTTAGCACCTACACCATAAAATAATTTCCTAGCAAGTACTTTGGAAGGCTTAGTAAGTGTCTACTGATGTAAACAGAATGATTTGAGAAGTGCTGATACAGTGATAAACTAAAAGGAACAGAGGCTGACAATCACCGTTTTAAAAAAAAAGATATGGTTTACATTTGTATTCTCTGCAGAGAGCAAACGATTGAACTGAGCAGACAGCTTCCTCCCACTAAATAGAAGGAAAAGAGCAGCGCCCCAGGCTATAATTATAACTTCAAATTAAAGAATGGTAATTCTTTAATGGCATAGTAAAGAAGGTTCCTTTCTTGGAAAAGCCATCCAGGAGCACAGCTGTGGTCTAAAGTGTGTCATGGTCACCTGATATTTTAAAAATGGGGTCAGAGAATCATACGCATTAACTATACACCATTAAAGAGCTGAGTATGATTTAGAAGAGAGGTAAAGAGGTTCTTTGCCCTTTAATGTATTTGGCTGCAAAGCAATGGTTGTGCTCCGCTAAGTATGATTTAACAGAGCTATCAAGAATAATCAATATAAGGCCTTGGAATGTACACATCTCGGGTTCTGCTGTTCTTGTAGGTATCAGAGTCAGGTAATGAAGCATGAGACTGCAGGTAGGAGGACTTTAGCTAAGCATCCACTCTCAAAGAATCACAGCGTGAAGAGCTGCTGTGAAACAAACTTTCAGTAGCACAAGCCAGCTGGTGCATAAGGTACAGTTGTTGTTAGCAGACACAAAACCAGCAAACACTCTCCAGCAAGTGAACAAACTGCCATTAAATATTAGCAGAAGTAATTAACCAGCAATGTATTCAGCAAAGAATAGAATCATACAGTCCAGCAAAGTTGCATCATGCAACTGCCTGGATTCTTTGTTAGTACAGTGTGCCATCGAGTCGATTTCGACTCCTGGCGCCCACAGAGCCCTGGGGTTTTCTTTTGGTAGAATACAGGAGGGGTTGACCATTGCCGCCGCCTCCTGCATGCAAAGCAGGGAGGAAAAGGAACTAAGTTGGATACTGGGGCTTTGTTGCAGCCATTCCACCCAGATTTCCATCCCGGCCATTTCTGGGAATACATTCTCCTTCTCCTAAAACTGGCCTAAGGTTTGTATCGCTCCCTTCTTGCTCTTCCATTCCCTGAATATCCCTGTTCTGGCTGCTGCAAAGGGGCAGGAGGCGGGCAGGGGGAGTTGCAAACGGGACTGTTCAATGCCAGCCTCTGTGGAGAATAATTACCAATTTAACATGCCACACACAGATGTACTGGCTATTTATTTATTTATTTGTTTGTTCTTGTTTACACAGTCAGACAGGGGTTACTGACTGGTTTGTTTTATCCAGACATTATTATTTAATAATAATAATAATAATAATAATTTGATTTTTTATACCACCATTCCAAAATGGCTCAGGGCGGTTTACAATTAAAAACAAAACCATTAAAACCAATAACAGTTAAAACAGAAATATAAACAATATAAAACATCAATTAACAATTAAAACTGCCAGTTTTTGAATGGCTAACTATATTTTTTTAGGCGATATAGACTCATACAATGTTAGAGTTCTTCCCTTTTTACTTTTTAATGTGCATCTTAAATGTGGTTTTAAGCGGGGTCTCTTAATTTTTATTGATTTTATTAAATATATATCGTTTTATCTGTTTTGCGATTTGCCCTGAGCAGTGGTACGCTGGAGATGTGAGGTATAAATAAGTTAAATAAATAACTAATAAAGTGTATTTATTTAATGTACAGGTGAAACTCGGAAAATTAGAATATCGTGCAAAAGTCCATTAATTTCAGTAATGCAAGTTAAAAGGTGAAACTGATATATGAAACAGACGCATTACATGCAAAGCGTGATAAGTCAAGCCTTAATTTGTAATAATTGTGATGATCATGGCATACAGCTCATGAAAACCCCAAATCCACAATCTCAGAAAATTAGAATATTACATGGAACCAAGAAGACAAGGATTGAAGAATAGAACAATATCGGACCTCTGAAAAGTATAAGCATGCATATGTATTCAGTACTTGGTTTGGGCCCCTTTTGCAGCAATTACTGCCTCAATGCGGCGTGGCATGGATGCTATCAGCCTGTGGCACTGATGAGGTATTATGGAAGACCAGGATGCTTCATTAGCGGCCTTCAGCAATTCTGCATTGTTTGGTCTCATGTCTCTCATCCTTCTCTTGGCAATGCCCCATAGATTCTCTATGGGGTCAGGTCAGGCGAGTTTGCTGGCCAATCAAGCACAGTACACTGTATACTTTTCAGATCAGACTGAATATTGATTCTGTCTTCTAAGATGTTAGCTCTTCCCCACCATCTGCAAACCTAATCAGTATCTCCTCTAGTCCTTCCTCCACGCCATTTATGAAAATGTTGAACAGCACAAGGCCCAGGACAAAGCCACGCCCCGCCTGTGGCCCTCCAGTTGATCCCTCCCTCCATGATGACATGGAGCCATTAATGAGAACTAGCTGCTAGAATCAGAATCATCTTTATTACAGCCCAATACCAGCATAAAATAGAACAGCAGAGCATGATTCAGTAACAACATTTCAGCACCTTCCTATATCACTGCTGCCCCATATAGGTGGGAAACATACCAGTGGGGATTTGAACCAGCAACCTCTTGTTCGCTAGGCAGGTCATTTCCCCTTAGGTGCAGTAAAATAGGGGGAAAGAGAGGCAAAACTCTAAAACCACGAAGATTATATTCAAAATGGTAAGCATCTATCTTTAGAAGGATAAGAGCATAACATATATAAAATATTATATAATATATATATAAAATATTTAGAGTCCAAAATAAGGTGACTAAAAATACAAGATAAGATAGCTAACTGGGAGTACTGAGCAGGGATGTGCAGCATACCCTGCTGCCCCGTCCCCTCATTGGCTGGAAGTACTTGGTGTGCGCATGTGCCCAGCAAGTGCACACACGCCAGGTGCTTCCGGCCAAAGAGGGGATGAGGCAGCAGGGAGGTATGCTGCTGCCCCGAAGGAACCTTGCATAATGGCGTGCCAGTGGGGGGGGGAAGCAGAAGGGGGGGTAAGTGCACCCTTCCCCGCCCTTAAAGTACGACACCCCCCACCTTTGAACCACCCCCGCCCGGTTCTGTGCACATCCCTAGAACCAAGTGGGCAAATAAAATAACCAGTGATTAAAGGTCACAGCTCCTGGCCACAGCTCCATTTGGAGTTCCAGGGGAAGGGGAGTGCCACCGTGTGGCATCCTGGCCCCTCCAAGCTCCAGGAAGGCATGGCATGAGTGCATGTTCCACCTTCCCCTCCCTCCCACCCTGAGTGTGTCAGCCACGGCTGCAAACAGCCGCGGCTGACACACAATCAAAAGAACAAGGTTAACGGAGCGCTCACTCGGTTAACCTCGTTTAGGGGTCGGGTTTTTTAGGCAGGCTAGCCACCAGGGTAGTTCTCACAATTGCTCAAAACCAGACTGGGCTCCCATAGCCCGCTTTTGAGCAATCATGTGAATAGCTTCTATGTCCACAACAGTGCCATGATCTACTAAACTAGTAACTGCATTTTTTTTAAAGGAGGCAAGATTAGTCTGGCATGACTTGTTCTTGGCAAACCCATAATGGCTCATATAATCACCACATTCTTTTCTAAATGGCCACAGACAGACTTTTAGTAATCTCTTCTAGGATCTTGCCAGGTACTGTCATCAAGTTGACAGGTCTGTAGTTTTGTCCTGGAGTGATGTAACATGAAGTTTTCAATCCATGGAGGAGTCCAAATAATTTGCTAATGCCAGAGGACGGCAGATGTGTTTCTCATGACCAATGATGTTGTGGACATGAGTGAGTAGGTGCCAATAACACCCACAGACCCACATTCCACACAGCCCCCACAACTATTAAAGTCGTGATATCTGAAAGAAAAACTTCTGTTCTACCACTGACTAGAAATACAGTACTAAAGTTCTGGGAAATGAAAGATGACATTCCCCTGCATCAGAAGTGTAACTTTGGTGAACAATGTTTGTATCCGCACCCCCAGCAACTAAAGTTTTTGCAGAATAAAGTCATGTAACAAAAGGAATGGTCTCTAGACCATGAAAGTGTTCAGCATTGTAAAATTGTTAGTTGTTAAAAGTGCATAAGACTTTGTTGCAAAATACTAACACAGTTATACTTTGGGGAATGTACACCATTAAGTGAAGACTTAGAAAAATATTACTACACATTTACAAGTAATTATGACTACCGTTTAGGAGGAAAAGCACATTAAAGACTTGGGGGGTTGTGTATTTGGGAAAGATTTTTGCTGAGCAAATACATTTCCAATAGTCTGCTGCCATCTGCTGGACTATATACATCTGCATTGTTTAAAAACAAGATATGCCCTTTGGAAGAAGAGACTTAACCACAGAAATATTTCGTGAAAAACATTCCATGCCGTCAGACTCTTTATTTTGTCAACAAGAACAGAATGAAGAAAGTGCTGTGTTGCTTTCTCCAGGTTTGTTATGGAAGAGTTGCCAACCAATGAACACTTTATATTAACATACTTTCCCAAAATTTTCATTGAATCATGTACATCTCAGGTTTCTCTCTCCCTCTTTTGTAATCTTTGTCTGCATGTTGCTGAAAAAGACAGTTTTTTTCAAAAAGTATACTCTCCTCTTCAAGTACCTAGCTACTACACCAAGTAGCCAGGAAAATCAGATTCATATTAAATATGATTACAGATGTTCACCCCAAAAAGAGTATCTATATATATTTTTTTTGAAAATCCTGTCTATATCAACTATGATAACCTGTGGCATACATAATATGCATGAAGATAACATTCAGGCGTACCATATTCTACTTCTAGAACCAAGTCTTGGAATTCTAGGACCTCACTCTTGTGCGTAAATCAGCGTCTGCCAGCCGTTACCTAAAGACACAATCCAATCAAAGGTAAGCAAAGTTTAAACTTTAAAGGCTAAACCTCTCCCCTGGAAATCAAGGAAGGCGTCTTTAACCCGCTTAACTTTGGCCAAATCCGAATCGTACACTTACTTTAAATTGCTAAGAGCGAGGGGGGGAATAACAACCACCTAGATTTTCAGGGTTCTTTCCGGGCGCCTTGCCCACGCCCGCCGCAACTACTAAACTCCTTCCTTCGCTCTATAGCTTAGCAAGTTGGGTCGACCGCAGCGGAGTCGAGAGGGAGGGGCCACCTCTTAAAGGAACAGCGAACCAACGGACAGCCTTGGACGGCCGGTCTTAGCTGACCTTCTTCCCATGCGCCTTTTCGTCTGCCCGCCTCTTCCGGAGGGAATGCGCTTCTCTGTTTGGCTGGAGAACGGAAGTGGATTGATAGTCCGGGAATTTTAAACCTTTGCAAAGAGTGAAAGGCTGTTCCTGGCTACGGTTGGATGCGGTGGCTGGTTGGTGATTTCTTGTCGAGGTTTTTTGTTGCGTAAGTAATAGCTTGTCTCTTTCTCTAGTCGTCTGTAGTGCTTGGTTTTCATTTTAGGTGGGCGTCGTCCTCCTCACTCGTGTTTGTTCCGTTTGCTGCTGGAGCCTCTTGCGTGTTTATTTAGCGGGAGCTTCTGCTGGATTTAGTGGGGTTTGTTGTTAGGTAAGTGTGTGTTTACGGTGGTAGCCTTAAAGGGTTTGTGCGCAAATGCGAAGAAGTCCCAGATTTTGCTGCTTCCGACCAAGTCTTAACTTCTAGGGCTGTAATCCAGTTTGTATTCTTCTGGGAGGAATCCCCATTGAACGCAGTAGGACTTGCTGATGAATAAACATGCACAGGATTGCCCTGTAAAGTGGGAATCCTGTTGCCCTTGTAGCCTAAAACCGTTTTAGTTCTGTCTTGAGTAGTCTGCTTTTTCATGAGGCAGGCTTTATTATTATTATTATTTGCATTTATATCCCGTTCTTCCTCCAAGGAGCCCAGAGCGGTGTACTACATACTTGAGTTTCTCCTCACAACAACCCTGTGAAGTAGGTGAGGCTGAGAGAGAAGTGACTGGCCCAGAGTCACCCAGCTAGTATCATGGCTGAATGGGGATTTGAACTCAGGTCTCCCCGGTCCTAGTCCAGCACTCTAACCACTACACCACGCTGGCTTTAGTAGTTCTGTTATGGGTGGGGGCAATAAAAGTGCCTCTGAGCATGTATGGAATGCTTTTTCTCCAGCCTTGAATATTAAGGGTTAAGGAGCAGGTTTTATAAGATAAATGCTGTGGCTCAAGCTTGGCTGGGAGTCATGCCAACTCACTGTTCTGTATTGGGGCAATCTGACTAAAATGTTGCAAGCTAAGCTTATTTTCTCCTCTAACTTTGTGTGTTGATACTGTAGCAATGTGGCTATCTTCTAATTCTAAAAACAAAATGGTTAGCTGAGGAAAATAAGTGTGTTTTAGTTGTAGAGATTTTTAGGTACTGCTGGGTACCTAAGCAACATTCTTCACTCCACAGCCTCTTGTACATAAGTTCTGGTTGCTGTACCCTTATTTCTGTAGTGATGATTTCAAATCAAACTGGTTCAGTTCTTTAAAAGAAAACTACTGGAGACAAAAAAGGGCTGGCTGTTCTTTCTTTTTCTTTTCTTTCTTGGCTGCTTTTTATGATCTTGCACAGAAGTGTGAAATGTGTGTCTCAAAAGAAGAGAATCCAGAAGATCATTAAACAAATTTTCTATGCTATAAAACTCCTTAGAACTTGTGTGGGATATGAAAAGAAATGCTTGGTTGAGATTGAATTTTGTGGGCACTTTAGGTTCAAGCATAATTATGAGTGTGGGGAGTGGAGAGGAGGATTGTGTCCATTCTCTCTCACACACTCACGCACACCCCACTTCTGTCCACGTTTTGATCAGGTGATCTGCATAAAGCCTGTTTTTAAAAATGTGCATACTGCTTTTCAATGAAACACTCAAAAGGAGTTTATATGGGGGCAGGGGAAGAATTATACTACTGTTCACTATCACCAAAGGGCTTATGTCTAAAATTAAATACAAGGTAAACACTAGCTACAGCCACTGGAAGGATGCTGTGTTGGGGTTGAATAGGGAGAGTTGCTTTCTCCCTGTAAACTTAAGAATTGTCACTTCAAAAAGTGTCTCTTTGGCCAGTTACCAGGGAATACCTGTATAACAAAAATGAAGCCCAACTTGTATCCTGCATATCTGCAGGGTACAGCTTGTATGTGTGTATTGATTCTCGAGAGGAGGCCTGGGAGTTGCCCCTGTATGCCTTCTCTCTTCCCTACACCTGTATCCCTCATTTGTACAGGGTTAGAGTTGTAGTATGACTAAAATGGAATGACCCTGATGCAAGGGTTCCCAACCTTTGGGTCCCTAGATAATGTTGGACTACGACTCCTGGTGGGAGTTGTAATCCACCAACATCTGGGAACCCCTGCCCTACTGTATGCTATCTGTACCTCATCTTGAAGATTCAGCTGATGCCTTCTTCCATTCCTTCAGCATTTGTGGCTTGCAATGTTGACATTTGAAATAAAGTTTCTAATGCATGTTAGTTTTAGCCTTAATAGGCTAAGAGCTTAATAACTTTGGATAGCTAATGCAAAAGTAATCCCTCTGTATGCAATTAACTAAGATCTCTGGGAATTTTACCTTGCTATCACTGCCTTCTACCAACTACCTCCCCTCTTCTGTGGTTTTCTAAAGAAAGCATAGGGCGTGGTCATTCAAAATCCACACAGCTTGCAATAGGAAAGCTGTTGCTCTCATTTGGATTCTTTCCAAGTAATAGCCAGATAGCTTGCCCATGCCGAGCAGAGAACAGTGCATATGAAAAAAATATTTAGCTTTTCAGTAGTTCATTTTTGGGTATTTAAACACTTTACACACACACTCTCTGGGTAAGGTAAGGGTGTGTGTGCGTGTGCTCTTTTCCAAATTGTAGATGTTAGAGCTGAGGCTCAAAGAATAGTAGCTTGCCTAAGCCCACCTTAGGTATATGGAGATGAGCTTCACACAACTGGTGTGAAGTGCTGGAGGGGGTTCTGCGTAGCTCGCTCTCCCCACAGACGAGCAGCTTCTCTTAGCTGGGCGGCCAGATCAGCCACCCACACGACTGCCGGCTCCATTCCAGGATGCCCCACGTGAGCATGCAGGGCATCCTGGAGAGACCCCCAAGCCTGGGAGGTTGTTTGCAGCCTCCTGGCGGGGGTCTTCTTGTGTGTCGCCATGGCACGGAGCCACATCGTGGCAGCACACGATCCGAAAACCTGGGTTAGTGGAGCGCTCACTCTGCTAACCTGGACTAAGAGGAGGGCTACTTTGGCAGTCTAGCTGCCAGAGAACCAGCGGGCTCGCCCACGAGCCCACTGGTTTTCACAATGGGGAAAAACCGGGCTGGGCTTCTATAGCCTGGTCTTTCTCCCCCGCCACCCCCATGAGAATAGCCTCGGGATGTTTTAATGGTTACTAGCTTGGCTGGCTTAAACTAAATCGTGGAGGACAGGTCTGTCAATGGCTACTAGTCTGAGGGCTATAGGCTATCTCCAGCCTTGGAGGCAAGATGCCTCTAAATACCAGTGACAGGGGAGCAACTGCGGGAGAGAGGGCATGCCCTCACCTCTTGCCTGTGACCTTCTCAGAGGCGTCTGGTGGTCCACTGTGTGAAACAGAATGCTGGACTAGATAGGCCTTGGGCCTGTCTCAGCAGGGCTGTTCTTATGTTCATCTCGTGAGTTTATGGCTTCACACAACATCTCTCACATCTTGGTGTATTACCTCAATTCATGAAGGCCCCAGTAAGCAGTGATGTAGGGTGGAAAACTTCCCCAAAGGAAAATATTGCCACAGTCATATCTTTTTGTGGAACATTTTGTTCTAAAAATATGCTTGGTGTCATCAAATAGACTTTGGAATGAATGAATGGCTCTACCCATCAAATCAAACCGTTTCTTGAGTTACAATTTTATATTTTAAAAATGTCTATAACCCTCCTATTATACTTTGTCCGCACATTCTTTATCAGTGCATGAAGAAGCAGGATCATGTCTGCCAGGTTTGTCACTAACCTCTGTGTGTGCAACAAAGTGAGAGTCGGTGGTATATGCATAAAGCCTGTTCTCACCAGCTGCAGACGCGTGGCAGTTGGGGCAGGTCCAGCAGACATGATCCTGCTTCTTCATGTGCTGATTGAAAAGATGGAATCTGAGAAAAGGGTTGATATCTTGGGTACATAGAAAATGTCTATGTACAGCTCTTTGGGCTGGTTAAAATCCATATGTTAATGATTATTACTGTCTGCATCCTTGTCTTAAACTTTAAACAGTATAAGGGAAGGGCATTCGACTCATGTCTTAAAACATTGGGATATTCCAATCAAAGTTGTATCTAAGTAGCTTTGGATTGTATCTGATCCACATTACAAATGCTTTGTTGAATTCTTGACATAATCACATTTCATCGAATATTTTTTGGTTACTTTATAGTATGTAAAAAACATGGCACTTTTAAAAAAAGTTGTGTTTGATTTGTATTTAGTAAATGTGCTAAATTTGGGTCTCAGCTGACTTCAGATATCAGAAAAGTTTCCATTTCAACATAGAGTATAGAGTCAGTGGTGTGGGTTTTCCAGAATAACAGGGCAAACCCATTCATGCATAGATGTCCCAACTCTGCTTCTGCACAGATAAATAAACTGACACTTTATACAAACTTTTTAATATGAAGTTACATGGGCTGTGTTATGTGATGCTTTGGGAATATGATGAAACTAAAAGCTTTGTTTTGGATGATAAGCGTTTGAAGTTGAGGCTGCATAACAGCAACTCTATTGTGGCGTCATTGGGTCATGGACAAGCTACACTTTATGATGGAGCAGGCAGTCCTTCCCATGATGCATGAACACCACTTCACAGGGCAGTGGGCACTGGATAGCAGCTTTGCCAGCAAAGTCTGATACAGATAAGAAGCCACACAGCCTTTCGCTCCCACCTTCCTTTCCCACAATCCTCTGATTTGACCTTGGCTCTTGAGTGGTGAGATCAAAGAGTGAAGAAATGGTTCATATTTTGTTGAAAAAGCCGATGTATTAGTATTGTGTTCAATACAGAGTGGGCAACTTCCAGCTGAAGTTCCATCAGTGGAACACTGCTTCCACAAATGGGAGGGGTGTTGTGCTAGCAGAAGAGGTCCTTGCACTAGTTTAATACCCCTTCTGATGGCTGGAATGACATTCTGCTGATGGAATTTTAGTCTGGATGTTGGCCAGTGTTTTGTATGATTGAATATAATTGTATTATGGGCGATTCCTCTCTACAAAACCTTTGCAGTGACCTTGCCTCTACATAGGTATATTGGTATATACAATCATTTTGCATTCCTTCAGGTGCCTGAGGTGTGGAAATCTTATATCTCAGTATGGCCGTGGATGACTATGAGGAGCTTCTGAAGTACTATGAAATACATGAAACTGTTGGTACAGGTATGCTCTCTGAAACCATGCCGATCAAGGTCATTAAACATCGAGACTTCATAGATGTGTGGAACTGCAAGTAAAGAGCTAAAATGCTTATGGTAGTATCTGAGTTATATCCTGTTTCTTGACCAGATTTACCAAAATGACTCTCAAAATTTACTAAATGAAATGCTGAGACTTGCATTCAAGGGAGATCATCCTAAGTGTATTTACTTAGTTCAATGGAATTTGCTTCCTGGTAAATGTGCTTAAAACTATAGACTTAGTCTCTGGTGCTATGTATATTTATCTAAAACATTTATATACTGCCTTTCAAATAATTTTCCAAGCCAGTTTGATTATGGTAACTAAAACCCTTAAAGCCTGGGAGAATACAGAAGTCTTTGCCTGGTGCTGAAAAGATAATAGCATAGTTGCCAGGCGAACTCCCTTTTAAAGGGGGTTCTGCAATCAAAAGGCCCTCTCCCTCTTTGCTGACTACTGTGCCCCATATAGCAGGGCACCCGGAGGCAGGAATTCAAACGTGGTGTTAGCGCATGGGCAGGTTTATAAGGGAGCAGGTATTCCTTCAGGTCCCAATCTGTATAGGTCTTTGAAAGACAATTATTGGCGCTTTGTGCTGAGAAACTGACCAGGAGCCAGTATAGTCCTTGCCACACTGTGGAGATGTGTTCCTAATGTCAGGCTCTGGCTAGTACTCTAGCAGCTGTGCCTTGGACTAACAGCAGTTCTCAAACAGTTCTCAAAGGCAGCCCCTTGTACAACTTGTTACAAGAGTCGGTTTTGCAGGTCTGGATAGACTAAATATACAGGTGAAACTCGGAAAATTAGAATATGGTGCAAAAGTCCATTAATTTCAGTAATGCAAATTAAAAGGTGAAACTGATATATGAGACAGACGCATTACATGCAAAGCGAGATAAGTCAAGCCTTAATTTGTTATAATTGTGATGATCATGGTGTACAGCTCATGAAAACCCCAAATCCACAATCTCAGAAAATTAGAATATTACATGGAACCAAGAAGACAAGGATTGAAGAATAGAACAATATCGGACCTCTGAAAAGTATACAGTGTACTGTGCTTGATTGGCCAGCAAACTCGCCTGACCTGACCCCATAGAGAATCTATGGGGCATTGCCAAGAGAGGGATGAGAGACATGAGACCAAACAATGCAGAATTGCTGAAGGCCGCTAATGAAGCATCCTGGTCTTCCATAATACCTCATCAGTGCCACAGGCTGATAGCATCCATGCCACGCCGCATTGAGGCAATAATTGCTGCAAAAGGGGCCCAAACCAAGTACTGAATACATATGCATGCTTATACTTTTCAGAGGTCCGATATTGTTCTATTCTTCAATCCTTGTCTTCTTGGTTCCATGTAATATTCTAATTTTCTGAGATTGTGGATTTGGGGTTTTCATGAGCTGTACACCATGATCATCACAATTATAACAAATTAAGGCTTGACTTATCTCGCTTTGCATGTAATGCGTCTGTCTCATATATCAGTTTCACCTTTTAATTTGCATTACTGAAATTAATGGACTTTTGCACAATATTCTAATTTTCCGAGTTTCACCTGTACAACACAGTGCAGAGCAGACAAAAGCAATAAAGATAGGTCCATGCCTTGATGAGCGTGCAGTATAAATTTTGACAGGTTGTGGAAAGGAGAGTTGAAAGTAACAAAGGTATATACAGATGTGGCTAAGCATACTTGATTCATCTCTGAAGATTAGGATTACGAGGTTAAGCTAAAGGCTTCATGGCACTGAAAGAAGAGAATTCTAGACCTATTTAAAACGCAATCACAGTTGTCCTTTAAAATCTGTACAAAATATCTGTAACTCCTGTAATTCTGTAATATGAAACGGATGAGAGAGCAGGTATGCAGTTGGTCAGCTGCTGGGAAGAATAACTATCTTTTGAGGCAAGTAGTTCAGTAGACCCCCACCACCTAGACCAGGCCTGAACAACTCAAATGACCTGGCGGCCGAAACCAACCATGACTTGGTTCATGGGGGCCGAGGTTAATTCCTAGGGTGCTGATTATTAGAGTAACACTTAATATCAACCAATCAACTGAATTAAAGTGAAATGAATTAAAAATGAATTTAATCAATATTTAACTTTGGATGTTCTGGCAGGCCAAGATTGATTTAAATTAATATGAAATAAGTTGAATTAAAATTCATTCTAATAATATAAATATTATACAATCTGTACAAAATACATAATAAAATGCATTGTTCTTCCTTTCCACCTCTGCCAAATCATAGCACAAAACATGGAACACTTTTAAGGGGGGGGGGAATGAGAACCTCTTCTCATAATTTTGGAAAAGAATGGAGAAGGGGAAAGAAAGATGGAAAGGATGCAGCAGGAGGCTTGGCCTGAGAGAGAGAGAGAGAGAGAATGGAGCAGTCTTGGGGAGAGAGAGAGAGAATGGAGCAGTCTTGGTGGGAGAGAGAGAGAGGAAGAGAATGGAGCAGTCTGGGTGGGGGAGAGAGAGAGAGAGAGAGAGAGAATGGAGCAGTCCTAGTGGGGGGGAGAGAGAATGGAGTAGTCTTGGTGGGTGAGAGAGAGAGAGAGAGAATGAGAATGAGAATGGAGCGGTCTTGGTGGGGGGGAGAGAGGGAGAGAGAATGGAGCAGTCTTAGTGGGGGGGGAGAGAGAATGGAGTAGTCTTGGTGGGAGAGAGAGAGAATATGGAGCAGTCTTAGTGGGAGAGAGAGAGAGAATGGAGCCGTCTTGGTGAGAGAGAGAGAATGGAGCAGTCTTAGTGGTGGTGGGGAGAATGGAGTAGTCTTGGTGGGAGAGAGAGAGAGAGACTTAAGAGACTTAACTGCGCAGGTGCACCTCACAGTTGGGAAGCAACACCGGGCCAAATGGCAGACCCGAGTGTCGCTCTGGTTTCTGCCGCTGTGCGCCACTGCTGCCGTGGGGGAGGGTAAGGAAGAACACCTGCAGCCATCTCCTCGGCCGTGCAGCGGCTGGATTTTTTTTTGAGGAGGTGTTTTTTAGCAGCAGGGAAAGGAAGAGGAAATATCCCTGGGGGCCAGGAAAAAAGGCCTTGCGGGCCGCATCCGGCCCCTGGGCCGCATGTCGTGCAGGCCTGACCTAGACAGACACGAATAAATGGGCTGGTCACCTCCTTGGCTAGTTCCTTGATCTTTATATTGATCTTCAAAGCTGTTGTAGAAGACCGTTAAGCTGAAGTTTTGTGTTTGTATGTGTTCTTAATGCAGGTGGCTTTGCGAAGGTTAAACTGGCTCGTCACATACTTACTGGTGAACAGGTTGCAATAAAAATAATGGACAAACTAGCTCTGGGGGTAAGTGAGTGGCTGGCTGTGGGAAGGTGAGCTTCAGCTGTAACACTAGAAACTGTACTGCTTTTGAATAATGCATCCCTTCAGAATTCTTTCTGATCTTGGAGCTAGGAATTCTAATAGGGACACTGAAAGCTCTGACTCCACTTTGTGGCTCTTCCAACCCTACTTGAAGAACATGACTGAGGAATGTCCTGCACAGTCTGATGCATGCTTTGCTTGGAAGTAAACACCACCACTTTAAATAAGAATTGATTGCAGCTTTCAGTCTTAAATAGGCATCCAGTTGGAGGCTCCTAAACACTAAGAAGATGGGCTAGTGTTAAAAGCCTAGTGTTTCCCACTCATGGTGAGAAAAGGTGGTCATGGCTGGCTGCATTTGTTCCTGCAGACTTCATTCAACACTTCATTCCTTTTGCTGGCTTGCTTGTGCTCTTAGCTAAGGCCCCTGCCCCTGTCCCCTATGCCCTTCAATTCAGAGTTGGCCCTAACCTACCCTGTAAGGCTATGTTAACAGGTGCCCACCATGGGTGCTGGTAGCAGGGAGAAAAAAACACTTTTATGATCTCGGCAGCCATTACACCAATCCTTACCTGTAAATTAAAGTTCTTTGTCCTTCAGGCATGTTGGTTGCTCGGAGCGCAAGCGTGTTCTGATTGTGACTAGGGATAGGTATAATGGCTGCTGCAGTCACAAAAATGCTGCTTTCCCCCTAAAGCGAAGAAGGTACATTATACAATGCTTAGGAAGATGGGGCGGAGGTGGAGTTCACAAAGGATTTTGCCTTCTAGTGAGTCAGATCATTGGTTCATCTACTGCAGTACTGTCTACATGGACTGGCAATGGCTCTCTAGGGCTTTAGATGTTGGACTGGAGACTACATGTGTGAGCACTGTAAGATATTCCCTTTAGGGGATGGAGCCGCCCTGAGAAGAGCACTTGCATGCAGGAGGTTCTGACTTCCCTTCCTGGCATCTCCAAGATAGGGCAGAGAGAGAGATTCCTGACTGCAGCCTTGGAGAAGCCGCTGCCAGTCTATTCCTTTTAAAGTGGTAGCTCTCTCTTTCGTGGGGGGAGAGCAAGTGTCCCTATCCAACTCCAGCACAGCAACCCTTCAGTGGCTGTTGCTGGTGTCTACCTTATGTTTCCTTTTAGATTGTGAGCCCTTTGGGGGACAGGGAACCATATTATTTAGTTATTTATATGTGTTAACCACTTTGAGAATTTTTATTGATGAGCGGTATATAAATATGGGTGGTAACAGAGGAGTATTTCTCAGCTGAGGGATTGAAGCTGGGACCTTCTGCATTCAAAACATGTGCTCTACCACTGAGAGCCCCATCCCTCAAAACAACCCAGTGAGCTTCATGGCTGAATGGGGATTTGAACTTGGGACTCCCCAGTCCTAGTCTGACTACTGTACCACATTGGCGCTAACCAGTGTTCCCTCTAAGGTGTGCATGTGTTCACAAGTTTTTTGATGTCCACTGAGTGAATTTTAGATCCTGTTTGGGTTGAATCAAGAAGGCCCCATTCCGAATGCACATGCATGCATACTGCCATTCATCACAAAACTCATTCTGCACACAGATGAGAAAAATTAGAGAACACTGGCTCTAACTCAGATGAAATGCCACAGAGTTCCTCAAATGATCTAGTCTTTGTGGCTCTTGGATACTAAGCCTCCCTGTTTAGAATAGGCAGACTTGCAGAGGTTTGCTAACTCAATGTCAGCTGTTGGCCAGAAAGGAGTTTTCATTGAATGTCTCCATGAGAAGTATTTTTATTGTGGCTTCAATGTATTGTGATACTTGTGAAATACATAAACATTGTTTGAAAATGGCACAGATCCTTCCTTCCTTGTATTAGGATGACTTGCCTCGTGTAAAAACAGAAATTGAAGCCATGAAGAGCTTAAGCCACCAGCACATTTGCCGGTTATACCACGTGATCGAGACACCAAAGAAGATATTTATGGTTTTAGAGGTAAGATTTAAAGTCTCATGGTTTTCTTCTAAAGGTCAAAATGAGAGAGGTGGCTGAAAAGAGCTCCTCCCAGCAGCTAGAAGCTTGGTCCTCACAGTGTCAGCCATCTTGGTTGGTTCACAGGGGTGGGGGGTAATGGCTTAACACAGTCCGGATACCTTCTCTCCTTCCTTCTCCCCCGCCAACCCGCACCATTCCAGATTATCCTCCAAAAGCATTGCTCCTGGAGATGAAAGAACTGAAGGTCTAGCTTTCTGAGCTCAGTATCCCGCTCTTCTTTGACCAGTTAGCAGTAAATATCTGCTGCCCTTCATTTTCCCTCTTGCTCAAGACTGAGCGGGCCGGGAGCCAAGCCACTTAGACAGCAAGAGCAGATGAGGAAATAGAGGCAAGTGGGGGGGGGTTGTGCTTCTCCTGGGTAGGCTTGGCAGGATGGTGCCAAGAAGCTTCCGCTTCTTTCTGTGCTTGAGTATGTAGTCTTCAAGACCTGAATAAAAACACTGTGGCTATAGCAACAAGTCTGGAAGAGAATAGCTATACAGGGGAAAGAGTTTAGTCCCTGAAGCTGTCTTGGAGAAATACCTGAACTGAGTGCAAATTCCTTCTTGTGTTTAAATCAGAGGTGGCCACTGTGGCCCCACACACTGAGACTCTACACACGGTCAATGTGTAGAGCCTCATGAGGTTATGCAGGGAGAGTGGGCTTAGCCCGCTCTCCCTGCACACGAGCAGTTGCTCATTACTAGGTGGCTGGATTGGCCACCCAGACAAGCTGCTGCTTTGGTTGGTGCTCCCGCACCTGCCCTTGGCTCCCTTGGGAGCTTTGGGGGTAGGGGAGTGCTGCCATACAGCACCCCAACCCCCGGAGCCCCAACCCTCCCCTCTCCCATCCCTGTCCCCATTGCGTGAGTGCATGATCCCTTCCTGGGTTTCCCCACTCCCCACCACCCCGAGTGTGTCAGCCGCGGCTGACACACGATCAAGCAAACAAGGTTAAATGAGTGCTCATTAACCTCATTCAAGGGGAGGGGTTTTTAGGCAGGCTAGCCTGTGAGCCCAGTGGTTCTCACAATGGCTGGGCTCCCTTAGCCTGGTTTCCCCCCATCATGAGAATAGTCTCATTGTATCTGACCCACACTTTGATTATGGTGTGATTTTTTTTAAAAAAAGTATATATAGTATACTTTTCCCCTTGTAAGGGATCTGCATGAAGCTCATGTACAGGTGAAACTCGGAAAATTAGAATATTGTGCAAAAGTCCATTAATTTCAGTAATGCAAATTAAAAGGTGAAACTGATATATGAGACAGACGCATTACATGCAAAGCGAGATAAGTCAAGCCTTAATTTGTTATAATTGTGATGATCATGGCGTACAGCTCATGAAAACCCCAAATCCACAATCTCAGAAAATTAGAATATTACATGGAACCAAGAAGACAAGGATTGAAGAATAGAACAATATCGGACCTCTGAAAAGTATACGGTGTACTGTGCTTAATTGGCCAGCAAACTTGCCTGACCTGACCCCATAGAGAATCTATGGGGCATTGCCAAGAGAAGGATGAGAGACATGAGACCAAACAGTGCAGAATTGCTGAAGGCTGCTAATGAAGCGTCCTGGTCTTCCATAATACCTCATCAGTGCCACAGGCTGATAGCATCCATGCCACGCCGCACTGAGGCAGTAATTGCTGCAAAAGGGGCCCAAACCAAGTACTGAATACATATGCATGCTTATACTTTTCAGAGGTCCGATATTGTTCTATTCTTCAATCCTTGTCTTCTTGGTTCCATGTAATATTCTAATTTTCTGGGATTGTGGATTTGGGGTTTTCATGAGCTGTACGCCATGATCATCACAATTATAACAAATTAAGGCTTGACTTATCTTGCTTTGCATGTAATGCGTCTGTCTCATATATCAGTTTCACCTTTTAATTTGCATTACTGAAATTAATGGACTTTTGCACAATATTCTAATTTTCCAAGTTTCACCTGTATGCTTCATATTAATGTTCTTGTATTGTTGTCTCTTGAGCATTATAGAACAGATCACTGTCGACCTGCTTCTTGAGGCATCTTTAAGAAGCATATTTTTCCTCTTCCTGAACTGATGTACTATTGGAGGCCCATGTGCTTCATACCAGTGAAGTTCTGGTTACTCGATCATGGCTGACTCTACTGAAGAACCTGACAAGCTGTGAGGAGTGAGAGTGTCTCACGTGGTGAAGGGATGGAAGGAGAGCAAGAACTTAATTTTCCCTTGTGTTAAATCTTCAGCCTACAACTCCCTCTGGCCACAGAAGTCTAGAAAACCTTCTTTTAAAAAATCTCCTCCCCTCTCCCATTCCTGTCCCCTGACTGCACGCTGACCCTTGGACATCTGTTAGTTTCCAGATTCCTTGACTCTGGTGGTTTTGATCAACTAGTTTTTAGCATTTGAATTAGAAAATAAAGTACCTCCCTAGGAACTGCTGTCTTCTGTTCCTCTTCACTGCAGTACTGCCCTGGAGGAGAGCTGTTTGATTATATAATTGCTAAGGACCGCTTAGCTGAAGAAGAAGCCCGTGTCTTTTTTCGGCAGATTGTAGCAGCTATCGCATATGTGCATAGTCAGGGGTATGCGCATAGGGATCTCAAACCGGTAAGAGTGTGGGAGGATATTGGCAGCATAACAGACTAGAAACTTAGTATCCTGGCTCACTTTTCTTTTTATTAGAAACCAGCTAAAATGCTTACAAGTTCAAAGCAATATGTGAAATGCAGCCCCATCACCACCCACTGTTTCTTGGCCCTTGTTTTCAAGTCACAATGCTGTGGAGACGGTGGAAGTTGTAACTTACAGAATTCTACAGAATTCTCAAATTCAGTTGAAAGCAATGGCTTATCCATCTGACCCAAAAGAGACATTTATTTTCAAAGCTTTCATAATCACAGTAGGGCAATACATGCTATTTAAAACTAAACATTTAATGGATTCATCTAGAAGAACATAACTTGAATTGGCAAGGGATCCAGAGCCTAATATTCCATGGCCCAGTACTGGGTCATGACCTATACTTTTGAAAGCAGTGGGTCTAGACTTGAGTTTCATAAGAATATTCCTGGCCCAAACTCCACAACTTCCCATGCATCCCTTGCCTGCCTATGGATTTCTTTGCCGATAGAGCACAGTCCTCCTTGGCTCTGCTTTCTTTCCCCTCACTACTTCCTTGTTTCCTAGGTCAATGTCTACTTCCGTCTTTAGGCTGCCAGTCTCCAAGTACTCCCCTTCCCCTCTCCCTGAAACATACAGCCCCTCTCCATCATAAGTTCTCTGGCTTTTTTCTGAGTCCTGTCTATTGAAAGAAGGGATGTGCATGGAACTGATGGGGGCTGGTTCGACGGCACGGTGGGGGGATAACTGTAAGGGTGGGGGAGGGTGCACTCCCCCATTGCATTTCCCCTGCCGGCACTCTGTTTCCTCAAAGTCTGTCGGGGCAGCAGCGTACCTCCCTGCCGCCCCATTGTCCCCGTTACCAGAAGTAACCGGAAGTGCTTAGTGCACACATCGCATGCCTGATGCGTGCAGGCATGCCGAATACTTCGAGTAAAGGGGACAACGGGGAGGCAGGAAGGTATGCTACCACCCCAATGGATTTTGAGGAAACTGAGCACCAGCGGGGGAAACGCAGGGGGAAGTGCACCCTCCCTCACCCTTAAAGGCCCTGCTGTTGAGCCTTTGAACCGGCCTGTGTTCAAACCTGCTCAGAGGCCCGTAAAAGGGGCCTTCGAACAGGTTCGTGCACATCCCTAACTCTTGAGACTCTGGAATGTGCTCCCTGCTGAAATAAGAGCTGCCCCATCTCTGATAACTTTTAAAAAGTTCTTAAATATACATTTATTCACCCAAGCTTTCTAACTAGACTTGTGGCTTTAAATTGTGTTAAGGTTTTAATTTCTGTTTTAACTTGTTCTATGTTGCTGTAAACCACTCAGTCGAACAACCTTAAGTGGCGCAGTGGAGAAATGCTTGACTAACAAGCAGAAGGTTGCTGGTTCAAATACCCGCTGGGACTATATCGGGCAGCAGCAATATAGGAAGATGCTGAAAGGCATCTCATACTGCATGGGAGAAGACAATGGTAAACCCCTCCTGTATTCTACCAAAGAAAACCACAGGGCTCTGTGGGTGCCAGGAGTCGAAATCGACTTGATGGCACACTTTAATTTAAACCGCCCAGACATGGAGGTTTGGGGCAGTATACAAATATAGTTTAAAAAAAAATTAAAATAGCTGTCTAGAACTCTGTCATGCAGTGCTAAGAAGCCAGTGTTGGCACCTGCTGAAATTCCTTCTAAACAACTTCCTGTTGATGATGCAGGAACTCTGTTCTCCTCTGCATCTACTTGCCTTAAAACCTACAAATGCTGGTGTTGCTATGCTGGATCCTGGATGGTTCACTTGCCCTAACATTTAACTTCTTTGATCAGGAAAACCTGTTGATTGATGGTGAGCATAACCTGAAGCTGATAGACTTTGGTCTCTGTGCAAAACCAAAGGTGAGTATGCAAAAGCAGACTTTCAGCATACTGAACAAATGCTTTGCTTCAGCAAGCGTGTTAGAAAACCGCAGGGTTAGAGGGTTTAGATGCACTTATGTTTAATAATACAGGGCCTAACAGCTCTTCTTGAAAAGGACCATTATTAGGTCCTTCTTGGCTGCTTTCTCCCCATTGGAAGTGGATGTGTGGGACTCTCAGAATGCCCTGTTTAATCAGGGAGCAAATAGCAGATAGAGCTCGCTTTTACTTGGGAAACCTCTGCAAAAATGGTTAGGACTGTTTGTTCTGATCAAATAACGTTTCCCTAGTGCTAATAAGGGTACAGAGCCCACCACCCCTTCCTTCCTTGTGGAGTCCTTAGAATAGGCAAAGTAGGGTCAGGTGAACATAGGAAGCTGCCATATACAGAGACAGACCATTGGTCCATCTAGCTCAGTATAGTTTACACAGACTGGCAGTGGCTTCTCCATGGTTTCAGGCAGAAGTCTCAGCCCTATCTTGGAGTTTCCAGGGAAGGAACTTGGAACGTTCTGCTCTTCCCAGAGCAGCTCCATACCTTGTTTAGCACTTCAACAGACTAAAATGGTAATAGATGTTGTTGGGAAATGTCCTGGTAGTGTTCATGTTTTTCTGGATGCAGCTAGCAAATCAACTTAAGGGATCTATCAATGATGGCTGAAAGGCTAAAGCTTAAAGTGAACATGAAGACTTGACAAAACAATCCTCCTTGGCCCTTAGTACTGCACTTGTTGTTGATAGGTATTCATAGCTGAGTGAATGATCATGTTGCTTGCTCTTTTGTTCCTGCTGTAGGGTGGTCTGGATTACCATCTCAGCACATGTTGTGGAAGTCCGGCTTATGCAGCACCCGAGTTAATTCAGGGCAAAGCTTACATTGGCTCAGAGGTATTACAGCAAGATCTTTAACACTTGAACATCTATTCTGATAAGCCTTTCTAATGATTCTTGCTTACACATTTTCCTCATAACTGCTATTGTACAGCTTGAAAATCAGCCTTGACATATACCACAGCTATGTGTGTTAGAATCTGTTTATAATCTTAATCCCAGCATCCTTTGCTGAGAAATGGTCCTGGTCGCAGGTCATCACTCTGGAGCTTCAGCATCTCCACATCTCTCAACTGTTCTGTCTTGTCCCTTTCTGCTTCAGTCTGATAGTCTAGGAACATAGGAAACTGCCGTATACTGAGTCAGACCATTGGTCTATCTAGCTCAGTATTGTCTACACAGACTGGCAGCGGCTTCTCCAAGGTTGCAGGCAGGAAGTTCTCTCAGCCCTATCTTGGAGATGCTGCCAGGGAGGGAACTTGGAGCCTTCTCCTCTTCTCCTCCATCCCCTGAGGGGAAATATCTTACAGTGCTCACACTTCTAGTCTCCCATTCATATGCAACCAGGGTGGACCCTGCTTAGCTAAGGGGAGAAGGCATGCTTGCTACCACAAGACCAGCTCTTCTGTTACCCTAACCACATAGTAAAGAGTTGCAGTCTATAAGTGAATGCTCACCATTCTGTTCTGCTTGCATATGCCAGGCTACATGGAGGTGCCTCTTAGGTGTGTGGCTCCTGTGCCCCTGTCCAGCAGCTAATGTCTTTCACGGGGGCATGTTTTTCACTGAGCTCATGGTAAAGGGCTGGAAATTCTTGCTCTGCCCTCTGGACATGAGCAAAAGACTCGCTAACCTCCCTGACCCTAGTGCAGGCCTGCTCAACTTAGGCCCCACAACTGTTTTTGGACTACAACTCCCATAACTCTCAGCCACAGCAGCCAATAGCCAGGAATTATGGGAATTGTAGGCCAACATCTGCAGGAGGGCCGAAGTTGAGCAGGCCTGCCCTAGTGTGAAGAGCGGTGGAGCCACCTTCTTCTGGAATAGCCACTTCAGGTCCAAGTGCCCTTCAGCTGACTTTCCACGAGCCCCACTGCTGCATATATTGATATCTGGGATTGTTGTGGGGACATGACAAAGCCTCAAGGCTTCCAGCTGCTGTTCCCCATTCTAGGCGAATCTTGCCTGGCCTAGAGGAGGTCAATGCTGATGTAGGGAAGGACTGTCTTGTGACTTTCCCAAGTCTCCTCCCTATTTAGTGACAGCATTCCCCCTCTAAAGGCTTGTAGCACTTTCATACCATAAAGTAGTGTAGGACTACATACATGTCCCCCCCCCCCATTCTGCAATTGTGAGAGAGAACTCCATGCCAAAAAACCTAATTAAAACAAAAAGGGGTGGGTGGGAAAGGTACCCTTTCCTGCCATCTTGTGACTACTTAGCTTCATTCTCTGGAAACTGTGTTCGCCCTCTCCTGTGGAAAGCATGCACAGTCAATGAGGCTATTCTCACGACCACAGGAAAGCAGGCTAAGGTTGCCTAGCCCGCTTTCCTGCGGTCGTGTGTTGCAACGGGAGCCACACGGCTCCCGGCAGCAAACTACGTGAAGTACCCTTCCCCTTAAACGAGGCTAGCGGAGCAGGCACTCTGCTAACCCCATTCTTCTGATCATGAGATGCCGTGGCACACCTCCATGCTGCGGCAACTCACGGGGAGGCCCCCCACCAGGAGACTCCAACAAGCCTCCCAGCCTCAGGGGTCACCTCCAAAAGGCCTCACACACTCAGGTGGGCCATCCTGGGACTTCCAGGGGCCGGGCGCCCCCCGATCCCTGCCAGCCCTACCATGACCGAGCCAGTAGTGGTGTTGGTGGCCAGTCCGGCCGCCCAGGGCAAGCTCCTTGCTTGTCTGCAGGGAGAGCTCAGTTAGGCTCTCCACACTGCTCGTGTAGAGAGCCTCAAAGCTTCAAATGGCTCCTCCAGTGTAAGGGTTGGCCAGTTAATGGAACCTCAGAAATAATAACCTGCTATTAATTTTATTATATTTTAATACTGCCTGGTATGTGCATCTCTCGCTATGCTGTTCGTATTTGAAAGTGACTTTTACAGGTGCGTTGATTTTCGTTTGGGGCTGGGTAGGATGTTACAAATGAAGCTGTTTTTCCATTTATAACTCAATTGCTTATCATCCCAGGCAGACATCTGGAGCATGGGAATACTCTTGTATGCTCTTCTCTGTGGGTTTCTGCCATTTGACGATGAGAATGTGATGGCGCTCTACAGGAAAACAGTGGTATGTGCCCTGACCCATGAACTGAAGTTTAACTCTGTTTCCAGGACTCTGGCCTTGGTGCTTAAGGGAAGGTGTTTAGGAGGTGTGGAGGTGGGTGGTGGCTTCCAGCAGTCATGCCTTTTAAAAGCTTTTTTCTGTTTAAATTGCTGATTTCATAAAGCTTAAACAAGCTGCTTAGAAGTATTCTAGTGTCAAGGGCCATTTAGGAACCATCTTGGGATTCAAATGCTTTCTTTCTGTGTAGCTCCTGTTAGACAGTAGCCAAGTAGTGGTACTACCTTATTGGGAGAACATCAAAGAACATCTTTCATTCTTTGTTGGGCAGCTCTATGGGGAATCTATTACGTATGCCTATGCATGAGAAGAGGCCAGTGCAGCCACTCTGGCATGCATAAGCACTCCTGCACATCATCTAATCTGCACCAGACAATTTCCTCTCTTGCACCTTGGCCAAGTGTGTAATTTCCTTTTGAATGCTGTATGTATTGTTCTCAGGGTGATGCATTCATCTCCTAGCCACATCCGGGAGTGAAATGAAGGGTACAGGCCTCCTGTAGAGTGGAAAACATGGTTATTGTCTAGAGGCTGTGTTTCTCTCTTATATACACCCACCCTGCTCCACCTTGCTTGCTGGAGCAGGAGTCTAGGAAAACTAAGGCATCTTATCATGACAAGATAAACTAGTCTGTATTAACACATTCTTAAATCTTGACCCAGAGAAATCTCAACTATGACCCCCCCAAAAAATATCGAGAAAATGCTGTGTTTTGGCTAGATCAACACCTAAGAACTAATGAAATTGTCTCTTTGTTAACTGTTAAAATCCCATGGTATGGTCTTAAAGGCACACAATGCAACAGCCTCAGTGAAACTAAGCAGGTATAGATCTGCTCAGTGTATGGATGGGAGACCACCTAGGAATGCCCTCTTGACTTCCATGGAGTTTCATTGTCAAGTCTTTTATAAATAGCTGGGTACAGGGGTATAGGTCGCAGGGGTGTAGCAAGGTTGGAGTGAGCCCAGAGACAAGATTTTAAAATGGGCCCCCCTCAGTGAAGCTCAGCTCATGAAGTAAAGAAATCTTAAATGTGGCTGAATAGTGGTAACAAAAAGCACAGTAAAATTTATATCCATATAGAGATATAAACCTATGTGCCACAATAGAACATCATCCTAAATTATTTTTTAAAAGGTTTTGTAAATTGTGGATGATGCAAGTCATTTCATGGTACTGGAGAAAGACATGCTGGTTCTGGTAGCTCCAGGTCTTAACACTCTCATCAATTTCAGAGGATGAATACAACTGAAGGAAGCCCAGGCGGGTGTGTGGCTGGGGGAGTCAGTCATGTGACTTGCCTCTAGGGTGGCCCCCCAAGGCAGTGGGCCCCCAGACAACTGTCTCCCCTTGCCCTATTATAGTTACGCCCCTAGGTCCTACTAGGCTCTTCGTTAATTCTAACAGTTGATTATTATTGGCAAAAGAAGGAAACATCCTCATACATCAAGCCCTTACTTATAGACAAGGAAGGTGAATGAGATCACACGTAAGGTATCCAGTGCTATAATTTGAAACTACAGGTCTGTCACCCCAGTATAGTGACACCCCCCCCCGGCTGTTGCTGATATCTTCCTTTGCTCCCTACCCCAACCACCTTCTCCCTTTTTGTTATGTAACTGCTTAGTAAACTTCTTGTCGAGAATTAGTTACAAACTAGCCGACCCCGCACAGAGCATCTGTGTGCTCTTTGGGGCCGGCGGTTACCTCTCCCCCCCCCCCACCTTCTGCCCCAGTCTCCGCTTCCGGGCCCAGCTGCCTCTCCTCCCCACCGTCACTTCTGCCCCCCGCACTTTCTTTCCCCCCTCCTAGACCTTGCCTCCATGGCTGGGTTGGGCCCGCCACCGCAGTGACCAATCCTCCTGGGTGCGCCTCAGCCAGGCGAGTCTGCTGCCCAGCCAATCAGCTGGTTGCTGCGACGCACATTCCAAGGCACACCCAGGAGAATGACATAGGTAGGTATTCAGAATAATCGACTTTCAGTGGATTCCTGTCTGGTCTTATGTTTTCACCTGAAAGTTGAAATTGTTTTTTATCTACTCTTAACCCTTTAAACCTGGTCCCATGAGGTTATAAAAGATAAAGCAATTAAAAACATGGCTGAGTTGTACATCCTATCTATCCACTAGACACACAGAATGAATGTCCTTGACTGATCCAGTGCCCTGAAGTGACATCTGTCATGCTTGAGTCCAATGAGACAGATTGGGAAAACTTCCAATCTGATGAAGAGTTTGGTTTTACATTGGATTTCATTCTAGCCTTGCGTTCCACTCCTAAAAATGAGAAGCTTCATAGTTAACATTTGTCTGTTTTGCCTGGTCTAGCTGTTAAGCTTCAGGAGGGACACTTTTACTGGGTCAAGCAATGAAGCGTGGGTTTTTTCTAACTCCTCAACGAGAACTAACTAAATTCACTTCTCTCTACAGAGGGGGATATATGAGATTCCTAAATGGCTCTCACCTGGCAGCGTATTGCTTCTGCACCAGATGTTGCAGGTAATCTAGGGAAAGCATGCAAAGTTTAGGCTACATCACAGTAATTTATGTTTACCAATTAGTAATGGCATTTTAAATTCACCTTTTCCCCAACCTCACTTTTGGTAAACAACTTCCTTTCCCTTTAAAAAGGGAAAGCCACCCCTGTGTTAGGTGTGGCTTATGGAAGGTGTGGTGGTGGCACTTATGTCTACGAAGACCACATGATCCCTGCTAGAGCTGACTAAAGGTCCATGTAGGTAGCATTTTGTTACCTACAGTGGCAAATCAGATGCTTCCAGGAAACCTTCCAGAGTCTTCAGTGCCCCCCCCCCCCCGCATTATTTCTCTGAGATGTTCAAAGGCATACTGCTCCTTGACAGTGTGGTTCTTTTCAGCTATGACAACAGCATTGAGAGGCCCATCTTCCATCCACTTGTCTAATCCCCCCTTTAAAAAATAACCTTGTGATGTTTCAGCTAAGAACCCATACATGCAGCTGCTTCTCTTCCTTTTATTCCATCTCTTTTTAAAAAGAAAGCCCCAAGTGGGCTAATACACATTGGAAATAAAATTAGTTTCTGCAGACCTGAATGTCCCTGTCCTGTCAGTTGCCTGGAGGCAAATTAATGATGGTGGCAGTGACCTAATTGTGTATTTGGCTTTCTCTGACTTCTGCAGCATGAGTATTGGATCCTTCCTAAAATAGAACCTGATGGAGAGGTTCCTATTATATAGATCAGCAAGAGGACACGGTGATCTTTGAGACAAACCTAGAGAAATGGCCTGCAAAAAACGATTAAGTTCTACTCAGCTACAGTCCATTTTTTATTGTAGAGTAATGTTAAGGCATGTGGCATATTTGAGATTAGACAACTCTTGAAATGCACCTCTCTTATTGCCCACTAGGTGGACCCAAAGAAACGGATTATGGTAAAACATCTCTTAAACCACCCTTGGCTTGTGCAAGGCTATCCCTTTGCTGTCCAGTGGCAGAGTCAATACCCTGTGAGTAAACTACTTCTTAAGAGCTAGATAATATGACCCAATTAAACCTAGGCTGACCTGTGATGGGATCGCAAGTCATTGTGCCTTCTCTCGCCTCGAATAACATGGAAATGAAGCTAGAAAACGTGTTTCAAATGGTTGGTGAAGAGTTTAGGACTTTGAAAAGTCAAAAGTATTATCATGTTCTTGTATGATGGAAGCAGTTGCCAAGCATTGTGTGCTGCCTGCAAAGGGAGGGAAGGTACCAGTGGAGGAGTAGAAACCTCCAAGGGAAATAGAAGTCTGTAGCTTACTTAGCCCCCCGCCCCTGTTTTGAGTAATGCTTATTGGGTGTCAAAAGAGAGAGAACACGCTCTCACAACATATTACTTGAAACGAGAGGCTCAATTTTATTAATGTATTTTTCTAGACAAACTGCATTGAGCACTTTTTGAAAAAGTGTACCAATATTTGTAGCAGTAAGACTATTTCCAGTGTTCCTTAGAGGTTTTTCTGCTCTTGTTCCTGCCTTGGCAGTGACAGTTTGAGTCTTTTGGGGGCTTCATTGTTGGAGGTGAAGGGCAGACTGTGCCACTGTTCCCTACTGGCCTATCTTATAGGGCTATATGATTACTAAGAAAATATGGGAAGCATTTGAATGCTTGCTTTGCATTTTTCTAGCTACTGATTAGACTGTACTGCAGGGGTTTTTATTAAAATCCATACTAGGCTTCATAAAAACATGCTCTGAATTCCCACCAAGTGTTCCCTGCACAACTAACTTTCTCTTATAAGTCAATACAAACATTTTCCTGAAGGCTTCTTTCAAAAGAGTTAAAGTACATTTTTGAGCCCTCTTAACTTGCTTAGGAACATCTCCATCAATGTTGGAGGTTGTTCATTAAATAGAACTTGGATAAATATTCTCAGAACTTGGGCCTTGGCAGAACACAGCAAGTCCACATCAATATCGACAGCAGGATCACTTGAATTCTAGCTGATAGCTTGCTTTAGTTCAGGAGACTGGTCTGATGAAATTATTCAAGCCTCACATTGTCCATTGAGTGTCACTGTTTCTCTATTCCGAGATCCATTAACAGTTTTATACTTGGCTACGTGTGCTTAAGCAGATAGTTTCCATTTCCCCCCACCTCCCCTTTCTCAACCCCCAGGAAAAACAGTGAGCTATAATTCCAGAAACTGCAGCAGATCATCTAGAATTAGGTGTTGCAGTACCAGACATAAAGAACAAGTCAGGACACAAACTCCCAACACAGTCTAGAAACTGTTGGGATTCCAACTTATATTGTGCTGAGTGATCTGGAATAAATGAATGAAAATTTATTGAAGGAGCTCCACTGGCAGCCGATATGTTTCCGGACAAAATACAAGGTGTTGGTTGTAACCTATAAAGCTCTAAACAGCTTGGGCCCTGGGTATTTAAGAGAACGCCTTCTTTGTCATGAACCCTACTGCCCATTGAGATCATCAGGAGAGGTCTGTCTGTATTTGCCACTGGCTCATCTGGTGGCTACTCAGGGAACGGGCCTTCTCTGCTGCTGCCCCGAGGCTTTGGAATGCACTCCCTAGTAAAATAAGAGCCTCCCAATCTCTGATAGCTTTTTAAAAGTCTTTAAAGATGCATCTGTTCACCCAGGCTTTTAATTAATATTTTAATTATTGTTTTACAATATATTTTTAAAAAACTTAAATAGTTGTGTGTTGAATTTCTTGTTTGTGTTTTAACGAATGTTTTATTTTCTGTTTTTATTTTGTTGTAAACCCCCAAGAGACGTGAGTTTGGGCAGTATAAAAATATGTTAGTTAAATAAATAAATGTGTTAGAAAACTCATAAATTGAAGGAGGATTTGTCAAGATATGACTTAAATTGGGAGGTTCATTATGTTTTGGAAATAGGCAAAACACTTGCCATGTGTAAGATTTTTTTTAATATATGTATAATTCTATTTAATGTATAGATTGCATTCAGGCCTGGATTCCTTATTCTGCATTTCATACATGTTAGAGAAGAGTCTTCCTTGCTTTCCCACTCCTCTTCCTTCCCACCAGCACCACGTTGTGTCAAGTATGCCACAGTACTTGTACCAATTTGTGCAGATGACTAACATTCAAAGGTGGATCTACAGAAATTAAAAAATCATCATAGGAAACTGCCATATACTGAGTCAGACCATTGGTCTATCTAGCTCAGTATTGTCCTCACAGACTGGCAGTGGCTTCTCCAAGGTTGCAGGCAGGAGTCTCTCTCAGCCCTATCTTGGAGAAGCCAGGGAGGGAACTTGGAACCTTCTGCTCTTCTCAGTGTGGCTCCATCTCCTGAGGGGAATATCTTGCAGTGCTCACATATCAAGTCTCCCATTCATATGCAACCAGGGCAGACCCTACTTAGCTATGGGGACAAGTCATGCTTGCTACTACAAGACCAGCTCTCCTCTCCTCACACACGTGATTCATTATGCAGTCCTTGAATGTAGTGAAGGCCACCATCTTAAATGTAACACAAATATATATTTTAACTGATGTGCATGTGCAGTTATTTCCAGTGGTCACATCTGTGGTACATATGGAAGAATTTTGCTCATTCCCAACAAGGGTTCCTTCTAATGTGTCTTCAGTCCAAGTTTGTGACTTTCTTGTGCTGAACAAGGAAATATTACTTGTCACATGCACTTCCTACTACTTGTCAATATCTCTCTCCAAGTGAAAAATGCAAAGTATTCTGAAGACTGGATCTGATGTGATCTGTGCAGAAATGCCCAGTAGAAAGGAGATACTATGTTGGGCACGTGTGTGTGTGTACTACAAGTATCAGACTGACTCCAATATTGAAATGAATTTTTCAGCTTGGGCATCTTGATGAAGACTGTGTAACTGAACTTTCTGTGTTTCACAAATGCAGCAGAGAAAGTATGACAGACTTAATTTCACAGGTAATGCTTGACTTTAATATTTATTTAACAAGGCAACTGGGCCAAAATGTGTATTAGATGTGTAAACAGTGTTTCTCAAAGCTAATATCTGTATTTTAGCTCTAATTCTAAACCCTCAAATGTGTTACTGTGCCTGCATCAAGCTCTAATTTAGTTTTGAAGCTGTCTAATATACCAGTTAAGAGCTCTGTGGATAGGCTACCCTTGTGATAAACCATTAGCCTTCAGTCTGTTCCAGGGACCTCTGGGGTTTCTTGGAAGCTTACCTGGGATTTCTCCCTGAAACCTTTGCCACTACTACCAGTTTTCCACTGCAGCATGCAGCTATAGGACTGGTGGATGTATTTCCAGGTGCACTCTGTTCACATGGGGCAAAAATGGGACCTGTTCGATGAACAGAATGTACTATGAACTGGATGAGAATCCTCTCAAAGCACAGGTTTATCTGTAAACAGAAGCAGAAAATTCCATGATTATCAAATCTGGAAACTTCACTTTTAAACAATCCAGTCTTGAAGGAAACAACTGGAGAAGTTCTATCTGAAAACTTCTTATTGTAGAGAAACAGGTAGCCAAACCCTTGAACAGAAGGGATGTGGGATGAGCATTCCTTGTGCCAGTTTTTCTTTCTCCCTGCCCCCCGCCAAGGTAAATAAATTGTATGAGGTTGAAATGCATTAGGATTTCTAGATTGCATGTGCTTCCTATCCCCTTATAAAGATAAAGAAGCTCAATAAGCAAATGATGGTATTTTATCATCTCCTTATTTGCTTACTGTGCCACAGTTGTGGTAAAATCAACACACATACACAAATTACTAGCCAGAAGCAATAGACATAACTTGGTAATGGACCATGTGCATAAAGGCTCTTCCTGCTTAGAGGATATTTGAAAAGTAAATCTATTGTGCTGTATAAGTTCCATTATCTAAACAGATGCATTCTTTCTTACCTAACTTTGCTTATAGCTATAGGACCCTTTTTGCTGTTTCTTTGGAATGCTGACTTAAACTATCTCGTTTCAAAGACCACTTTCATACAGGAACCAAGCCTAAGCCTTTGCACAAGTTCAAAGCATGATCTAACTTCCTGTGCAGGCTTTTTTGCTACTTCTAGCATGATCTTGCCTTCTGAACACTTGCTGAGCAGGGACACTTTAGCAGTACCACCTGCTGCCTAGCTGTTGCATCGAGAACCTACCCTCTTCCCCAGTTGCTACAAATGTGGTGGTGAAAAGGGGCAAGTTATCTTTCAAATAGAGATGTGCATGGAACCGCAGAGCTGCAGTCCAGCACTGGGGTGGGGGTCCCTTTAAGGGTGGGGGGAGGGTGTACTTACCCCTTCAGCGTGCCTTTTTTTGTTAGCAGTTGGGGTGGCAAGATACCTCTCTGCTGCCCCTTCCCCCTCTCGGCTGCAAAAGGCTTCAGGAAGCCTTTTGTACGTGTGCATGTTATGTCTCCGCGATGTGTGCATGTGTGTGGCCGCATGCACGTTGTGGAGATGTGACATGCGCACGCGCAAAAGGCTTCCTGAAGCCTTTTGCAGCCGAGAGGGGGAAGGGGCGGCAGGGAGGTATCCTGCCACCACAATTGCTACCAAAAAAAAGGTGTGCCGGAGGGGGGAAAGTGGCGGGAGGGGTAAGTACACCCTCCCCCCACCCTTAAAGGGACCCCCACCCTAGTCCATTTGAACCACGAACCGCCAATGCTCGGACCGGTCCAGAGGCCTGTAGAATGGCCTCCAGACCAGTCCGTGCACATCACTACTTTCAAATGCAAGAGCTGTCCAGCAGGTGGCACTGCAAAAATCACACAAGGTCCCTGGTTCAGGATGTGTACAAAGGATGGAGCCACTCTGGGAAGAGAAAAAGGTTCCAAGTTCTCTGCCTGGCTTCTTCAAGATATTTCCTGCCTGCAACCTTGGAGAAGCCGCTGTCAGTCTGTGAAGACAATACCGAGCTAGATAGACCAATGGTCTGACTCAGTATATGGCAGCTTCCCATGTTCCTATGATAAGATTGCAACAATATGCAACAAAATGCAAAATAAGATTGCAACAAAATGCAACAATAAAAAAGATTGCACTAAAATGGTTCAAAAGCCTGCAGCAGTGTGGACACAGGGAGTAAGAACTTGGAACTTGTGCAAAAGTTTTGAATATCTTGCACTTTGCCATCTGGAAGTGGCCAAGGAAAAGATTCCACATCTGCCATAGAATCCATGCATGTTGCAGAGGATTCTGGAGATACTGTGACAGGTGCTCTGTTCACACTGAGCATTTCTGAAGCCGGGTGCACCTCACCATTTCTCTATGTGGATTTGAGTGCATCTATATTACTGAAGCTAAATGGGAGTAGTGGATCAGTGCCTCTCTTCAGTGAAGACTGTCCCCATTACAAATCTTGTGGAGGAGCCACAGGGTTCCCCAGAACACAGTTTGAAAGTTGACTGAAGTGATTGATTTCCTACAAATGAGCTGATCAATGTATAGAATTCAACACATTTTATACCTCTTCAGACAACTTTGCAAATTTTCTAAATTTTCACTGCTTGGGCTGTTTCTTCATGTCAATCAACTGCTTATTTCATGGTAAGAATTTGCATATTTCATGGCACATTGACTTGAAAGTACAGACTGTTTTACAATTATAAAATTAATGCAATAGAGGCTTGAAGCAGAAGGTGAATTTCACAGAAATCTGTGACCATGATGGGTGAGGAAAACAGAATTAATGAAGTTTGGCGTCTCTGTTGCCCAACTTCAGATGGGCAAATATACCTGTCTGTCTGAGGGAGCAGGGTTCTTGAAAGGCAGAAAAGCTGTGTGAACTCATCCTTCTCTAACTTAACATAGGGTCTGCAGAGTAATGAGACAAACGTTTTTGTTTTTGAGTTAGGTCAGGCCTTGCCAAATTTTCTTTGGATCGAGGAGTCGGCCCAAATAGTTAGAAGGAAGACCATGAACACTTGAGAAAATTACCAGTTAGTGATGGACATGGTGGGGGTGGGGGCATAAATGGGCTTCTCCTCTTTATCCCCTTTACAAGTAATACACACAGAACAGAAACAAGTCTGGCTGGGGCAAAATTTTTATTAAATAACCCGACCTCTAGATGCCCTGGCTCCTGGGATTTGTCAAGCCCTTAGAGTGCATGTAATACTTGCCATGAGAACATGTTGCTCTGAAGGCTTCTTCCCTTCAGGCACAAAGCGATGGAAGTGTTTAAGGCCCTACATCGGCAGAGGAAAGGACGCTGCTGCGCTGTTCCTCCTAGCAGAGCAAGAGTGCTCTATATTGAGAGCTGCCTTAGCCTATTACCTGTCACAACTAGGCTTCTCCCACTTCCAGTACATCGGGGGACGGGGACGGGTGTGTGTGTGTTATGATTGTACCAATGTCCCATATGCTTATTGTAACAAAAGTCCTTTGACTATATTTGAAAAGTAACTTATCTAATGCTGAGATTGATTTAACATCAGATTAAAAAATCTTGCGGTAAATGGCACTTTTGACCTTCCTCTATTTCAGCTGAGGAAAAGTGGGTTAAGGAATGGCCATTTTTAATTCCTGGGACTTTCTAGTGCAATCCTGTCCCCCACACAGGACGATGGGCTGAAAAACTAACCTAGGTCATTTTTTATGCTCTTAGTGGAAATATGATCATGTGTCTGCAACATACCTGTTGCTTCAGTCCAAGAAGGCACATGGTAAACCTGTTCGTCTGAGGATGCCTACTGCAACAGCTGAATCTGCAAACGTCACTCCATCCAGAGAATGGAAAGTGAGTTATGACTCTGTACCATTTAAAAGACAACCTGAAAGCTATCTCATGTCAAGCCTCTCTGAAACCTGAATGTCTTTAGGTTGTGATCAACCTTAGAGCCAAATGCTACTTTGAACTGAAGAAACGAAGGCATTTCTACATTCTTTGTTTGGTTCTTAAACAAAAACCAATGTATAATGTGGTGGTGGTGGTGCAACTGAAGTGCAGTATTTGGAGAAAGGCCTGAAGACACATGATCTGTTATGTTAGAGCTAAGCAGAGCTCACCCTAGTTAATACCTGAATGGGAGACTGCCTAGAGCCCCATGTGAGCAGCTCTGACTATCCGAAAGGGAGAGTAAGTGATGTATACTGTAAACATAGGCCTAGTTCAGACAATGAAGCCCCTGGCATACGCAGTTATGAATGACATGCAGAGTGCACCTATTCATTCATTCGATTTCTATACCGCCCTTCGAAAAATGGCTCAGGGCGGCTTACACAAAGAAATAACAAACAAATAAGATGGGGACCTATTGGGACCTAATCTGTGATTGTCCCGATGGCTTCCCAGCACATCTCTCTATTGCTTGGGAGGACTGCTCGTCATTCCGAATGGCCCATGCACACATGCACTCCAAGTAGTTGTACTTGGAGTGTGCACGTATAGGGGCCAACTCTGATGGGCAATAGTCCCCTCCCCACAAAACAAAAGGGCACACTGTGAGGGCATTGGGGTGGGCGAGCTCTCGGCACATCTCCTTCGTAACTGTGTACTGGGGCAATATTGTCCAAACTGGCCCATAAATAACAGTAACGAAGAAGCTGTAGCCTTTTTGCAAGCTTCCCAAATGTACAGGCTAATACCCCCTTGAAGTATTTAGGCTTGTTCCCACTTTCCTTGCTGGTCAACATTGTAATGACTCCATGTTTATGATTCATGTTTTAGGCATGCCTAAACAGTTTAGCTAAGCAAACTGGGTGGAACTAAGCAAACACAGGAATTTCCAACGGGATTGCCAAGGAATCTAGGGCCATCACTGGTGGAGACTGATTCTAGTTGCTGTTCCACCACTACTTGCACTGGTGCAAGCTTAGGGCTTCAGCAGAAAGAGGGGTAAGGCAACAAAGCCTGCTCCATTGGCTCAGCTGGGATCAGCTGTTTGACTCCTCCTTTGCCACAACTGTCAATGTCCATTTCACCTGACTATTATGTAACTTGATAGTCTTCTGGTACCTGAACTGACTAGTGTTGCTGCTCTTCCCCATATCCTCCTTTTGAATGCATTTCTGATTTAAATAATGTGGGCAGGGTCTGTGTGTGTTAATCTGTGTACAGAAACTAGAATGGTAGGTGCTTTATAAACTGTGCAACACATTTGTCAAAAACAAGAGCTCAATAGCAGCTTTCAGCTGAGAGCTAGTTTTGTTGATTGCAGGTTCATGGGAGTCATGCATAGACGAAATCCAAAAGAACACAGGTTTATAATGTCACAAATGTGTATTAATATAAGAGTTTAAAAGTTAATAAAAATAATCCATTAAATGCAGTCAGTAAGGCGCTCAATATACTGTACAGCTATAGAATTCGCTATGCCCACTGGATTACTCTATAGAATAGAAAGCTACTCCATAGTTAGTAACCAGAGATTCTCTTTGGGTGTAAGAATGCTTGACTGGTGTTTCACATTGATAGATACTTTAGATATTTTGAATTGGCTGTGTGTGTGTGTGTGTGTGTGTGTGTGTGTGTGTATACATATACATACACACCGCCCAATCCACAGAAGATATTGGGAATTGACCGACTCGGGGCAGTGTACAAAGCAAGAACAGCATCTGAGACGACGACAACTAAGTTAAATGGCAAACGTGGAAAAGAAATTTCTTCAGTAAGGACTTAAAGGCTGAAAAGGAGGAGGCAGGCTGAATTGGGGGGCGGGGCGATTCCGGAGTATGGGGGCAGCAACAGAGAAAGCCCTTCCACGGGCCCTAGTGCTATGGGCCACCCTTGAGACCAGGGACTGAAAGAAGGGCAACCTGAGAAGATCTCACAGGATGGGACAGGACTGGCCGGGATAGGCGATCCTGAACGTAAACAGGTGCTAAGCCCTGATGGGTTTTAAAGGTGAGAACCAGCACTTTGAATTGGACCTGGAAGCAGATAGGAACCAGTGCAGTGACTGCAAAAGAGGTGTCACACTACCATCTAGTGCCCATGAGCACATGGGCTGCCACATTCTGGACTGCTTCTGGGTTGTCTTCAAAGGCAACCCCAGGTAGAGTAAAGGTAGGTAAAGGCAACCCCAGTAATCCAAACAGGAGATGATGAGGGCATGAGTTACTGTTGCCAGGGCCTGCCGGTTGAGATAGGGCCACAACTGGCGTACCAGCCGAAGCTGGGCAAAGACATCTCTGGCCATGACCTCCACCTGCTGCTTGAGCAGGAGCTGTGAAATCAAGAGGACTCCCAAGTTATGGACCAACTCCTTCAAGGGCAGCTCAACCCCTTCCAGAGAAAGACTCAAACTCTGCAATCAGCCAGGTCGAGAAGTAAGCAAAAGCAACTCCGTCTTGGTGGGATTAAGTCTGAGACTGTTTTAGCTCATCCAGATTCTAACAGCCTCCAGACCCTGGGCAAGCACAGAAATGGCATCTCTGGGGTGGCAATATTCAACTGGGTATCATGGCATATTAATGTAGTCTCACCCCAAACCAACAGCCCTGAGGGACCCCATAGAGGAGTGGACACAGGGCATAGCACTAGCCACCAATGCACCACAAATTGAAAGCGCCCACTATGGAAGGAAAGAAACCACTGCAAAACAGTGCCCCAATAGTCAAACCCATGCAAACACTCCAGAAGGATACCATGGCTGATGGTATCGAAAGCCACTATGTCAAAGGTATAGAAAGCTGCTGAAATATAGTTTTTAGTCTGGGTGGATACCACTGAAGAAGGCTGGAACAAGCCGAAACATGTCTGGCAATCGAGCATAGTCGTGATGCAGAGAACATAGCAATAGCACTTACATTTATATACCGCTCTATAGCTGGAAGCTTTCTAAGCGGTTTACAATGATTTAGCATATTGCCCCCCAACATTCTGGGTACTCATTTTACTGACCTCGGAAGGATGGAAGGCTGAGTCAACCTTGAGCCCCTGGTCAGGATCGAACTTGTAACCTTCTGGTTACAGGGCGGCATCTCTGTTAGTTCCTTCAGAATGCATAAGAGACTCTGCGTGAGAAACAGTGAATACTTTTTCCACCATGTTGTGTATTGAGACTTGCTGAACCAACTTTCGGATATAGACCAATTTTTGAGAATAGAACTCTGTGGAACCAGTGGGCATAACAAATTATATGATTGTGTAGTATATTGAATGACTTACTGACTGCTTTTGTTGTACTTAACTTTTTACTCTTATTAATATAAATTTATAGTTTCATAAATCTGGGTTCTGCTGGATTTTGTTTAATTGTGAGTGAACTGTGATATTGGTCCTTAGTCGTCCATAGACAACATAAACAAAAATACTGAACCACCATCTCAGAATGGTGGCATGTGGACTGTTTACTAGGCTTTTTCTTGATCCTCTCCAAAACAATCATTACTGAGGAGGCTGATCCACTCTGCTTTTGGTGATTCCCAATAGACCTTCAGAATGAGTCTCAAAGCATTCCGAAAGTGCATTCATCTAATCACTCTACTGAAAACCATTTCTTTGAACAGTTCAAAAAGGCCCTGAGTTATGAAGATGACCCAGATGAAATGTCATGTGTATTTGGATCTATGGAATTTGTATGCTCTTCTGAAGAAACGCGACCTGTATTGTGCAATACTCCCCAGACAAAACAGGTATCTCTCCCCCGCTATAAAATACTGGATTAATAAGTCAATTATTATGGATGGGAATTTGTGTCCTGTTGAAGGATACAAGCTTAAAGTATATGGCTTAGCTGGGTTACAAAGTCCTAGCAAAAATCTTTGAAGGCAGATGATATTGATTGGGCATGTTTCATTTGTATGGACTTCAGCAAAAATAGCATCTATTCGATGGGTGAGAGAGTTTAGCAGTGTCTTAGACATTTGTTGGGAGAGAGTTAGTTGTATAATGTACCTGGAAGATGTAGCGCTGATAGAGAGGAATGTGGCTATTCAAATCGTTTTAAGAAATATCATGTACTGGGTAAGGCAAGCAACCTGGGCTTAGAAGGTCAAGAGTGTTCTAACTTCTGCTTCTTATTGCAATGTGTGAGCAGAAGAGAGAAAGGTCTACAACTAATGGCTTGATACGGAGGAAGAAACTGTCATTTAATGCAGATATAGAGAATCCTTGCTTGTCTAGTGAAGGCAGTAAGCTGCCAGCATCTGGACTGGCTTGAGTTGTAACTTGATGGATAATACAGTGTGCTGATTTTCACAAGCTATTTGGGTAGGATAATGAAATATATACCCTTAATCAAAATGTGTTACTTGAAAGAACCAGATGTTTCTGGATAGTGGGGCATTCACACCACCTCTGCTTCCTGTGCCAAGAAGAGGAGCATCAAAGAAATATGCCAACAAAGAAAACTCTGGTGCTCGGGTTCCAGCAAAGCTTGAGCCCTTTGTGCTTCCTGCTCCCAAGACGCCAAATTGTGTGATGAATGAGAAGAGAGTGCTGACCACACCAAATCATTTACTTCCACCTGAAGGTAGGTTTCATCAATAGAAAGAAATTGGCTGTTGGAAATGGAGATTGAGCTGCAACTACTATCAAAAGTACTCAGTTGAGTGTCTTTGATCAGTTGTATAATGACACTCAGTGTTGAGCTGCTGAAAAATAGCATCCTTTTGATGGGATTTCCCTGTTCAGGAATATGTGTGTTTGTGTCCTGATACACATTTTCCCTGGCAGCCAGTAATGTGGCATTGTGAAATGCACAATGTATGAAACTTGGATAAGAGATCCTACTGTTGTGCCCTGGGGGTATTTTGGCCTCAGAAGACCTTGTCACTAAGTGTCAATGTGCCTATCACTTTAAAAACATTCACTGAAAGTCTTGTCCAACTGATCTCTAATAGAAAAGGCTAGATACTTGATCAATATTCCAAGGATTGATTTGAGATCTCTCTCTGAGCAGAGACAGACCAGCCCAATTCTAGTGTCACAAATTTAGATCCTTACTCCAAGGATCTGTCCAACTCCAGTGAATGCAGTCCAAGGTGTATATATAACTAATATATATAAGAACTACTAAGAATAGCTTAACTTTGTAAGAAAGGTTGAAAGGAAGAAGGTGATGAAGGGTAGATTTGGATTAGGGGAGGGAATGGAACTGAGGTTTTCCAGAACAAGTTCATATTACCAGGCTTCGGACAAGTCTCAAGGCTGGTCTTGTTGGCAACTGGAAGTTGGAGACTGTCCTCGGGTGTTGGAGGGTCTTGGAGCTTAATGAGAGCATAGGCCCTGGAACAATGCAGGATCAGGTTCCAGGTAAAAATTTCTACTCTGAACTCCGCTCTTCAGCAGAGCTCATAAACAGACTCTGTGCTGTGGATGGAGTCTGGCTCACAACTGTCTCCTTTTGGGCCCACCCTCTGCAGTGCCCATCCAAAAGAGTCAGAAGCCGGAGGGGGGGTGGGGCAGGAGAGAGAGAGGGTACAGATGGGAAGTGTACCAATCCATATGTTGAACATGATGTATGAACAACTGCGCCTATAGTCCATACATGTGCTTTGGAACATAATGAGTTCATTCACACAATCAAAAACTGTGTTGTTCCTGAGTTTGGGAGTGGTGTGTGCTCCCAATGTTGGGCTGTGTGGAAGCAAGGTAGGAGGAAAAGCTACCCTGGTTTGACTCCTACCTTGCTTCCACACAACCGAAAATTGGGAGTGCACACTGCTCCCAAACCCCAGTAGAACACCATTTTTGATTGTGTGAATGATCACAGTGTGAATAGGACTCTAGCTCTTGCCTTCTTCTAATGTACTTGTAATAGCCTTCTCAACAGGCTTAATAGCTCAGCAGGCTTTTAAACATGCTCTCACAGGCTGTAGCCTATGGCTTACCCTGAGTCTGTGTTCACAGCTCGATCTTAGCTGCTACTCAATACCAGCTCTCGGCCAGCTTAGATGGTTTTCCCAGGCCTTGGGAGTAGGCACTCCCTATTCATGCAGTCCTCCAAGGAATCTTGAGCTGACAGAGAAAACCTCTCGGACAGATTCCAGATGGTGTCGATTGGAGACTGTTGCTCTTCGAAATCTGAGCTTAAATATGGTGTCCCTCAAGGCTCTGTACTTTCTCCAATGCTTTTTAACATCTACATGAAACCGCTGGGAGAGATCATCAAGGGATTTGGAGCTGGGTGTTACTAGTATGCTGATGACACCCAGATCTACTTCTCCATGTCAACTTCTTCAGGTGTTGGCATATCCTCCCTAAATGCCTGCCTGGAAGCAGTAATGGGCTGGATGAGGGAGAATAAACTGAAGCTGAATCCAGATAAGACGGAGGCACTTATTGTGCGGGGCTGGAACTCTAGAGACGATTTTGATCTGCCTGTTCTAGACGGGGTCACACTTCCCCAAAAGGAACAGGTTCGCAGTCTGGGAGTACTTCTGGATCCACACCTCCCCTTGGTTTCTCAGGTTGAGACAGTGGCCAGGGGTGTTTTCTATCAGCTCCAGCTAATACGCCAGCTGCGCCCGTTTCTTGAGATCAATGACCTCAAAACAGTGGTACATTTGTTGGTAACCTCCAGACTTGACTTCTGTAATGCGCTCTACATGGGGCTGCCTTTGTACGTAGTCCGGAAACTTCAGTTGGTTCAGAATGCGGCAGCCAGATTGGTCTCTGGGTCATTTCGGAGAGACCACATTACTCCTTTGTTGATGGAGTTACACTGGCTGCCAATAGGTTCCCGGGCAAAATACAAAGTGCTAGTTATAACTTATAAAGCCCTAAATGGCTTAGGCCCTGGGTATCTAAGAGAGCGTCTTCTTCACTATGAGCCCCACCACCCATTGAGGTCACTTGAGGAGGTCCGTCTCCAGTTGCCGCCAACTCGTTTGGTGGCAACACAGAGACGGGCCTTCTTGGCTGCTGCCCTGAGATTGTGGAATGCGCTCCCTGCTGAGATACAATCCTCCCCATCTCAATTTTCAAAAAACACCTGAAAACACATTTCTTCAACCAGGCTTTCTCAGCTTTTTAAAACTTGTTTTTAAATTCTTCTGATTATTTAATTGTTTTATGATGTTTTTAATTGTTAATTATTATTTTTATGCTTTATAATTTTTGTTTTAATTATTAACTGATTTTAATGGTGTTTTAATGTAAACCGCCCTGAGCCTTTTGGAAGGGCGGTATAAAAGTTTTAATAATAAATAAATAAATAAATAATAAACCTGGGTTGAAGGGATATGGCACACAACCTCATCCTCCCCACGGTTCCATAAGCTATAAGAAGGCCAATCCCCACCCTCAATTTTCCTCCACCACCTCAAAGTAGTTTCTGGAGGCCACTAAATGTTTCATTTTGGGTTTTTTCCTTTTTTCTAAACATACAGACAAATACACTTCTGCTCACTTGGTGTCCAAGTGAGCAGAAAACACTACCATGTCTGGGTGGCCCCATTATACTGACTGATAAATGTGGGATCAACAAGTTCTGTAACTGTAAGGGGAAACCGGAGATACACTACAACGTTCTGTTATGCATCCTTGGGTCTTCATGAGAGTAAATCTGGGATCCAACCAGCCTGGGAGTCCTATAGTGCAATTGTGACTTGCAGGGAAGGAAGACAGAATTAAACGCATGACCTGCATTCCCCCAATTCGAATGGCTATCTCCATAAGCTCAAGCAGGCTAGTGATGTGCACGGTCCGGAGAAGTCCGGACCGGCTCCGAAGGGGGGCCTTGTTTTTAGGGCGGGGAGGGCTTGCTTAGTCCTCCCGCCTCCTTGCCCCCGCCAGCGCCCGTATTTTCTATTATAGGGGCGCTGGAAACCAGCCGCCCGCCGCCACGGCGAAAGAACTCCCCATGCCAGCCCTCCCTCCCTCCCAGCTAGCTGCCCGCCCGCCCTCCCGCCCGCTGCTCACCCGCTCACCGGATAGTAAACGAGAGGAGCTCCGGCACAGAGCTCCTCTCGTTTGGAAGGCCTCCGGCAGAATGGTGTTTTGCGCGCGCCGCAAAGCACGCCGTTCGCCGGAGGCCCAGTCTACCCGCCGGGAAAGGGCCGGGTAGACCGGGCCTCCAATCGCTGGGTAGACCGGGCCTCCGATCGCCGGAGGCCCAGTCTACCCAGTGATCGGAGGCCCGGTCTACCCGGCCCTTTCCCGGCGGGTAGACCGGGCCTCCGGCGAACTGCGTGCTTTGCGGCGCACGCAAAACACCATTCTGCCGGAGGCCTTCCAAACGAGGGGAGCTCTGTGCCGGAGCTCCTCTCGTTTACTATCCGGTCAGCGGGTGAGCAGTGGGCGGGAGGGCAGGTGGGCAGCTAGCTGGGAGGGAGGGAGGGCTGGCATGGGGAGTTCTTTCGCGGCGGCAGCGGGGGGGGGCGGCTGGTTTCCAGCGCCCCTATAATAGAAAATACGGGCGCTGGCGGGGGCAAGGAGGCAGGAGGGCTAAGCAAGCCCTCCCGCCCTTAAAGGCATACCCCCAACCCAGACCCAGACCAGGCAGGGCCGGACCGGTCCGGCAGTTCGGCCATTCTTTGGAATGGCCGCCGGACCGGTTCGGGCACACCACTAAAGCAGGCCATTTTCCTTCCCCCCACTACACACTTTCAGCTTACGCCTCCAACATTCAATAGACTCTAGAAGTCGCCTTGTCAATCTGCTTTGTGGGGTTTAACTTCCTTAATTTGCAGAACATACTATCTTTTTTTTTTTCCGGGGGGTTGTAGTGGTACTATTTTGCTACCAGTCTGATCTAGAGTACCCAAGTTCAGTATTTTAAGGGATGATGATGAGACATTGTTCTAAATCTGACTCAAATTTGAGTGATGTTTCTTGCAGAAAGAAATCAAGCTTCCAAAGAGACCCCAATTGAGAAGCCAGCAACTCCTGCAAATTTGGAGGAATTAGCAGCAGGAGTCATTAGCCCCGAGAGAAGGTAAATGTCCAGTTATTTGAGCATATTGAGATTATACAATAGACTATCTTAATCCTTGTATTGACAGGGGAGGCTTTTTGCAGTGGCATCTATGTTTGCTCTGTTGAAAGCTATTTAAATCCTTTCCTACACTTACCAACAAATATTAAAAAGCTAGGAAAAAATCTTAACATTACACACTTCAGTAGTCTTGGAAACATTTCAATTTTCCATAATTAAAATTCATTCTTGTGCCCCCGGAGAATTGGAGCATGTATACAATTCTCTTGGAATCCCAAATTACTGTTGTGCAGCAGGTCCTTTAACTGTTGCTTTGTCTATTCCCCCTTCCCTTCTCCCCACCCTGCTCAAAAAAAGCTGAGGTTGAAAGACCTTCTGCTTTATCTAAAACTACCACTTTCCAGCCACCGAAAACTGTGTGTCTTGATGCCTCTTAATGTGACAGGTGTCGCTCAATGGAAGTGGATCTCAACCAGGCTCACTTGGAAAGTGGTCAAAAGAGAAAAGCAGCCAAAATGTTTGGGAGCCTTGAGAGAGGCTTGGATAAAGTGATCACAATGCTTACCCCAAGTAAAAGGAAAGGATCGGCAAAAGAAGGCCCAAGGAAGCTGAGGGTAGGTTTTGCCAAAGCAACTGGAATTTTTCTTCCTGGATGGGACTATCAAAAGCTTGACAAAATATGGGAGGTGAATGTGAAATGTCTGTCGTGGCTTTCAAATCCATTGGCTGGAATCTCAAACAGTGAAACTAGTTCTGTGTTAGGGCTTTTTCTCAAATAGCAAGTCCTCGCCCATTGCATGATGCATTGTTTGTTCCAAAGCTGGAATATGGGAGTCAGGTGTTCAGAGTCCCTAATTCCACTGGGCTAGCACAGGCCCTCTGCCTGAAGCACTCATTGGATCCGGCCCATGTTTCCCTCTCTTATCGCTGAAGCTCTGAATATTATGAGTCTGTGCAGATATGACTTACTGTCTTCAGTCTGCCTCATTAGGACAGTCTGTGTTGAGATCTGCAGCTGTGGATGGCTGGGCACATCTCGTGCCATTCCACCTGCTTGTACTTCAAAAGCCTGTCTAATATACTGTGTCTTGGGGAGGCTAAAGTGGAGCAAGATACTTTCAGGAGAAGCGGATGGGATTCAGGACTGAAATCCTGAGGCACAAATCTGGTAGAATTCTGGTTTTTAATGCCTATTATATAGTGTAGTTTCTCTGGCTTTAGAATAGCAAGCTGACTAACTTGAGTCCATGTTAGTCTTGGCAATGAATAAACTTTGAGCAGCTACTGAAAGGTTAAAAACACTGTGTGCATCATATATTGGACTAAAGTTTCCTTGTCTTCCAAGATAAAGCTTTCAAGTATACCCCCAACACTAACTAAATACTACTTCTGTATACACTACACTTAAATTCACAGTCCAGTAAGTTTTGCCACTTTCATTGCTAAAAAACAAAATTTGGAAGGTGACTTGTAGACTAACTCCAAATTATAGTCAGCTTTCACAAATATCAACTTTTGGAATTGTGCAGCGGAGATTCAGCTACAGCTGAATACGCTTGTATTACCAAATGGTTCTTGCAATGTAGCCTGTTGGATCAGACCATTGCAAATCCGACATGGGTCCAAATGTCACGCTTAACTAGTACTGGACAAGTAGGTGCCAGATCTGTGGTGGTTTGGGAGAACTTTATGGCTTGCATTTAAACTTCTGTTCTAGCAAACAAGGAGAAAATTGATCAACATGGCTTACCAATTGGAGCAGTGGCACATATAAATCTCTTGGTCCTTGATATGCTAAAAACCCCTCAAATCTAGTTTTGGAGAAGACTCACTTACAGATGTCCGGTGCAAGGTGTTCCAGTTGAGTGCCCTTGGCAACTGTGCATGCGTTTGACCTGAAATACTGACCTTAAACTGACAAGAGATCTCCAGGAAATAGTTAGCCAAACACTATTCAACAGGATTCCATTATTAAAAGACACTAAACATCAAGGCTGGGCTGTCAAAGGTATTGAAAGTCCTGATAGTGCCATTCCCTTCCCCCACCATGGAGTTGCAGCCGATCATGGAGCAATTGTGCTTGTGTGTGTCTGTCTCTTTTAATGCCCAACCCAGCCCTGGAACAGGGGTGGCTGGGTAGATGGGGAGAATGTCAAGAGCATCCATGAGGAGGGCAGGGCATCACTCAGGGGGGGCTGGGAACAAGCCCAGGGATGCCTGGGGACTGTAGTTCCTCCTAGAGCTGCTCCCATGAGAAGCTCTGGGAGAAACTACAGTCCTCAGGTATCCTCGTGCCTGTTCCAAGCCTTCCCTGTGGTTGGGAATTTGAAGAACCCACAACTATCATACTCCCTGGGCAATTGCCCCACGATTGGCTGTCACCCTGTGATGGGGCGGCAGGGGAATGCCACTATGGGGTTTCCAGTAGCCCAGCCCTACTAAACATGCTGGGGAAACTGGTACTATAGCATGGCAGCTACTAGTAAGTTGAATATTTGACTAATCTCTCAAGACTTCATTATAACACTTGGCATTCCTTTCTGCCCTGGGAAAAGAGTTGCAGGACTTGGGCTGGTGTTCACACTAGAAATAAAGACATGCATTTATTTATTTATTTTATTGTTAAATTTATATACCACCTTTCATTAAAACAATCCCAAGGCGATTTACAGCAGAACTTAAAAACCAGATTGTTAAAATGACACAATTAAAATATTAAGCTAAAAAATAAAACAAATCTGATTAAAAAAATTTAAAACACAAGCATAAAAACAATACAAAGTACAAAGAGCAGCAGCAGAGACAATCATATAAAAGCCTGGGTAAAAAGCCAGGATCTAACATGCTTTCTAAAAGCTGTGCTGGAGACTGAGGAGCGAATAACCACCAGGAGAGAATTCCAGAGTCTGGGGGCAGCAACAGAGCAGACCCTGTCCCTCATGCACAACAACTGAGCCTCCCTCATTGTCGGCACCCAGAGCAGAGCCCCCTCAGATGACCTCATCATGTGGGCAGCAACCCTTGGGAGCAGACAGCCCCTCATATCCAGGGCCAAAACCGTTAAGGGCTTTAAAGGTCAAAACCAACACCTTGAATTGGACCCAGTACATGTCTACCAAATTTCTTTCTGATTTCACTGTTCAAGGGAGCTATCATACAAGTTAAAGACCTAATCTGGCTCTGTGATTTAAACTAAGCAATTGATGTACTAGGAAGCAACTATAGGACAGGTAGTTCTGAGGATTGAAAAGGGTCAGGGAGATCTCTACTCGACGTTTGATTCATGCGATGGCTGTTACTTGCCAAATACTCTAGCATACCTTCAGTAAAAAATGTATGTTAAATTCTCTTTCTAGGCTCATTATAATGTGACCACTACTAACTTATTGAATCCAGATGAGCTACTGAAGCAGATAATTGCCATCCTTCCAAAAAAACAGGTTGAATATGTGCAGAAGGGGTAAGTGTAAATATTCTGTAATTCTGCCCATTGTCTTGAAGTTCATCTTCCCTTGACCCTCCAGCAGGCTATTTTCCTTAGCACTTTTGCCATGGCATTCAGCGCCCCGCCCCACCCACACACAGTATTTCAAAACAAGTATTGTTTGCCCGCACGGTAATAAAAGTAGTCATTGCGACTGGTGTTCTCAACTCTTGCTACCCATCGTCCATTTTCTTCAAAGGAAGCTGAGCAAGCAGTTGATCTTGACCCTTAGGACTTGTTTGGTCCTTTTTTAATATTTAAACAATATAAACTTGACTTGTAAATTGGATTCTCTCATGAGCAGCCACATCAAATACTGCCTGTTGGGTCCAGATGATACTATTGGCAGCTTTAAGTAAAAACCACTTTTCCTGGACTATACCACTCCAGACTTCAGGTGGGGGAGGTGGTTGCATATGTTGGTATCCCCAGGAGTGAAGTGTCTGTATGTAGAGAGAATCTTCCTGAATATAGAACTGGCCGGTTGAGGAGAAGCATTTTAATCTAGCCTTATTTCTAAACATGCTCCTCTTCTTTTTAATGGGAAAGGAGTGTTCAAATCATGCATCCCCTCAACTGAACCCTGGAGTGGCACAATCCAGAAAGAGCTTTCTCCCTTCTCCTGATGGTATATGTAGCAGTCCTCCAACTAATGATTCCATGGAAAGTTGGCTCTTGACCATGTTATTGCTATAATTGCCTCCCTTGCAATATCTGACTTGTGCAAGTGCCTGAACTAATTCCCCTTTTCCTTTGTTTTACACAGCTATAAACTGAAGTGTCAAACGCAGTCTGACTTTGGCAAAGTGACAATGCAGTTTGAGCTGGAGGTTTGCCAGCTGAGCAAACCTGAAGTTGTGGGCATCAAGAGGCAGCGGCTAAAGGGTGATGCTTGGGTCTACAAAAGGCTAGTGGAAGACATCCTGTCTAGCTGCAAGTTATAGCTTAGAGTTCAGAGCAAGAATATGGGCCGTTTTAACTAACCGTGTTCTCTTAGTTGACAGTAAATTTGCCTGTCCTGTCCTAAGAATTTAGTATTTTTTTAAATAGAGAGTCCTTTGTGAATAAAACATGACATACTGTGTCCTTATCTGCCCTTGTGTTGCTTTTTAATATGTACCTTTTAATATATGAATGTAATTTCTGTCTTAGTGTGGATGTGAACATTGAATTGTGACTTATTTAGCAAATGTAACTCTTCAGAAGTACACTTCTGTGCACAGCATATTGCCCTTCTTTGAATTGGAAAAGGCAACACATTCAAACTTTAAACTATTTGATATTAGCAGACAGAAAATGGAAGAATGAACTTGTAATTCAAGGGGAGTTTACTGAAATGGTTAAACTAAGTCATGACAGTGTTCCAGAATTGAAATGTATGTTGAACAAAATGAGACATTAATAAATATGTAAAATCATGGCTGCTCCTTATTGCTATAGCGTAAATGTTCATGCAAATGGGTTTTCAACAAGCACTATGGCAACATTGTTTGAAGATGGCTGGAAAGAGACTCCAAAATGCAGGCAGCAGATTCCAGGTCTCCACAAGTCCTAAACAGAACCACCTTGTCATCGGAAGCTTTGGTAGCCAAAAGCTGTCCATTCTGACAGCTGCTACTGCTACTTGCTGAGAACTGCCTCTTAACACTGTTGCCCCCGACTAGCCTGCTCTTTGTCACTGTAAGCAGCAGCTAACAAAAAAGTTGTGTGTCTCACTGCAAGGGTCTCTTTCCATTCTGCTTTGCTAGAAGAAGCCAGGTGCTGATGGTGGGTAGGCACTGGGCAGCGGTAATGAGAAGCTTGAAGAAGGCTCTTTGTGTGCAACTAGGGCTGTATTCTGTTGTGACGGCAAGATGCAATTTTTGCTTTTATGCTAAACTTGAAGTATAGCAGCCTATGGCTTTCCCAAACTAGTTTGCCTGCAAACCTAAGATCCCAAACACTGGTCTGATTGTAATTTGCATCACTCTGTGTCCTGGCCATACAGAGGCCCATTAAGCATGTGTGGCGGCCTCCAAAATGGCCACCGCAGTGGAGGGCAGGCCCAGAACGGGCTGAAGATGGCCTGAACTGAGCAATTTGGATATAAATGGAGGCTGCCGCTGGGGTGGGGGCTGGTGGGAGACTTCTGGAGGACACCCTTAATGGCCAAATCTAAGCAGTAAAAGTAATATAATTTAAGATTACGAGCCCCCCCCCCCGAAGGCTGGGGGGAGGGGGCCAGGGGTTCGGTCCACTATTGCTCCACTTGGTACCTGAAGAGCAATAACCCCTAGGCCTTGAGTCTAGAGGCTATGGCCTCATTTTCACATAACAGGAAACCAGAGTTGAAGGGGCTAGAGCCAAGGCTTTGCTTGTCAAACCCTAACTTGGAACCTTGAGTTGTAATGAGTTTTGCTGTTCATGGCCAAGGTTTCCAGCCACCTCCAATACATCTGAATGCAGAACTGCAGGCTGGCTGAAATGGGAGTTGAAGGGGGAAGGTCCTCCCTTTCTTTAGCTGTCCTTCATGCAAGAAGGAAGCCCACACAGGCAGTTCTCCCTTCTCTCAGCAGTCTACTTGACTGCAGAGAGCCTCCTGTCTGTTTTGTCCAAATGCAGACAGGTAAGTGGGGTGGGAGCAGAACTGTGGGTATAATTATGCCAGCTGGAATTTTAAAAAAAGGTTAATGGAGTATGGGTCTTCTAATGGCTATTAGCCATTAGGGATGTGCACACAACTGGCTGGAGTGGTTCAGTTTGAATTTGATCAGGGCACCCAAGTTTGGGTTCATTCGAACCAACGATTGATTTGGTTCAAATTCAAACTGGTTCTAAAAGGTTCTCCATAAGGAATAATGGAGACTTGAACCAGTCCATTATTCTCTAGGGCAAACACCTAGGGACACAAAACTGGCTTGGGTGATAGGTACCCATGTGTGCCAGCCCCCAAATCAATTGGACACTCAAATGATTATTAATGATTTTTAAAGTTTATGTTGTGACTTCTGCCATAGAGAATAATGGGGTTTGAGGCAGCCCCATTTCCCCCCTTGGGGGTTTCCAGGTGCTCCAAAATGGGTTTGGGGATAGGACACATTGGGCAATAACAACCCTCCTCAACCCACAAGCTGCTGGGGTTCTTGGTGGTTTCTTTTTAGAAATACTTTTAGTTTTGGGCTTCTCTAACCTCTCAAATTTCTTATTAAGAACTTATATAGCAGCGAATGAATTCAAATGCCGTGTAGGATTGTACTCCCCCACGAACATGATGGCCACCCCTCCCTCTTCTACCTGCCACTCTGTTCCAAGCCTTGATCTGGACACAGTGAGGGTCAGACATCCCTGCCTTCCCTCCCCCTGGGGCTTAAAAACTTTTAAAAATAAAAAACCTAGCATCCTAAAACACACCCAACACACAATACATTTTTTAAAAAAATGAAATTATAGGGGGACCTGAAAAGGGGAAACCTACAAAAAGAAAAAAGCACAAAACAGCAAAATACCAGGTCCCAAATATATATATGTGTGCCAAAATAATTTGGGCACATCCCTAGGATCTTCTTGATATATATATTTCTCTGAAGCATACCCATGGCTAATCCCATGTGTGGCAGCTCCCGTGAGAGTTCAGACAACTGCTGGATAGCCACGGGATGGGTGGGGACAGAAAATGGTGGGGTGCAAGCTGGCGGGATGAATGGAAAGATGAGAGGGTGGGAGGGCAAGCCAGCAGTGGGCTGCACGGGTATCAGTGGCAGGCGGGGGAGAGACAAAATAATGGCGGGTGGTGTGGGGGGAAACACTGGCGGCGGGCAGGGCGGCTAGAGGCGAAGATGCTCTGCACCTGGCCCAGCTAGTATACTTTATTATAATACAGGAAACATCCAGGGGAGGATTGTTGCCTTCATGTCCTGTTTATCCATAAGCTGCCCATGGGCATCTAGTTGGCCACCTTTTACTCTGGGTGCTGGACCAGACTGAACTTTAGTCTGATCCAACTGTGCTGCATTTGTGTTACAAATTGTGGCATGATCTGTAATCTTGCATATAATTAATATGCAATCTGATAGCAACAAAGATGAGAGAGAGAGAGCTGTATTTGTTGACTAATCTGACCTGTTTTGGATTGTGACACTCTTCAGCCCAATGTTCTGGACCTGATCACAGCAGTCCAGATTTAACAGAAGAAGGTAACCTTTAGGAATTCCTTACAGAGAGCAGCATGTTCATTCTTCATTTTCCTCCTCTTTCTCCACCCCTCTCCCCGCCCTTTCTTAAACTAAAAACAAGCAAGGGATAATTGATTCAGGTTATCTTACACGCTCTGATGTGTGAAATAGGTTCTTCTCTTTTCAGCTATGGTACTGATTTCTTGTGCCTAATATTCCTGGCAGAAAACAAATGACTGCATCAAAGACAGAATTGGGAAGGTTCTTTGTCTATACTCCCTTATGAACTTATATGTTCTTGGAATGCTTGAGGCCAGCCCTGTAGTGTGGGATACTATCTGTGGAGACTAAGCTGGCTGCTACCAGGGTCTGACCTTTTCCTGCGGTGTTGTGTTAGCTGTGACATTCTCTTCTTCTAGAGGGTTTGTTGGCCCAGAATTTGGTGGTGGTCTGAAAGATGACGATTTACCTCTTGAAAGCATTTGGAGGAGTACAATGTTATAAAATTGTGCTGAGTCAATTATATTGTTTAGTGTGTGTGCGTGCGTGCTTTATCTGTAGCCTATCTTTGGTCTTTATATCAGGTGGTTAAGAAATATAATCAAAGCACAATGACTTGAGCATACCAGCCATATAAAGTAGAGTCAAGTGTAACTACACTACACATTCTTCTTTAAACCATGATGGCAAACATATATTACTGTTCATCAAGCAAATCAGCAAGTGCCAGAAATGTACATACTCTATTGTACCTAGTTTTGCTATAAACCATTTTTTTCAACATGGTGCCTACATTTGTGGAGGTTACAAACAAAAAGGCCAGGTTCCAAATATCTTCTCTGAAATGAAAGTTTCTTATTTCTGTCTAATTCTGTTTTTACTAGTCATGGGGAGGATCACGGAGCTACACATTGTTCTGAAGTTCTCAAATAATCCTATTCACTAGTTTCTGGCTTCTGATGTTTCCGCAGACATTGCTCAAATACTCAAACACATTTTTGCAGTCATTAGGTCCAAAAACATGTTTTAGAAAGAAAGGAAAAGAGAGAAAGAAAAAGACTGGGACACTGAGGCTGGTGAACTTGGTTCCCCATACCTCACTCTGTACTTTTTCTGCATTTCCCCTGCATTGTGCCAGCAAGTTGTGACAAAGATAATCAGTTCATTGATCCAGGCCAGCTTTTGAATGGTGCTTTAGTTACAGTTATTCCAGTCCTGGAGTAGAGGTAGGTCTAACAAGCAGCCAGAGCACTGATGGAAGAGTGCACTTGCCTCTCTGTAACTAATATCTATCTCATTAAACCATTAATTTTCCTGATTCAACTCCACTGACTTATCCTTGCACACCACAACTCCCCTGGATTCTACAGTCCCTCAGTCTGATGAATAAATGCTTCATCTTGGCCTTCTGGGGTTTCTGGGCCTGGCCAGCTACTGTCCACATCTCTGCCCTACGACAGTCTGGTATAGAGGTTCAGAATTTGGATCAGGTACTAGATTGTTTGTTAGCAATGTCAACCTGCAACACAAACACACAGTTCTATCTATGTGGCTTATCCTCTTGAGTTTTGTTGAGGCTGCAGAATAATTCCTTGTATTTGGGGTGGTGTTTTTAATGCTCTTCATTGCCGCTGCTACTCTTACATTGATGCTTTTAGCTTTTAAACAGTTTAACATCTGCCTAAGTTCACCACAGAAATTGAGCTGTTGAAGCAAATTCTGAAATTCCCATTTTTTTAACTCCACACTCGCACTCTGAGGCTGAAGACAGATGATTTTTTTTATGAAAGCTGAAAATGATTTGTGGGAAGCATTGCTTCTCATAGAAAACACATGTCTCTCTTGTTACTCACTAATTTTTGATTTAATATCACTGGAATCTTTGATACCATATGAAAAAAAAATCTGTGATGAGTGGAGAGTGTTTATCCTATATACAATCTCCTTGGAAGTGCCTTCAACTCAATGTGGGGTGGTGTCGGTGTCATTTGTTCTCAATCTCTTAACTCGTGCCTCAGCACCCACAAGCATACGTGAGTCCCTCCCAAGGGTGGCATCTAAAAAAAAAAATCTGTGGTAAATTGGCACATAATTGACAGAAGCAAGTTGAGGAGCACCTGTTGACAGCACAGCAGGTTACAGTATCTGCTGTTCTTATGTGGCCTATCCCCATTCTAAATTTTGTGTGCCAATCCAATATAGTTTGCAATCTACAAGCATAGGAAATTCCTGCCCCCCACAAAGGCTGTGGCAAGAAGCTATAGTAGTTCTGTTGCCCAACATTCCATCCTATGTATGGCTTGAATTGCTCAGTGCTTGCCTCTGAGATGAGATAAATTTCATATCATGTTGTCATAGATATTAAGAATAAAATCAATCTTTTGATTCAATTCTGACCTAGAAAAATGATGGCCTTAATTAAGAACTATGCTCCTTTAAAATCACTCTTGATGTAAAAACCTAGTGTAATGAATTGTATTTGAAGAGGTATGCTTTGCCTATGTTTTAAGGTGTGTGTGTGTGTGTATATATTATATATATTTATCTACAGTATCCAGTACAGGATATGTGTGTGTTTCCATCTGTATCCTTAAGTGGCACAGTGGGGAAATGTTTGACTAACAAGCAGAAGGTTGCTGGTTTGAATCCCTGCTGCTACTATATCAGGCAGCAGTGATATAGGAAGATGCTGACAGGCATAATCTCATACTGCACGGGAAGAGGCAATGGTAACCCCCTCCTGTATTCTACCAAATAAAACTACAGGGCTCTGTGGGTGCTAGGAGTCAAAATCGACTTAACGACACACTTCACCTTTACTAGAAGCTATATAAGTAGACTAATATTTTTATATATGCTTTTTATCTCAAGTATTCATATTTTTAGTATAATACCCTCATAGCAGTGTACTCGCTAAATTGGAGCCCTACACACTACAGTTTCTTGATATAACTTAAAAGGCTAATCTAAATATTGAGGTGTGAGGGATCATCTAACCAGAGGTGATCCATGACAATGCGAAGAAAGTTATGTGAACTGGCTCTTAGATTCGGTTGACTTCTAGAAATTTCTGCCAGACATAGCAAGATATTGCTTCGAAAGCACAGGGAAGAAAAGAGATATATTAACCGTCAAAAGGGATTTAAAAAACACACAAAACTATTAATGTTAAACCTTGAAGTATAAGTACAACTACTGTGAAAAACATAAGATTTGTTTTCTTCCTGAATCAATGAGGAGCTGAAACCAATTATCTACCTTTTTGTTTTACTTAATTAAGTCAATATATTAACCTGAGGGAATGATTGAGCTGACGTGTATAATTCATGAAAATGGCATGCAATATTTTAGGAAACAAACAGGCTAGGCTGTCTTATGGGGTGCTCATCACAGGTCTAAAAGCCACCAGGCATTATTGCAGGGACAGAAAGGGCTGATAAGGTTACCATTTCCTTCCTTCCTATTAATACTTTTGGCAGTAGCTGCTCCTGCCCAGAGCTTTAATCTGTTGGTCCTTGAAAGAGGTAATAGAGCCGAAGCCATCCTTACCTAGCAGCTCAGAACAGCATGTTCTGTGATCAAAACTTGTCCAGCTACTGGAAGAGGGGAAAATGTGTTCACTTCTCCCACAGAGAGAGCTGTTATTGCTAAGTTGGGAAGTTAAATCCCACCTCTGTTTTGAATTCACTAGGTGTTTAGATGGTGTTATGGCAGGGATTTTCAAATGGGGGTGGGGGGTCAGGTGTCCCAAACAACTCAGAAGGGAACTGTCAGGAGGGCAGAGGCTTTGCACAATACATCTGAGGGGTTGAGACAGTCAGAGATGGTGGGAGGCAGACAGAGGCAGACGTCAACAAAAATATGACTTGGGATCTCCACCACTCACAAAGCCAAGGGCAGGCACAGCAGTGATGCTTCTTTGGCTGATGGGTCAAGGGAGAGTTCCCTCTTGGGTGACACTCACTTGAGCTCATCTAGTGAGTGGCCAAAGAAGTGTCATTGCTGTGCTAGGGATGTGTGAACCAGCTCAACATCAAACTTGGCCAGCTTGAGGGCTTGCCCTCTAGCTGAACCAGACCTGGTTCAGCTTGAACACAAGCCAAACCCAGCCCCTCCCCCAGCTGGTCCGGGGGTTCTAAAAGGAAAAAATATCTATATTTTAAAAACTCACTGCCTCCGGGGAGCGCTGCCACGGCTGTGTGGCGGTCTTCGGCAGTCCCCCCGCCCCAGCTTCCCCTGTTCTCAAACTGGCCTGGTTCAGGTGTTTTCCAGCCGTTTCCAGCCTGTTCTGGGTGGCCATTTTGGAGGCCATCTGTGTGACCAGGGGTCACACAGATGGCCAATGCACATGCTCGGCAGCCTCCAAAATGACCAGGAAACCACCTAAACAGAGCTGATTTGAGACTGGGGGGAGGGGGAACCACTGGACACACACACACACACACACACACACACACACACACACACACACACACACCGTGGCCACGGCAGTGCCCCCCAGAGGCGTGAGTTCATTAAAGAATATATTTTTCTTCATTAGAACCCCTGGACCGTCTCGAATTCAAGCTGAACTGGGGGTTCTGTTTTAGGGGCAAAACTGAACATGCCTAGTTCCGTTCGAGTCTGGTTTGGATTCAAACTGCATTGGGCATACCACTTTCACGCACACGCCTATGCTAAGCTGTCCTTGGCTTTGTGAGCTGTAGAGGAGCCATGTGGTTTTCAATCCCTGTCTCCCTGTCTGTCTCCCAATGCCTTGGCAAAGTTACAGCAGCTTTTCCCTTTATATTCTTGACGGTGCCTTTTCCTGAGTTTTGGATTAGTGTTCAAGCTGAATACAAATAATTAAGTGAGAAAACTGTTAAAATATGGACTCCCTTTGCTTGGTCCCTACTTGTGTGAAATTTGAATCAGTTTTCAGCAGTTGCTGCTATAACGAGCAAATACCTAATGAAAATAACTTGGAGCCCCAAATTAGATTAGCAGACTCAAACATAAAGCTCAGGTTTGGAAAATTAAGTAGGAGCAAGCAAGCACACTCATCCTTATCTGAAAGGTAAATGTGCTTTCTTTATCTCCTACCTAATCAAAGCAATGGCTGACATCCTTTGTGTGTGCACTCATAACATCAAGGAAGTACTAGCCCCCTGCGTTGGTTTCCTGTACTTCCATAAGAACAGCCCTGCTGGATCAGGCCCAAGGAGGCCCATCTAGTCCAGCATCCTGTTTCGCACAGTGGCCCACCAGATGCCACTGGGAGCCTACAGGCAAGAGTTGAGGGCATGTCCTCTCTCCTGCTGTTACTCCCCTGTAACTGGTACTCAGAGGCATCCTGCCTTTGAGGCTGAAGGTGGCCTATAGCATAGGCACTCTTCCACTCTTATGCAAAATACTTTTTGGAACTTGCCTGCACTCCAAGAGTGCTCTGCTAGACTGGAAATATATTGCTTGGCCCTCAGCAACATGCTTCTGTTCTACATATCACTAGTCAGGATGTCAGCCAGTAAACATGGGGAGTACAAGTAGCTTTATATATTATTTTAGGGGGTTAAAGTAACAAAAAGTTGGAGAATCCCTGTGTTATGGGGAATCATGGGGTTCTCTGGAAGCTTATCATGGGTTCCTCAGTGAGAAGATCAGTAATGCAGGACAAGCTACCTTGAAGGACAGTGTGCCTAATGATGATCAGTATTTATTTTCCAATACCTCCATCTGCAGCTGTATCATGTGTGCTCTGGATTCACACAAGGAAAAAGTGAAACCCCAGCACTCTGGCCGATACCCCACATGTGAACTGTGTGTGTATAGCCTAGAACACATCCCATAAGAAGAGCCTTGCTGCTGGATTGGACCCAGAGGTGCACCTAGATAATTGTAGAGCCTGGATCTAAAGGCCTTTGGGGTCCATCCCCCCCACCCTGCTTCAAGTTAAGCATTATTTTTAACACATAGATTATTAATGGCACAAACCACACCACCCAGGACAGACTAAAGAGGATCTGTGGGCCCCCAGGGGGTGTGGAGACCCTGGACTTGGGCCCCAAAGTCCAGGGGTAAGAGTGCATCTGATCAGACCCAAGGCCTATCTAGTCCAGCATCCTGGTTTTCACAGTGGCCAACTAGATGCCTCTGGGAAGCTTACAAGTAAGAGATGCAATGCCCCCTCTCCTGCCATTGCTTCCTTGCAACTGATATTCAGAAGCAGTGTGCTTCTGAACCTGAAGATTGCATATAGCTATGAGCAGTAACCATGGATAGACAAATCCCTGTAGGACAAGTCTACTCTCTTTGTTCAAAGCCATCCAACCTAGCCTAGTGTCCATTAGGAGTGTACAAGCCAGCTCGGCTCTACAATTTGGGGTTGAAACAGACTGGCCTTAGCCAGTCCAAGTTCAAACTGAACTGGGCCCGGAGCCCTACTGATAAAGGGGAATCTGTGATAATTCCCCTTTACCAGTAAAGAGTGGGGGCAGGGGGGCTTCCCTAAAGGTAGAGCAGGCAGAACGGGGGTAAACAACTACTTACAAGTGGTGGGGACTGGTTTCTGTGCCTAAATATTTAGAGTAGAGAAAATGATTTGGGACATTCACAAGACTGTAAGGGCTGCTTCAGAATGGGTTCTGGCCCTAACTGGAATGTAGGGTTGCTAACTCTTCAGAATGGGCCTTCAGTCTCCAGGGATCAGCATCAGTTTTTAGAAAAGACTGAAAAGCAATGCTGCAAACTTTAATGGCTTGATGTTGTGAAAAGTATTGGAATCGGGTGGGATCTCCAGGAATAGCTACACTCAGAATTGGCGACCCTATAGTAAAGTAAGGTAAAGTGTGCCATTGAGTTGGTGTCGACTCCTGGCGATCACACAGCCCTGTGGTTGTCTTTGTGATCTGAGAGTTAACAGTTGGAGAAGGGGCCATTGGCCTTTAGATGCAGCTTGGGAGGAAGCTGCTACTTTGGGTTTTGCAAGATAGTTGTTGGAGTGATTGTAATTAGTGGCTCTGGGCTGCTGCTGTTATGCTGAAAATAATGTTTGGTGGTCTTCATAAGAAGTTGGTAACTGTCATCTTTAACGCTAGAGCACATACCTAGAGCTCTGTTATGGCTCTGATATGCCATCTAGATTTTCTACCACCTAGAGAGAATGGATTTTGTTTGAGAGGGATAACATGCAGCTCTTCAGTCATTAGGTATCACTACCCACTGAACTCTAGAGCAGGGATTCTCAATGTTGGGGGTCCCCAGATGTTCCTGGACTTCAACTCCCATAATCCCCAGCCCCAGGGGACTTTGGTTGGGGATTATGGGAGCTGAAGTTCAATAATATCTAAGGACCCAACATTGAGAATCCATGCTCTAGAGTGTGTTCTAAAATTAACTTCAAGTGAATCTCCAGCTTTCCTAAAATAAAGACTATCATATCTTTCTTTACTGCTGTTCTCTGCCTTATAAGTCAATTTCCTTGAATCTGAAAGGTGGAGAATAAAGATCTACATAAACATGAATAGTAAGGCCAGAATGGCATTATGGCTGACACCAAAAGCAGCAGTCACATATCTCCTCCTCTGTAGCATTTAGTAAAGTAAACATAGGTTCTCCCATCCCCTGCCAGGAACAGCCAATGAAATGGAATTAGTAGGGAAATTCCCAATGGGATGATGTTATATCATAGAGCTATTCATGCATTACATTGTATGCACATACAGGAAGTCCTCAGACTTATGACACAATTGGTTCCTGGAAAATGTGTCTTAAGTCAAAATATCTAAACTCAGAACCTATTTTCTCATAGGAAGCAATATTATCAATGGGGATTGGTTCCTGAACTAAGAACTAAGGCCAGCAGATACCCTATCATCTTTCTGTGGTCATCAAAGCTAGTAGTGGGTCAGTCACAGACATGCATCAATGTGGCAGAGGAGTTGATGGTGGAGATTCAGAAGTTGCTCACTTGCCACCTACTGCTTTCTGAGCGCCTTCCTGGCTTGTTCTCACTTTCTGTGGAAGGAAGGGAGGCAACTGGGTGGATCTCCTCCTCCTGGGCAATAGGCAGATGGTGGGGGGGAAGAAGGAGGGCAGGCAGGAAACAGCATGTGGGCTGGGAACAGGCCAGGCTCTCCCCCTCTCACCATCATAGTGCAGCAGCTGAACCTGGAAGAGGAGGAGCAGAAGCAGCAGTGGTGAGGAGAGCATCTTGGACAGATGAGTCAGCCTCATCTGCCTTCAAGACTGCCAGTCTCAATGACAATGTGAGCTTTAGCCGCCATTATCGTCTCTTCTCCTTCACTAGCCCAGATACCAGCAGTCTAGCAGAGCCTCCATTCCTGTGGCGAGTTGTAAAGTTGAAACAAGGCAGCAATTTACAAACATCATAAATGCTGTTAGTCTTAACTTGGAACGTCTTAAGCTGAGGATTGTCTTGTGCATGTTTTATGTGTGAATGACTGCACATATATTCATTTTAAACATCAGCATGGGGACTGGACCCTGCAAACATGTAAAGTACAGAATGTGTGTACGGCTGTTTGCATGTTGAAAATAATGTGTAAATAATTGTATACCTGTACAGATCAGCAATTATACATAGATTGTATGCTCATTAAAAATAGTGTGGGAATAAGGCTCATATGTTTTGCCTTTTATGGAAGAGAGGTGAGGAGATAAAGGGCTACTGTTCTGAGCAGCGAGGCATCAGGTATAATGTGGTTCCTGCATAAAATAAATACCTTTATTTTTGCAATAGTTTCATTTACACATAAGAATATTCGCCATAGTTTTATTTCTCCTCGTTTAATAAATTATCCTGGCCATACTGATATGTTTTATCTCCAGCGTTTGTTGTCTGATGTCAATGATTTAATTTCCTTGAATGTGGTTAAATTTTGTTTTGCAGCCTGTAAAATTCATAAAGAGATAGTTACTTGAAGAAATTTCCTCCCCCCGCCTTTTTTTGAGAGTGTGTGTATATATATATGAATGAATGAATATAAATGACTAAATGTATGTACCTCTTTTAGAATCAACCAAGGTTCACATGAACCTTGAGCTGCCCTGAGCAGTAGTAGTACTGGAGGAGTGGGGTATAAACATTTTAAATAAATAAATTAAATAGTAATCCACATTGCAATGTGCGAGCTTTCACTTTGCACAGAATTCTTTCTCAGGTGGGATTTAAAAAATTGTGGCTGGATATTACTGTCCCTCTGTAGTATATATATTTATATATGTAGCACCATCAATGTATATGTATATCTTTACAGAGTAATATAAGCAGAACAGACAAGAGATCTGTGCCTCGAGGAGCTTACAATCTAAATTTCAGCAGTGGAAGTTACAACAGTGGGAGGCAAAGCTGAGTGTATGCCAATACAGTTGTATGTTCTTAGCTTTGGTTTCATTTGGAGGATTTGATGGAAAACAGTGAGATGGTGCTAGGTAGGTGTTCTGGGAGAGACTGTGACAAAACAAGGAAGAGGACAACCTAGTAATTCTTTCCACAGCTGTATTTATTTCTTTGGCACATGTCAAATATGCACCTGGTTACCTAGAAGATAGGCTGTAATAAAATCAGCTCCCTGAAAATCCTGTTTTATTTCTCTAAGCATGTTCTGCAATGGTTTAAAGCCTTGGCTAATCCAATTTTCCATAAGTCGGAGCTATCAGATAGAATAGATCAAAGCATTTGGGGGTGATTCGTGTGTCCTGATTTGATTCTTGTTGGTTAAATTTGAACGGGAAACAAGGTATTATTTTACTTGATACACTAACTAGACAGTGCAACTTACATAATGAAGCAATTTTTAAAAATCTGTCAGAATGATTTTTTTTTTATCACTCAGCTTTGACAAAGTGATGTTGAATTAAACACTCCTGTGAACTGTTCTCTGGATTGAATATAATGCCTCTGCTTCATTAGCAGATATAGGATAATCCACTGTCATTTATATTTTTATTGTATTAGGTTGGTGACAGGGTTGTTGAAGAATTTATCCATGCTCAGTATATCATTATTTATGTGGCTTCAACAGGCTGTTCTATATTCCCTGGAGCAAGTGCTGTAGACTGTGTGATCCTGTCCTTATTTACTTGGGAGTAAATCCCACGGAATTCAATTGGACTTGTTTCTCAGAAAACATGCATTTTCATGGATTGGGCTGCAAGTCTGCAACTCCTGTGCACTCTATTTGGGGGTAAGCTCCATTGAATTCAATGGGACTTATTTCTGAGTAACATGCAGTGAATGGAGCTGCACAACTCAATGTGAAACTTCATCATTTTACTAGACTTGAAAATAGTTACAGTTTTAATTTAAATTGAAATGGCTGGACAAATCATTTGGAGATCCCAAGAGCTCTAATTGTAATTCTCTATTGTTCCTATGCATGATTTTCTCTCCAAGTGCTCATTTTAAAATGCTCACTAATTTTTTAAGGATTTGAATACTAACTTAGTTTTCTTTTTAATTCCCAACAGTTAGCTGCATACTGATTAAACTTTAATGTTAAATATAAATACTTGAAATAAGCTTCTCCAACAGTCATTATTATTATTTATTACACTTCATTACATTTATAGACTGCTCCATCCAAAAGCTCTGTTGGGGGGGAGGGGGGAGGCTTGGATGCACTGGATATATGACCATTGTATTTTAATTTAAAAAGAGAGAGGGATAGGTCATATGAAAATATGATCAATGCTTACAGCATTTGCTAAACAATAGTACACATTTCCTATACCGCTAAGCATTATCCCATCTTTTCTTCATTTCTACAGTTTCATTTCATTTCCCTTCTCCTCTGACAGCAAAATAGCCTGGTGTAGTTCTTGCTAGAATGTACCATGTCAGACTGCAAATGGGGAACACATATTCTGGAACCTTCTATGCATCCCAAAACTTCCTGCTCTTCGACAACTGGCATGTCGGTGAAAGAATTATTGCCTAATCTTTCTTTCTGACATGTGAGTTTTCGATCCATGGGCAATTTGTTTCATAACTATAGCAGAGTATTCAATGACATCCCATACTTGCAGTCCAATTTGCCAGGTCCAGATGGTGAAAATACCCGAAATCTGTCACCAAAAAAGTAGAAATAGTTGGTGCTGTTTACCAAAAAAAGTCTCTTTTTAAAAAACACACCCCACTTTGCATTTTAAAATCACCTAATATTTGCATATGCTAACTGGTATAATATATGCATGCTTTGCTAAAAACAGGATAATTTGAGAATAAATACAACTCACACACCCCTTTCCCTACACAGTTCAGCCACCAGCCTTCCTCTGACTGGATCACAGAATCGTATGGGTTAAATGGTGCATTTTAATTTCTGTGGTGGAGGAGAGGGATGTACCCCTTCTCCACTGTGCAACATTGGCCTCTCTTTCACAATGATGTCTATACGGGAAGCATGAGTCCCCTGACCTGGAGGGAGCTTGCTGGCTGCTTTGCAGTGTCTCAGCCGTAGAGCAGCAGAGACCCAGGAGGACACACTCAGAAGAAGAAGTCCCTCCTTAGGGACACTGGGCCAGTCACAGTGAGTCACTGACTGAAAAAGCGAGGAGGCAGGCTGCTTGGCTGGGGAAATGGGATGGGAATTGCCAGCACGGTAGCAGCATACAAATGAGCTCCTCCTGCCACCACACAGCGAGTGTTACACATAAGTAATCCCATTATCTCCAATGGGCCTACTCATGGGTAACAGCCACTGAGTGATTTCAGCCACTCGGTGCTTGCAGCAGGATCGCTGGGACTCCGGAAACCCCCTCCAGTACAGAAATAGTTGAACGGGGGTTAAAATAGTTGCAAATCCAGGGTAAAAGTCCACATCTGGGGACCCTAGTCTGAAGTGAGAGCAAGAGCTAAACCTCATGATTCTGCTGGTCAGGTAGCTCAGCTCTTAAGCCCCTTCTCAAATCACCTTTGTGGTGAGAAGGAGCTTCAGTGCTGCTCCTTTCTGCACAATGAAAGTAATGGCAGCCCCAGGGCTAGACTATGACATGTTGAGGCCCTAGACTAAACTGAAAGCCCCCCCACCCACCCACAGCATTACAAAACAGGTCTGGCCTGGTGTGTCACACATGCCCCCTCATGCCATGCTGCTTCTGCTTATAGCAGCATTCATCTGAAGAGGCAAACACTGCCTGTAACCATGATGGCTGGTGATGGTCTAAACTGGGCCCTGGGTTAATAAAATTTAGATTTAACTTAGTTATTTCTGCACAGATCTATCAACTCAACGTGATATATATTTGTTTAAAGTAAAGTTGTGCTGTCGAGTCGGTGCCGACTCCTGGCAACCACAGAGCCCTGCGGTTGTCTTTGGTAGAATACAGGAGGGGTTTACCATTGCCTCCTCCCGTGCAGTGTGAGATGATGCCTTTCAGCACCTTCCTATATTGCTGCTGCCCAATATAGGTGTTTCCCAAATTTTGGGGAAACCTACCAGCGGGGATTAGAACCAGCAATTTCTTGCTCGCTAGGCAAGTCATTTTCCAACTGCGCCATTAGGTGGCTTGTAAGAGCTGTAAAGGTAAGGTGTGCCACCGAGTCGGTGTTGACTCCTGATGCCCACAGAGCCCTGTGGTTGTCTTTGATAGAATATAGGAGGGGTTTACCATTGCCATCTCCCATGCAGTATGAGATGATGCCTTTCAGCATCTTCCTATATCACTGCTGTCCGATATAGGTGTTTCCCATAGTCTAGGAAACATACCAGCAGGGATTCAAACTGGCAACCTCTGGCTTGCTAGTCAAGTCATTTCCCCGCTGTGCATTAGGTGGCTTATATAATTGTGTAGTCATATACATATATTTCTGTCAAATCAGAACGATATCTGTTTTGGAGTTGATGTTTTCCTTTTTCTCATTGTTCAGCTAATAATGTAAAGCTTGACATTTAGTCATCATCATCTTCTTCTTTTAATTCAGAGGCCACTCATAATGTGTGGCCCTAAGCCGTAGCTTCCTTCGCTTGTGCCTAAATCCAGCACTGCGCAGCCCAGCTGCAGAGGGTCTTGGATGACACAACTGGACCCGTGATAATCTGATTTTTAACCTGGCTATGAGACTGAAACTGCCTTGGTCACCCTGGTGGATGATCTATGCTGGGAAGTGGATGAGGGAGTGCATCCCTATTGGTTCTGCTGCACCTCTTGGCAGATTTCAATATCATTGACCCTGGTATCCTTCTGCTCCGCCTCTTTGAGTTGGGGTTGAGTGGGTCAGTCTTGGGCTGGGTTCCAGTCCTACTTGGGGGGTTGGATCCAGAAGGTGTTACTGGGGGACTGTTGCTCAGCCCCATGGCCATTGGCTAGTGCGGTTCCTTCCACAGGGCTTGGTTTTGTCCCCCTTGCTATTTAACATCTACATGAAACCACTGGGGGAGATTATCTGGAGATTTGGGCCTTGGTGTCAACAATATGCAGATGACACTCAGCTCTATCTCATGATGTCATCTGATCCTAGAGAGGCAGAGGGAATTCTGAGCCATGGTTTGGAAGCCATGATGTGCTGGATGAGGGATGAGCAAGCTGAGATTGATCTTGACAAGATGGAGGTGGTGGTGGTTAGTAGAAAGCCTGGTTAGGGTATGGGGCTTCAGGCTGCTCTGGGTGGGGTTGCACGCCCCCTGAAGGAGCAGGTTTGCAGCTTGGGGGTTCTCCTGGATCTGGCGCTGCTCCTAGAAAATCAGGTGACAGGAACACCCTTGCTCAATTTCAGTTGGTGTGTCAGTTGCAACCCTTTGTTGAGAGGGCTGATCTGGTCTCTTTCACCCATGCGTTAGTCACATCACACTTCGATTATTGCAATGCACTCTACATGGGGCTGCCCTTGAAAAGTATTCAGAAACTACAGATGGTGCAGAATGCAGCTGCCAGATTGATTTCTGGTACTGCTCACAGTGCACATATTACTCCAATGAAGGCACTGCACTGACTGCCAAACTGTTTCTGAGTACAATTCAAGGTGCTGGTTATTACCTTTAACACCCTAAATAGCTTCGGCCCTGCTCCCAGTTGAATCTACTCATCTGACTAGATTGGCTGGGAGGCCTCTACTCCATGTGCCAACACTTGTTGAGGCTTCTTTGTCAAGCACGCAAGACAGGGCCTTCTCAGTTATTGCCCCCAGCCTGTGGAACCCTCTCTCAGCTGAGAACCACAGGGCTCCCAGACTTTAGGAGGAAAATGAAGGCTGCCCTTCTTATTCAGGCTTTCAAGCAATGAATTGCCCCCTACTCCTTATTTTTTAGATGTGTTTGTTCTTTTTTTATGTTGTTGTGTTTCAAATTTTATTTATCACATTGTTAACCATCCTGGGATTTTAGGACGAAGGGCGGTATATAAATATAAATACAGGTGAAACTCGGAAAATTAGAATATCGTGCAAAAGTCCATTAATTTCAGTAATGCAAATTAAAAGGTGAAACTGATATATGAGACAGACGCATTACATGCAAAGTGAGATAAGTCAAGCCTTAATTTGTTATAATTGTGATGATCATGGCGTACAGCTCATGAAAACCCCAAATCCACAATCTCAGAAAATTAGAATATTACATGGAACCAAGAAGACAAGGATTGAAGAATAGAACAGTATCAGACCTCTGAAAAGTATACAGTGTACTGTGCTTGATTGGCCAGCAAACTCGCCTGACCTGACCCCATAGAGAATCTATGGGGCATTGCCAAGAGAAGGATGAGAGACATGAGACCAAACAATGCAGAAGAGCTGAAGGCTGCTAATGAAGCATCCTGGTCTTCCATAACACCTCATCAGTGCCACAGGCTGATAGCATCCATGCCACGCCGCACTGAGGCAGTAATTGCTGCAAAAGGGGCCCAAACCAAGTACTGAATACATATGCATGCTTATACTTTTCAGAGGTCCGATATTGTTCTATTCTTCAATCCTTGTCTTCTTGGTTCCATGTAATATTCTAATTTTCTGAGATTGTGGATTTGGGGTTTTCATGAGCTGTACGCCATGATCATCACAATTATAACAAATTAAGGCTTGACTTATCTCGCTTTGCCTGTAATGCGTCTGTCTCATATATCAGTTTCACCTTTTAATTTGCATTACTGAAATTAATGGACTTTTGCACGATATTCTAATTTTCCGAGTTTCACCTGTAAATAAGTCCAGGAGATCTGGACCACTTGGGAGGAATGTATGCTGTGGCTGCTTCCCATGTGTCTTCCCTCCTGAAAACTGGGGCATCATTGGCAGGGAAATGAGCTGCAGTGAGGGCTCCTCCCATATGAGCCAGAGCTTCTGATCAGACCTTCAAAGCATGCGAGAGAGATGCATGGAGCAGCTTCTACATGGTGAAGGTAATATTAGAAGGAGCTCCTAGATCAGTCTGCTTATAGCTGATGTTTATAGCTAGGCTGTACTTGCCAAATAATGGGCGACATTGGGACATAGCTGTGCAACATGCCATTTTCATTTTTGTTTAGGGTGAACAGAAATTCCCTGCAGAACAAATGCACCTACCTTGGTACCATTCCTCACTGCTTGCCTACTGCTTCTCAATGCCCATGGGCGTAACTATAATAGGGCAAGGGGAGACAGTTGTCTGGGGGCCCACTGCCTTGCCCCCCCCCAACAAGTCACATGACTGACTTCTTCAGCCACACACACACCCAGGCTTTCTTCAGTTGTATTCATCCTCTGAAATTGATGTGAGTGTTAAGACCTGGAGCTATTAGAACATAAGATTTCTTTACTTCATGAGCTGAGCTTCAGTTAGTGGGGGGGGGGGCATTTTAAAATCTTGTCTCTGGGCCCACTCCAACCTTGCTACGCCCCTGTCAGTGCCCATCCTTGCTTTCACACTTGCCCCATTCTCTGGCATTGCCATTCTTATTCACTGATGTTTTACAGAGAATTCAGACAATATCAGTGATCATTCCAGTCCAGCATTTACTGTACTGCCCTTTGGTGGTTTCCTAGGCTTTATTTGTGGCAAATTTTGTGCATTTGCCCACATTGCACTAAAACACAATTTCAGCATCAACCAGTATACTCAGGCAAAGAGCTATTGAGACTTTTCAGTGATTCTGTGCCTTTTTAATTAAAAAGTTTCCTGATTGCAGGTACCACTCAGCTTCTCTCTAGTCCCACTCAATTAATTGCACAAGCATGGTAAAAACAACAACAACAACACCCCAGATGACATAATCATTCTCACATTTTGGCTTTTGTTGCTGGCATGGTTAATGTACCAATAGAGTTTCAGAGAACAAAGGTGTAGTATTTCGAAGTTAGTGTTGTAAATGTAGGAAAACTAGTTTCTTTGGTAGAAGCTAAACTTGTTTGTAAAACAAGTTTTACATTTTGCTTCTAAGATGGGTTCTTAGCTTTTCAAAGGAAGCTAGTTGACTTGATACTTTACACAGGCCCAGATAAATTGATTAATTAGGGCTCAGGTGGTCTTGCCCAAGATGCAATGACCTCTGGATTTCTGCCTACATGCCTTAGTTTATTAAGAATGATAAAGTTACAGAAGACAAGATCCTGCTTACTATGCAAAATACAGAAAGAAAATAAAAGGTTAATCAACAAATCATAATTTTATAATAAATGAACACAGGCATTTGCTGAAAATCAATTATTCTTCTGATACCTTTGTTCTACAATAGTTATCTGTTCTTTTGGTTGTAGAAGTACAGCTATGTCTAAAAGCATTGTTCATTGTGTTCTATTTCTTCAGAAAAATCTCAAACATGAAAGGTTTTTTTTTTTTTTTAAAAAGCTGGCACTTCATCCTAACTGCTTCTGGGCATGTGCAGAGTTCACCCTTCTAATACCCACAAAGTGGTGGTGTGGTGGTGGTGGTGGTGGTGGTTATTAGAGAATCTAAAGGCAAAGTGATTCTGACCATGTGTGGGGTAGCGTTCCTCTGTCCAAAAACAATCTGGTTGTGCTGTGCTCTAGAATTTGGTTTCCTGCTCCCTGCCTAGGATAGTGGCAGCCCTACAAGATCATATTTGTATGATCTTTTAGGTGCCAATCAAAATCTGTCCCCTTCTCCTATGCTTTCAATGGTATATGAGATCCTTTTAATAATGTTTGCTGTTTTGTCTGCTGTTTTTACCCTTGTGGTTTTACTGCTATTTGATATTGCATTTTATATTGTTTTTGCTATTGTAAACTGGCTTGAAACAATTTGCAGCAAAAAGCAGAATAATAAATAAATAAACTTGCTTATGGAGAGACTGTAGATAAATATTTAGTAATAATGAAGAGGAGTGGAGGGGAAATTCTCACCATCAGGCAGCTTGCTACCCAGGTATTAATATCCTAATTTGAAATTCCAAGAACAGTGTCACCTATTACAACTGCAGTTCAAGCTTTTATTCCTCTCCAGGTCAAACGACATGTGGCATTTTAAGGCATTATTAGCCCCAATGGGCTCAGGTTTTTTGGGGGGATTTTAGCAGCTGGATTGGAACCCCAGCAGATCAAGATTGGGGCGAAAGTAGGGTTTCCCCCCTCCCCCCCCACACACACAGTTGCAATTCTGATCTGCAGGGCCGTGATTCATACATGAGCCGGAGTGGTCAGTATTAGGCCTGTGCAATACTGGATTTCTGATATCAGAAATGGCCCAATATCAGAGCTATTGGAAATAATTATCTGAAATTATCCAGTATGATACTGGGGATATCGAGTCAAAATACCAGCAATAATATTGGAGCACAAAATAGCAACAGTAATACAAATGGAGTATCTATCTATTCAATTTCTATACGCCCTTCCAAAAATGGCTCAGGGCAGTTTACACAGAGAAATAATAAATAAATAAGATGGATCCCTGTCCCCAAAGGGCTCACAATCTACAAAGAAATATAAGATAGACACCAGCAACAGTCACTGGATGTGTTTCCCCCCAGCTACAGCTTGGGGGGGGAAACACCCGCCTGCCTGCCTACGCCTTTATCTATTTATATGAGCTATTTTTTATTAATACTTTTTAAAGCAAGTGGCAGATTCTCAGATGTTACATCACTTCCCTTGTGATTATTTGATGTGCTATAACTTCCCCTGTGATTCTTAGATGTGATATCACTTTTTGCCGTTATTCTTGGATGTGAGTACAATTTCTGGGTTACTTTTAAAAATTAATTAAAGATCAATGGGTGAACAGATTTATTGAAATTAAGTACACAGGGTCTTGTCATCATGAACTATATGTGTGCCTAATTTCAGAGTTCTTGCTCCAGCCATGTTTTTCCAATTTCCCCCATAGATTTCTATAGGGATTTTTTCCATTTTAAAATCAGATTTCCGATCAGAAATCTGACAATGATATTTTAAAGGGCCAAAAATTCCCAATACTGATATCTATTTGTCAGATCCAATACAATATGAAATTTCCAATCGTGCACAGGCCTAGTCAGTACCATCTGTGAGCATGAATGCTCATTGTGAGTTTTGATAAGGTCTAAACCCCTAGAGATAGAAAATAGGTGACAGCATTGCAATACTTTTAGTTCTCAGTGTGTTATGCTTTTATTGGCCTGACCATTGCACCTGCAGTAGCCAGATTTGCAATGGTGTTTTAAAAGCTTTAAAAAAATTAAAAACAAAAAGACTACTATGTCAGAGGAATGGGAATGAAAATTGGCAGAAACGTCCTCCAAAGATTACTCCATGGAGGTAGCACAATGATGTCTTCATTGTTACTCTAACCAGGGCTGCTCAACTTTGGCCCTCCTGCATATGCTGGCCTACAACTCCCATAATCCCTGGCTATTGGCCACTGTGCCTGGCGACTGTGGCAGTTGTAGTCTAAAAACAGCTGGGGGGGAGGGGCTGAATTGAGCAGGCTTGCTCTAACCCTTACCCTAACTGTGCAAAAATTACTGCAATTTTACCATAATCGTTTGAGGGTAGGGATAAAGAAGGGATGATAACACAGAGAAAGCTGTAAGTGCAACAGTGCTATCACCTATTTCCCATCTTTAGTGGGGCAGATATTGCCAAAAGTCACTATGAGCATTTGTCTCCTGAAATGGTTACTGATGGCTAAGATTTGTGGGCCTGGCTCATGAAGTTAATTGACTGAAGAAAAATGAAATCAATTGGGGCTAATAATGTTTTAAACATCACATGTTTGACCCTCTGGCCTTGCTAGCCTTACCTGGAGGCTGGGATGTTTCTAGAACCCGATATTTAGGTTCTCCATAGGGCAGAATTCTACAGAACTCAGAGGTCAATGTGTCTACTCATTATACTATGCTACATAGCATGGATTAGTTGCCCCTGCTAAAGGGATGGATTTTTTCCTCCCTTTCAATGCAAGGGTTACGACACTTACCTATGTGTGTGTCTCTATAACTAAGGTATCAAAGGAGGAATTGCAAGTTTGATGAAAAACATCAAACCTCCACAACCTCCTTTTCATCAGATAGACTTGACAACAAAGAAACAAACAAGGTGGGGGGCGGGGAAGTAAACACAGACTGCAGTGTGTGGTTGTATCCAACTCTGCATTCTGTGAACAGAAGTTCACCCATACAAGGAAGGGGAATTATGTTCATGGAAAGACCCCTTCAGCATGCACAACTCTGAAGAAGTTAGGATACGATAACCTGTTGACTGTGAGAACTCTGATTTTAATGAACGGGGGTGGGTGGGGGTGGAGACCACATGCACACCTACCAGCTAGCTATTGATGCATCTTATGGAATGTTCATAAACATTCCAACTGCTCAGAACTTTAAAGAGCTGTTGGTACACAATGCCTAAAGGCAGATGCTGACCACTGCTGTTGGTGGGAAGGGAGCAAGCAGCATTATGATAGTTGGTCATTTGTTAACAGGGAAAGAGCCACCATTGTGTGAACAGGTTCAAAGAACCTGGGCTGCCATGCTCAGGGGCTTTGCCTCACACCCCAGCCACACTACCTGCATCTTGATGTCAGATGCAGGGGACGTGGTTTTGCTCACAAATGGGGCCGCACATCCAAGAAGGCACTATACACATACAAAACCCCACATCCACAAATTTATGGATGTCTCAACTTGTGGATATTTATTTATGACTAGGAGCGTGTTACTGCAGAATGAAAATGGAGCAAAGGGATATTATCTGGTGTGTTGATGGAAGTTTTCCATCCTCTCAGTGCAAATTTAATCCTCATTCTCCCTTCCTACTCTTTCCTCTTCACCTCAATACAGTTTCCTCTTTTCTCTCCAGAATAGATATAATTTGTGCAGTGTTCCTAGGTATCCTCATTTTCTTTACTACCTGTTATATTGATTGGCTCACTTTTTTGAGCCATCAGGATAGCTTTATTTCTGGTACAAGAATACCAGGGTTATCTTTTTTTTTTTCCCCTGAAAGGGATCCTGCACCTCTAAGATTTGCACGGCAGGCAGTAGTTCAACAAGTGAAACTGATCAAGAGTCATTTTCTCTCTCCAGAGAATCCTGGGGAACTACAGTTCTGTAACAAAGGGGGCCTCTTAACAGAATTCTCAGCACTGCCAGAAAACTACAATTCTCAGTTTGTATCATGGACCTGAAGGAAGTCATGACACTTAAACTGATAGAAAATCAAGGTGTTTGTATCATGGATCTCTGATCACTCTTTGATTTCTCAAGAATAACAATTAAAAAAACAATTTGACCGCTTCTACTGTGAACTTCCCCTCCTTTGCTAACTAATGTTACCCTTTTCACTTTGGACTACACCTGCTTGCTTTGTAGTCCTGTACCTAAGCATCAAATTTGATTTTAGATTACTACTATTGGGTGGTGGATATCATTTATTTTTACTTAAAGAACATCCTCTTGCCACCCATTAAAGATATTAATTTCTGACTTGTTATAGACAAAAAAATTTGCACAAATAGCTAAAAGCAGAGTATTAAAACAGAGATTTACCCAGAGGTGATTGATGCTCTCCATTACACTCCATTAGATATTTTATTCTTGTTAAATGAAGAGCAGCCAACTTTGTCAAGTATTTTCAGTTCCCTCTGGTCTTATTGGTCCAATCTATTCTCAGGGATGTCCCGTAAATGGCCGCATATGGCTTTGTGTCTGTAGGAGTGATGACGGTACAGATGGCGTTCATTGCCCACCAATTTAGCAGAGCCCCTTTTATTGTACATCTGACAGCACCGGGGAGCTTTGTAGATCTAACAAAATATATCTATTTTCTAATTGTCTATTTATCACTTTCCCAGGATTTGCAGGGCCTCTCCTCGGAAAGCAAAAGGGTGGGTGGTGGGGGAGGGAAAGGCCTTGAACAATGAGGCTTGTCAAGGCACTTGCTCACTTTAAATTAGGGGTCTAGTTGCTAAATAACTAATTTAGTCCTGCTATCAAGCTGAAAAAGTGGGTATTCAGTGTAAAGTGCCAACTGGGGAATTGATTATGTCTTCTGTTGGTGTGCATGATAAAACTGCCAGACCTGGCCAGCGTTGAAGGCTGTAGGTAGTTCCCAGGAGGCGGGCAGCTTTTCATCATGGAGAATTAGCACAAGATCTACCAAATAGGCTTCGCAGTATGGCAGCTGAATCCCCAGGGGCCCACACACAAAACTATGGAAGTGGGTCAATTGCAAACCGGGTTCATTGTTTTGTTTGGATTCCTCCCCACCCCCCGCTCCATAATAGAAGTGGTCAGTTTGATTTCATTTGTTGTTGGGAGATGTGTGGGTAGAAGCGGGCGGGAGGGAACCAGCTGCGGCAGGCGCTATTCCCAATTTGGAAATGAGGTCATCAGAGGCAGGCGGTGCTGAGAGAGGAGGAGGCTAGGGGGAATAATTGGGAGCGAGAGCTCCTAAAGGCATCTTCTGTTACTTGCTTTAAGTGTATGTTCTGTTCTGGTACCACTTCACTTACCCAGAGCACTAACCTGGAGAAGTCTACACGAATTCCTTTTAAAATAAAAATAAAAATAATCCAGATGGCTGCACTAACTTTTCAAGGAAACTAGAATCGTAATAGACTTTTTCAGCCTGTGTCACCAAGCATTTAAGTTGTACAGTACATTAGGGTTGTGCGTTTTGTTTTGTTTTCTGTTTTGTTTTTGGCCCAAATCCGAAACACCCCCGTTTTGTTCTTTGTTCGAAATTGCAAAATCCGAATCCAAAACGTTTTGGATTTTTAAAAATGGCCCCAGGGAAAAACTAGTGGGTGGGGGTGGTAGTGCCCAATGGGTAGAAATTACCACCTAAATTTCAGAGGAATTGGGCAAAGGGCTGGGTTTTGGTGAATTTTTGAAGTATAGGATTTTTCCCATAGGGAAGAATTGAGGTTTTAGCAAAAGTATAGCTTCATGTTGGGGGGAAAGGGGTGGCCCAGAGCAGAGTAGGGTGGGTGGTAGTGCCCAGTGGGGGCAAGGAGGCTGCCAGAATTATTTCAAAGGAATTGGGCAGAAGGCTGATTTTTAAAGATGTAATGGAGTTTACGTGTCTGTAAAGTTCTTCCCCATAGGGAATGATGGACCTCCATAATTCCTGCCCCATAACTGCACTTGGGGGGCACCAGGGTGGCCCAGAGCGAGTGGTGGTGTAGACCACATAGGGTGCCAACCACCCCCATGGGTTCTGTTGTTTCTGAGATGTTTTTAGTATAGATTCAGATTCTCTGGTAGCATATGAGAGTGGATTCATGGTTTGTCATTGAAACTCTCATATGCTACTAGAGAATCTACACTCAGAACACCTCAGAAACAACAGAACCCAGCACCCCATGGGTTAGCAACCCATGGGGGCAGTTGGCACCCAGTGTGCACTACATCACCACTTACTTCCGGCCACCCCAGTGCCGCCCCCCCCCCCGGTGGAGTTATGGGTCTGCTGAAACCTCCATTATTCCCTGGTGGGGAGAACCTTAAAGAAGCATAAACTTCCAACAATTCCTAAGAAATCAGCCCTTTGCCCTATTCCTTTGGAATCTGGGTTGTGGCAGGCACCCCTTGGGGCACTGCCACCCAACCCGCTGTTTTGCCCCTCAGGCCCCCTTTCTGCCCCGAATCTGCCCCAAAGACATTTCAACTTCAGAAATTCTTTAAAAATCAGCCCTTTTCCCAATTCCTTTGGAATCTGGGTGGCAGCAGGCACCCATTGGGGCACTACCACCTGACCCACTCTTCTGCCCCTAAAGCCCCCTTTCTGCCCCCAATCAACCCCAAATAACATCGACGTCACACATCAACAACAGCAGAGCTTTGGAAAAAATCAGGCAGATTTCCAAAGGTCATGCACATCCACATCCCCCCTGCCCGAAATGCAATTAATCAACACACAACAGTGTGAAACAACAACAATGAAATGCACACTGCCCCACTGGCCAATAAGGGTAAATGCATACTGCCCCACTGGCCAATGAGGGTAAAATTTACCCTTAAATTTGCTTAAAAGGAACAAGGAGGCAATTGCCAGCAGATCAGCCCATGCTTTCGCTGGCCAATCTGCAGACTGGAAGGGCTGGAAATTCAAACAGATGTCAAAACTCAAAATGGAGACTGAAGGAGAAAGATTTTTTGCGATTGCAAAATGGAGTTCCTAAACAGCCGAAACAACAAAACATTTTGTATCCGAAACAGGTATTTTGTTTTGGCTACAAAATTTTCTGTTTTGAGCATTGGGTGTTTTGTTTTGGCCACAAAACAGCCGAAATGGCTTGTTTTGTTCACAAGATGTTTTGCATCCGAAATGAAACGCACATCCCTACAGTACATATGTTGCATTCTTTTCATGGGGACAGACATGTTTCTACCCCTATATGCAGTGAAGAATCTCTGCACATCTGATGCTATGTAATTAATGCTAATAACAAAAATAAGGGTAACTCAGTAACAATCACATCATTAAAAGGTATAAGCCAGACATGCAGTGAGGCAGAGTGCATGAGCCCAAGAATTATTCCCATGCCGTGCAATGTGGATAAACTATATGCCTGGGGAGTGTATGTGTGAAGTGGCCCGAATGTTTCAGATTGGGTACCATGTAGCGATGCAGTTGCGAATTCAGAAGTGTGGGTGCTCTCCATGACAGCCCCCATGGCTATGCCCACCCCAATAGCCAGAGAAGCTGAGAAGTATCGGCACTCCGTCCCTATGTGCCCCCCGCACTATACCCCTGGTGCCATCCCTAGATCAGAATTCCCAAGCATGTCAGAAGAAGCCTTCTAGGCTACTCTTCTTCAATGACATGCTAGTTTTGTGTGCCCGAGACTTTCTTTTCATATCAGCAAGCATCCAGACATCTGATCTTCAGCCTGAAATCCAAACTGTGTACAGACTAGCAGATCAGCAGTCTGCTGATCATGTAGCTCAGCTCTTGGAGTCAATGGGAGATTATACCATCCTTTTGAATACATTTGCATGGAGTAAAGTTTAATTCATTCCACTAGAATTAGCTTCTCAATGAGAGCCAGCGTGGTGTAGTGGTTAGAATGCTTGATTAGGACTGGGGAGACCCGAGTTCAAATCCCCATTCAGCCATGATACTAGCTGGGTGACTCTGGGCCAGTCACTTCTCTCTCAGCCTAATCTACTTGACAGGGTTATGTGAGGAGAAACTCAAGTATGTAGCACACCGCTCTGGGCTCCTTGGAGGAAGAGCGGGATATAAATGTTAAATAATAATAATAATAATGGTTGGGATTTCATCTAAAGCCATTCACCTGCCTATTTACACTTTCCCCCATAACTGCTTCTTGATCACACATAGATATCTGCACTGTGATCCCCTCCCTCAGCTCATCACTCTGTGATTTTGACTGTATGCTTTAGTATTTTAGTTCTGAATTTATTTTGTACACTGCCTTGAATATCTGTATAGGAAGGTGATCTGAAAAAAATTAATCAAATAGATAAATGAACTTCCTCTCAATGAAACAATTTTAAAGATTGTTGTCTAGCTGCCCTGGACAACAATCAACACCAAAGGGGAAAATAAAATAGCTGTTGCATCTCAGAAAAAAGCTCTAACTCAGAATGTCTGGATAAATAAAAAAGCTTTAATGGTATACCTGAAAACTAAGCAATGGTTGTACTAGAAAATCTGTTCTACTATAATGGTGCCACTACAAAGAATTCCGTGCCCTAAAAAGCACTAAATTACCTCTCAAAAGGAAGGTACTAGGACTGCATCGAATCAGAACAATAATCTGAGCCAATTCGATGTAGTCCCTATGAGTACCATTTTCATTGTATCATTTTCAATACAAGATAGGCAGCTCCGATACGATATTTCAGATGTCTTGTCAGGCTGTATCCAACTTCATCTGATGATTGGATGGGCTATTTTTCATGTTGCTTTTCTCTGTTGCTGATGTCACAAAACCTGCTTGCTGAATCTGGTGATGTGCCATATATGGAAAATGCTGGGGGTGAGGTTTAAAGAGAACAGTTACATGATTGACATTCCTGCTTCTCATAAACCCTGGCTCTTCTGGCTGAAATGGAGTCGGTATCAAGCCTTAAGAAGGACTCACCATCAACTCTATGAAAGGTCTACCACTCCTGAAAATTTCATCCCATCCTGACTTAGAATACTATTATTATATAGACATTTTGATGATCACCCATTATTTCCGATGGACCATTATATCCTGTGGGCCAATGTATCAACCCTAATATTGATAATCAAGTGATCTTTCCTGGTTGGTACAATTATCAGTTGCACAGTTTGATAATCATTTGTAACCTATCCAATCTGATAATTCCATCAGTGCCGAGAAGGTACACAGAGCAAGGGTTACCTGGAAGACCTTCAAGATCAGGGAGATTCCGTTGCAGAACTTGGACAAATATTCACACATATTTGAAATTCACCAATATTTCTCTTTTCTCCAATAGTATGTGAATTTTGAGTACAAAATCAGTTTCTCTTTTATACTTGTTTTAACTTTGTGCTGGTCGTCGACCAAAATAAAGATTTGATTGATTGATTGATTGAGTACAAAATTTGCATTTGCAGTTTGTAAAATTTTAACTCAAAATTCAAAATGTGAGTACTGTTGGCATCTCTGGATTGACTTGGCAGGCATGGGATATAAGCTGTCAGCTGTCAGCTACCATTGTATGGCATCTATCAAATGCTGTCAGATTCTAAAAATGCTATTACATAGCAACTATCAAATATAGCCAAGCACGGAATAAAATTGCAGGTCAACTTGTAAATATTCTCACATATTAAAACCTAATATTAAGGGGTGTCCAATACAGATCATATTTGATGACTATACACAGAATATCTGGAAAATATCCTACAAAATCCATAGAGGAAAATGTTGAGGAGACTATTTGGGTGCTCTATTAAGCTCCATTGCCTGATCTTATGAATTGTACCAATTCACAGCAAAAATAGGAAGAAAATATCCAAAGGAGCCATAGGACTATGTTTGGTTTTGCTGTTTTAATGGCCGAAAACATTTCAAACTTTACAACTCTTTTCCAAAAGTGCTATAATAGAAACAAACAAAAACCAAATGCATTAACGTAACATGGAACAATTGCTCCTATGCATCTTAAAAAAACACACAAAACAATTTGTTTGTGGTGTTGACTATTTGAAAAACTACTTACTTAAAAGTTTGTTATTCCCTTTAAAATGAAGGGATATATTTTTTGTATCCCTTTTAGAATTCCAGTTCCAGTGCTCTCTAGGATGGCTTTTTGACAGCACCAGTTGGCAGGGGTGGGAATTTTTATTTCCTGTAATCTGTTTGTTTGCAGCTAGCTTAATGCTCTGTGCCCCTAGTAGGAATGCCATGAACAAAAGCCAAAGACTCCTGTATTGGTTTGTTGTATATCATAAGTCTTTATCCAAATATACCCCATAATGTGGGATGTGACCAATGTGCTGTGAAAGCACAAGACAGAGGTACTGGTTTCCAGTCAATCACCCACAATTTGCTGTGACCAATCCAAAACAGATTAGCAGAGCTGGAGTGAGTTTTTTTAACTGCTAATAGAAACAGGCAAAACATATTATTGCAAAAAGCCACTTTTGTTGCACACAGTTCCAGCCCTCTCAGTATGTTTATTGTGAGCTGATAATATTATGCACAAAGAATTATTTGAAGAGGAGCAGGAACTGATTCTAGAGCTGGTGTGGTGTAGTGGTTAGAGTGCCAGACTAAGACCGGGGAGACCCGAGTTCAAATCCCCATTCAGCCATGAGACTTACTGGGTGACTCTGGGCCAGTCACTTCTCTCTCAGCCTAACCTACTTCACAGGGCTGTTGTGAGTAGAAATCTAAGTATGTAGTACACCACTTTGGGCTCCTTGGAAGAAGAGCAGTATGTAAAATGTAAATAAATAAATAACAGGTGACCAGCACCAATCATCTTTTTTGACAGGGAGATCCTTACATGCAGCAGCATATAATCATTTGTGGATCAGGGCCAGTGCTTGTCTTCAAAATTCAATGATTTGGGAAACAATCGGCTTACTGCTGTCTCTGGGATTTTCTTTGAAAAAATTTGCAAAACAATAAATTTGGATATGTCTAGAAGAACAAGAGAGCGATTACTAGCTACCAGACTGGATTTGTTAGGAACAAATTGTATCAATCCATCCTTATTTCTTTGTCTGATAGAATAATTGGTTTGGTGGATAATGGGAATTCAGGGCATTTAGTGTCTCTTTAACTTCTGCAAAGCTTTTGGCATAATTCCACACTTTATTCTTGTTTCTCCGGAACAAGAACAGGGATTAGGAACATAGAACATAGGAAGTTGCCATATACTGAGTCAGACCATTGGTCTATCTAGCTCAGTATTGTCTTCATCTCTCTCAGCCCTTTCTTGAAGATGCCAGGGAGGGAACTTGGAACCTCTTGCTCTTCCCAGAGCAGCTCCATCCCCTGAGGGGAATATCTTTCAGTGCTTACACTTCTAGTCTCCCTTTCATATGCAACCAGGGCAGACCCTGCTTAGCTAAGGGGACAAGTCATGCTTGCTACCACAAGACCAGCTCTCCAATCCTCTGGGATGGCATCTCCCAAAAGAGAGAAGCTGACCTTTAACCAATGTATATTTCAGTCAGTGGCACGATGCTGAAAGCACTTAGTGCTGAAGATCTCAGTGGTCCTTCTGTCCTCCAGTTTCTGCCCTCACCTCTGGGGCTCTTCACATGTTGCGGCACACCATAGGAGCCATTTTGCTGTGGGTTCATCACGGCTGCTGGTGCTATAACATTTAGAGACCTGCCTGGCATTGCAGGGTCCTTCTCGCACAATCTTTGTCCAGTTCGAATTGGGGTCAGCTATCAGGTTGGAAGGACCACTGTGATCGGCCTTACCTATGCGATATCAGGCTTTCAAATGTTATAGCAGCTTGGGAACAAAGCTGTGACTTTTAATGGTTGTATATGATCTTTAGATTTTAGTTGCTATTTGTTTAAAATTGTAAAATGCCCTGAGATTCTATACAGGGTGGTGTGTATGACAAATATATAAGTGGCTTGTTTCCCACTGCTCTGTCTAGGCACCTCAGACCTCTCTGTCTGCCCTGGATTTCCCCTGGATTATGACCCATAAGGATTAAATGCTTCCTCCTGTATAAAATAGTGAACCTTTCTCTTTTCTCCCGCATTACTCTGGACTATTTCTAGCCCTCCTTTCCTAGGTTCTTCTGCTTTCCTTTCTTGGATCTCTGCTGCCTCCTCTCCTACAGCCTTCCCCAAGTACTTCTACTTGTATGTTCCTAAGTTACTTCTGTTTCTTTCCCCCACTCTCTCCATAAACAGAGTAGTTCACACAGTGGCATTCAGAAGTCTTGTTCTTTTGTAGATTTAAGGTAGCTCAACTAATCACTGCCAGAAGCTTCATTTTGCAGCCTCAGGCAGCAAAACAGGAGGGTTTGAGGGCTTATGCTGAGCCATCATCTATGACTAATGAGCTGCATTTGGCTAGCAGAGTTACAAATTCTACAGGCTGCAAGAGGACTCTGATCAAAAGTCTCATTTTTAATACAGGTGGCCCTTGTTACTAGCGGACTCCATATCCATGGTTTCGCATATTCACGATTGGGTATTAGAGTCCCAGTTTCATGATCTGCATGTAGGAAAATAGGTGCAGGTTTGAGTGGCCAGAAATGACTGGAAATGACTTCTGATGTCATTTCCAGCAGAGCCATTTTGTGGCACTTTTTAAAAAATTGTGAATATTCGACCATTTTCAGGGTTTGGGGGAAGCATTGCTGGAGAGCTGGAGAATAAGGTCCTGTCCTTTTCTTCTCTTATTTCTGCCTAGAGGTGTGTGAGCCAGACTGGATTCAAACCAACCTGGCCCAGGCTCGGCCATGACCAAAACTGGGTGCAGTCCAGTTCGGCCATCGAGCCAGCTCGCAGGCTGGCTTGGAGGTAATACGTATAAAGGGGAAAACAGTTAGGATTCCTCCATGCATGCTCAGAGGCCCAAACTGGGCCACAGCTGGCCTGGTCTGTCATTTAAGAGGCCAGCAGGGGTTTGGAGGAGCCTCCGACGCCGCCTCCTATGCCTCCACCATCCACAGTCCCTGCTGGTGGGAAACTAACAGTAAAGCTTCCTTTTTCGCCGCCTCCCCCATTAGGCTAGGGAATCCCACTTTACAATTCTTAGCTGGATTCCCCTTTACAATTATTACCCGCAAGCCGGCTCTTAAAACCGGGGGAGGTCCAGTGGAGGTCCAGTTTGAACTTGAACCAGCTCCCTCCTTTGTGGGGCTGCTCTGGTTCAAACTCAGACTGCCCAAACCAGGCCAGCTCAATGTCGAGTCAGGCTCAAAGCGAGTCAGCTTGCACATCCCTATGATTCTGCCCCCCTTGCTTTTTTGGCCCTTTTTTGGAGGGCTAGGAACTTAAACCCTGCCAACTCCCATTGACTCAAGGTGAGAACAGAACCCCGGTGAACAACGAGGGCCACCTATATGTGTAAATTAAATGTACTGTAAATGTGGGAAGCCATGAATAGATAAGCAACAAAGTTATAGTTTGTATGTATGTATGTATTGGTTTATTTTGGCCCAAGGCCAGCATAAATACCAAAAGAAAAAGAAACAACAGGAGTAAATACATAAAATAGATAAAATACATAAAACATTAATTCCTTCAGATACCGTATACATAGCTAATTTCATTCAAATTGAACCGGTTAATCTGAAGTACACAACCCGGCATCTCGTGCCTCAATCATTCTAAACCAAATCTTGCTTGCTATGAATAAAAATTTTGCTACCCTCCTGTAAGCATACTCTGACTTAGCAGCAACCAGGAAAAGAACCTTGTCCTTGCCAGAAGGGCAATTAGAATTGTAATGAGTTAGCAGTGGGGAGAGAAGCTTTCCCCTTAATTCAGAAAAAAATCTGCACTTCAGCATCAGATGTTCCGTAGTCTCCACTTCAGCGTTCTGGCAGGGGCATAATCTTTGATCATAGGGCACCTTCCCAAAACGTCCTTCCAATACTGCCATATGAAGGGCGTTAAGTCTAGCCACTGAAAGAGCCCTACAATGATCCCCGTTAGAGATCCTAAGTAAATATTCAGCAGGGAAATGGCTACTGATTTGGTCTCCTAGGAATAGGCCAGGACCTACGTATTTGGGCAACATCCCCCTGCTTCGTCATGTCCCAGATATGTTGGGTTATGGCAATTATGGCCTTGCTGTGGCCCAAAGTTCTAATCAGGGGCAGGGGAAAACCCAAGGACGCTAACATTGCATTGATATCCTTTTTCCAGCGGGTCATAAAACCATCCTCCTACAAAGTTATAGTTAGTTTATTCAGATCCAGTAAAAAGGTTTAAATTAAATTGTGACATCTCCTGGTGGGTGATCATGTTTTCTGTTTCTACCATCTAGGAAATACAATGGCACCTGGGAATTATTTTGAAAGAATTACTTATTTTTTCCAACCTACACCCTGATAACAATTACTATGGATAATGGGTCCTAGGAAATGATACAATGTTGGAGAACAGATGTTAATTTTAAGGTTGAAATAACATTATTGATGAGAACACAGTTATGATGGCTTCTCATCACAATAAAACGCCAGCACATTGTCCAATGTGAGATAGGACCCCGTTTCTTTGCAATTTTATATTCAAGTTAAAATATGCTTGGGGAAATTCCTTCAGCCACACAGACTCATTTTCATTTTCAAAATCCTCCTCTACATAAAGACAGGCCATTTTACACTTGTGCAACATTTTGATCTTGTGTACCTCTATGTAATTCTGCAATAATTTGTCAAAAAGGCTAAGCATTGACCATTGGCAGGCTGAGATACCTGTCGATTGACTGCCTGCTAATTCACAATATTTGACCATGATCAAATATTCCATAAAGCCAAGAATGTTGTAGTGCAGGTACTGGCCTGCCATTAAAGTTGCAATATGGTGTCATTTGATAGCAAGGAAGGCATGAGAGCTTATTCCTCCCCAGTCCTGCAGAAGTATGAAATGCACATATGTACTTTGTGTAGGAGCAAGCAAGCTGCACTATAACTATAGGCCACATTTAATAATATCAGCTGTTATAGCTGTGTGTGTGTGCACAAAACCCACAAGGAATTATTCAATCTCTTGGATATCTTCCACGTACATTTGCATAACACTGAGAGCTATAAATAAGAACTGATTGCCATATTTTAGAATTTAATTTCTGTGGGCATGATCCATGGGAGGGGATCCCCATAGACAGTCTGAGTGCTTTCCTCACTTTCCACCTGATGGCCCTCAGCCAAACATGGATGCCAGGCTGTTTAGCACCTCACTAACCTGCTTCTCATTGGAGGCCTGTCCAGCGTACTAATGACGCTCACAAAATGCTGTGAATGGAATGTCAGGAGCCTGGAGGGAAGCAGGTTACTGGATAGCTCTGAACAGGGACCTAGCGAGGGGAGAGTGGGCCTGTGTTCAGAACACAGGCGGCCCTCCCACTCATGGCAGCACTCTGTGGTGGCTCGTGCACTCAGATGCACACGCACCCCCACTCACTCCCCCCCCCCAAGCTCCTCACTCCCCCAGGTCAGGGCTCCCGCCACTGCCAGTCCCCTCCTTTGGCTGCACTCACCCAGCTGTGCCCACCCTCCATCCATCAGCCAGGTGCCTTGACATTGGGAGGAAGATGGAAACAGCCAGGTGAGCAGCTGAAGAAGGCAATTGTCAGCAGCTGCTTTCCTGGCTGTGTCCATCCTCTTTCCATTGACTAGGTGTGTGGACAAAGGAAGGAGAAAGGGCACACTTGGGTGAGTGCGGTCAAAGACAGTGGCTGGTGGCAAGGATAGTGGCTGAACATGGCCAGTGGTAGCAGCAGTGGAAGCCCAAACCTGGGGGAGCGGGAAATTCAGAAACTCCTCTTGGAGGCTCAGCAACTCCTGGACATGGCATGATGTGTTTTTGAATCCACTGGCACTATTACAGCTCCGCTCCTGGCTCTGATGCTCAGAATAGCCAGATGTGAATAATGGGGCTGCTTGTGGCAACAAGCATGACTTGTCCCCTTTGCTAAGCAGGGTCCACCCCGCTTTGCATTTGAATGGGAGACTAAATATGAGCACTTTAAGATGTTCCCTTTAGGTGATGGGGCCGCTCTGGGAAGAGCATCTGCATGCTTGCATGCAGAAGGTTCCAAGTTCCCTCCCTGGCACTGGCATCTCCAAGATAGGGCTGAGAGAGATTCCTGCCTGCAACCTTGGAGAAGCTGCTACTATTATGCGTAGACAATACTGAGGTAGATGGGCCAATGGTCTGACTCTGTATATGGCAGCTTCCTGTGTATTTCCTCTAGTGCCAGGGGCCGTTTTCTCTTGTTGAGGCCCCAAAAGGCTTGTTTTGGAATCCTGACTAGTCAACCCCTTTTCTTTGTAAGACTCAATTTCATGATAACTGGGGAATCGCTATGCCCTTTTCTGTATCTTTTGGGATTTCACATCTGGCTAATGGTTGCCAAGGAGACAAAAATAAGATGCAAATAGACTATCCAGCTCAAAAAAATTGTTTCTTGATTGAAGTGGGAGGGCAACAATTGTTGGAGGCTCTCTGGCCTTTTCCACTTCACACATGCCCAGAAGATAACTTCCAAAGCTAGAGGGGATAATGCAACACTAAAAAACTAAGGATTGTATGCGTCTCAATGCAATATTTATTGTCACTATGTCACGATGCTGCCAAAGAGATTATTAAACAATGAGGCTATTCCCACGATCAGGCGAAATCGGGCTAGGGGAGCCTAGCCCGATTTTGCCTGACCCTGAAAACCACCGGGCTTGCAGGAGAGCCTAGTGGCCTCCAGGCGGTTAACCCACCAAACTACCCCTCCCCTTAAACCAGGTTTGCGGAGCGAGCGCTCCGCAAACCCGTTCTTTAAAAATTGTGAGTTGCCGCAGCACGGCTCCGTGCCACAGCAACTCACAAGTAGACCCCTGACCTGGAGGCTCAAAAGCAGCCTCCTGGCTCGGGGGTCTCTCCAGCATGCCTTGCGCGCTCACAAAGGGCATGCTGGAGCTTCCGGGGGCCACACAGCCCCCGATCCTCCCAGTCCCCGCCGGCTCCATAACGGAGCCGTCAGTCGTGTGGGCAGCCGATCTGGCCGCCCAGGGCTACTGCCCTGCTCATCTGTGGGGAGTGGGGCTAAGCCCACTCTCCCTGCCAACCCCCTCATGGCTCTTCCCACTAATCGTGAGAAGAGCCTCACCGTGTGGCAGATATGGAGAAGCAAATGGATTTGAGCTTAGTTACCGTCAACAGCACACCAAGTGGCTTCTCAAATTACCCCCAATCTGCTGCCTACCTCACCCACTTGACCACTTTAAACCAGAGGAGAGCCTTCTCGCTAGCGCATTTAATGCCTTGCCCTCTGCCATTTTAGATAGATTTAAGGGGGTCCCATTAAGTAACCGGCTATGTCCATGCGGTGTGGGTGTAATTGAGTCAGTTGCACATGTCCTTTTGCATTGTGTTTACTACAGGGACATTCATACTACCTGGATTGAAGCACTTCTAAAAAATAGACTGGGTCGATCAGAAGAGTATTATATTGCCTATTTCCTGGCGGATCGACATGCAGAGGTCACAATGCAGATAACAAGATTTTGTGCAGCGGCTTGTAAACTGAGAAGGGACCAACTTCGCTGTAACTGAGATTTTATATAATTTGATACGGTGCCACTAAGTTATTGTTTTGATTTTTTTTTGTTATGTCGACTTATGCTCTGTGTGTATTTTGACTGGTCATGGACTGTAATAAACTATTACTTACTTACTAATCTCTCTTGAAGGGACTTCGGGATTTTCAGAAACTTTCAGCCCAAGAGCTCAAAATATGAGGTATGAAACCTGGGATCATCACAAAATTATCAGCAAAGGCCTGCTTTCATAGAATATGTTCCAAAAAGAAAAGAAATATCAGTCCTTATTTGCTTCCACTGGATACTAAAGCTCTTTAATTGAAATTGAAATTAAATAGACAACTGAGGGAAAGGGTACGTGGTTTCATTAAGCAAACTGAACCAGGTATGTCATTAATAAAGAATTAACATTGATACACATTTTCAATCCAACATTACATGTGCTGGAAAAAAGGAGTTATTAAATGAAGAAGAGTTAACAACTTGTTAAATTGTTCAAGTTATTTCTAAAGCAAAGGCAGGGAAAAGGTATTCACGCCTCCAAGAAAGAGAATCAGTGGTCACTAACACAGTGGTGATTTTTGTGTGTGTACATTCATACACACACACAAACACACACACACTTGTATTTTTAGATTTTAACATCAGTTTTACTGCATGTATACACATTCAGATAACAGTTTTGCACAGTGGAACAGTGGGGAACCTCAATTGCTAAACTGGATCCACTGTCATTTATTTATTTATTTTTATTACATTTATTGACCGCCCCATCCAACAGCTCTGGGCATTGTGTTTATGGTGTGTTTATCTGGGAGTCTTCCATGGGGGATAATTGTACTTTATTTGATAGCAAATGCACTATTTAAAGAAAATGGAGCTAAAGGAAAGGAGCACACAAAGATTAAGATTAAAGAATACAATCATGGGGAAAAGAGAACTAGTTCAAGAAGCCCCAATTATAAGAGAGGAATGGAACCAAATAAGAGTGCTTGTGCTCCACCTCTTATATCATGGGAATTGTGCGTTTTTGGTTTTGTTTGGCAGTTGCTGCTTTTTGCTGTCTCTGCCACCATGAGAACCAGGAGCATGCTTTTTCAAAAATAAAATGAAAACTCAGGTGATTACAAATGGCTTGCTAAATGCCATGTGCACAGATGCATGGCAAACAACCAGCCCTGCTATGATCTGCTTTTTCACTTAATGTGACACAAGTGTACCAACCTTAATCTGTTACAGGATATATAGAATCCATTTTCAGGTAGGTTGGTTTTACCTATTAAAGAGTTTTATATGATACCCTTAAAAGCACAAAATCAATGGAAGTGAATAAGGCATTTTACAATATCCTTCCATGACTAAAAAGTGCAAATAAGATTTTTAAAGTGGAACATTCTGATATTTTAAGAGGCTGGAGACCATGAAAAATGCCAATAAATATGCAAAGTGGGTTAAGAGGCCATCATTCATCCAAAAGATGGTTTAGTGTTTGTCTTTCAGATTTAACTCTACTGTCTTGTGAATTTTCTCCGAACAGTAAGAAAAAGAGGGAAAGAGGAACACAGAGAAAGATGCTTTTGTTTTAAGGATGCATTTCCTGCATTTTTCTATTGTAGTTGTTCATTGATTCTACATAGGAATTACTGAATAATTAAGGAGAGTTTTTTAGAGGTGAGCCAATACATATACATCTCAGTCAGAATTATTATTAATTTCTTTATACAATGCAATCAATACATCTTAAGCAAAAAGCAACAACCAAAAAAAAAAAAGGGGGGGGGCAGATGGTAGCCCCAAAGTGCTAAATAGTCTAAACTGTGTGTGGATAATATAAGGAAGGCAAGGGGATCAAACAAGTGTTTGTGGGCGTTGGGTAGCATATACGGCTTAAGTGTATGTAGAAGGTAGCATTTTCGTTATAGTGCTGGGTTTTTAATTTTTTGTTTTGTTTTTAATTTAGTGTATGTTTTACTATGGTTTTCTATGGGAATAACTGCCACTCTTCTCAAGTTGGCTCTCTGATGTTTTGTCCTCCCCAAAGAATGTCTACTAGCTTTTCAGTGACTCCTAGACATTAGAGAAATGCCTGGCAGGCAGCAGGTGGGGATAGCATAGAGAAACACCACTGTCCCCAATGATGGAGGTAACCCATCCTGTGTCCTAAAGCGTTAGTGGACAGTAAAGCCTGCCATAGGAGTCGTGGAACTTGCCTTTGAGAGGATGGGAGAGCAAGAAAGAAAAGTAAGAAATGCTAACTTTTTCAGGAAAGTATCAGCAACAAGTGGGCACAAAAGCCCCCTGTCTGTCTCTTTCCTTCAGGAGGGCAGCAGCTTGGGAAGGCACATTGGTCAGTTTCTCACTCTTTCAGGTGCACAGCATCTGCACAAGAGCCTGTAGTCTCTTTTCTGACAGGCAGCACCAGCATAGCATCACAATGGCCAGTCCTCTTCAGGCAAGCAGCGTCAGCAGGAGGTCACAATGGCCAGTCTCTCCTCTCTCCCTCTCTTTCACTGAAACAGGCAGCAGCATATAGGCACAGGTTTTGTATCAAATAAGCTGGCAAAGGTAGGCATAAGCAGAAGCATGTGGGCAAAGTATCTTTTAATGAGGTAGTGAAAAGTCACCCTTCTCAAGTTCGGGCTCTGTCATCCCTGAATGGTTACTGCCCCCTCTTCAGTGGCTTCTAGACATTAGAGAAATGTCAGGCAGGCAACAGGAGGACTTGGCACAGAAAGACACTATCCCTGGTGATTGAGGGAGCTCATCCCATGTCCTAAAACAGTGGTTCCCAACCTTTTAAAATAAGTGTATCCCTTCTGTTGCAAATCTTCAGCTCAGGTACCCCATCAAGATTTTTTTTTTTTTTTGGTGTGTGTGTGTGTGTGTGTCTGTCTGTCTGTGTGTCTGTCTGTCTACACACAAATTTAAATGTTACCATTATAAAACAGGCTATTCCATCACTGACTTACATATAGACTAGGTTGATTGATTGATTGACTGACTGATTAAGTGCCGTCAAGTTGGTGTTGACTCTTAGCAACCACATAGATAGATTCATTCCAGGATGACCTGTCTTCAACTTGGCCTTTAAGGTCTCTCAGTCGTAATTCACTGCTGTCGTAATCGAGTCCATCCACCTTGCTGCTGGTTGTCCTCTTTTCTCTTTCCTTCCACATTCCCCAGCATTATGGACTTCTCAAGGGAGCGGGATCTTCACAGAATGTGTCCGAAGTATGTTAGTTTGAGCCTGGCCATTTGTGCTTTGAGTGAAAATTCTGGATTGATTTGTTCTATGATCCATGTGTTTGTTTTCCTGGCTGTCCATGGTATCCTCAAAAGTCTTCTCCAGCACCAGAGTTCAAAAGCGTCAATGCTTTTTCTATCTTGCTTCTTCAAAGTCCAGCTTTCGCATCCATAGAATGTCACAGGGAAAACCATTGTCCGGAAGATTCTAATCTTTGTAGGTGTAGACACGTCACAGCATCTAAATATCCTTTCCAAGGCCTTCAGTGCTACCCTACCAAGTGCTAGTCTGCAGCGTATTTCATGACTGCTGGCTCCATTACTGTTGATGGTCGATCCTAAAAGGCAGAAGGTATCCACCACTCCAATGTCTTCACTGTCAATTCTGAGGCTGGTTGCTGTACCTGTTGTCATTAGTTTTGTCTTCTTTACATTTAGTCATAGTCCCATTTTTTCACAATGCTCCTTGACTTTCATTACTAGAGCTTGCAGATCATCTGCATTCTCAGCTATCAGAGTGGTGTCATCAGCATAGCACAGGTTATTGATGTTTCTTCCTCCAACTTTAAAACCATGCTCATCTTCTTCCAATCCAGCTTCAATCCAGACTACATTACTCATGAGTAACTTGAAATTAGTTCATCTCAAATGGGAGTACTCGGTGCTAATTTTTTGAAGCCTGTCAGTCAGGCTGAGCAGGGAGAGGTACACTGAGCTTCAGCACGTAGCCAGCCAATCAGGACCAGAGGAGGAGGGCCATAACCCTGCTCTCTCTCCCTTCTGCAGTGGACACACTAGACATGTCGGCTTCAAGCCAGCAGATGGAGAACAAATAGTGCAGCTTTAGCATAGGAAGGCAGGAGAGCCTTGCCCAGGAGCCTTTCAAGTACTCCTCGGGGCGCTAGTTGTTGGAGGTGAACTTCCAGTGCATCGACCTTTTGCACCAACTATCCTAATGACCACTGGGGCATTGGGAGTAGAGACAGTCAGTCAGGGTCTCCCTATCTGTCCCTACTCTATGACCCCTGAACTGACTCTGGAGCACTTCCTGTGCTGAGTCACAATCCTTCCTTTCCTCCTAGAGAGCAGATGGAAACATCTCTCTCTCTCCTTACCTATCCATTATGTCGTCCTTTAGATTAGATATAGGTCTTTCCTATCTAAGTGTATTTAACCAATAAATGTTTAGTGTTTAGTCATACAAGGATCTCCATGTGTTTTCTCTAAATGGCTGCAATATCCAAACCATCCTCTGCTACCTACTCTGTAACTGGAGTGTGTGCTCATTCCTTAGTGCTCTGCTGTTTTACCTATTGTGGGTAAAAATCAACAACCTCTAACACTAGTACCCCCTGTTGGGGATCCTGTCCTAAAGCATTGGTGAACAGTACTGCCTGCCTGAGAGACAAGCAACTTGTCTTTGAGAGGATAGGAGAGCAAGAAATTCTGCCTTATCAAGGGTGCAAAGGGTACCTGTTTCAGGAAAGTATCAGCAACATGTTGGCACAAGAGCCCCCTGTCTGTTTCTTTCCTTCAGGAGGGTAGCAGCTTTGGGAAGGCACATTGGTCTCTTTCTTACTCCTTCAGGTGCACAGCATCTGCACAAGGGCACATAGTCAGTTTTCTAGCAGGCAGCACCAGCATATCATCACAATGGCCCGCCTCCTTCAGACAGGCTGCAACAGCAAGAGGCCACAATGGCCAGTCTCTCCTCTCCCCTCTCTTTCACTGAAGCAGAGGCTGGCAAAGATAGGCATATGCAGAAGCATGTGGGCATGGTCTCCCTTATTGAGGTGGATAGCAGCAGTTTGTGGACAGGACACCATTTTCTTTCTCATCACTGAAATGGGCAGCTGTGGATGAGCAGAGAACCAGCAGGTTAGGAGAGCTGGCAAGATACATCTATTACAGGGCATTTCCTTACAGTGTTCCTGTAATTCATATTCTGAATTAATTTTTGGTCTTTTGAGAGAAAAACTATATAGCGTACACAGTATAATAAGGATAGAAAATGCATTTCTATTAGAATCCCAGCAGAGATAGAAAGGGAGAGTCCATCTAACTCCCACCCAGTGCTGTCTGGAGTGAGAGACCAGGTGGGTGCTGGGGTTCCTTCTGCTGTTGCCTGCCTGCCTTTGCTTCCCCTGTGGGGCTGCAGCCTCAGGTTAACATCTACGGGAAGTGTGGGCAGGATTGGAACCAGCCCCTGAGTGACTCAGCTTTTCCTCGGGTCACCTGCTCAGTTTTGGGCTTTATAGGAAGGCTCCTTGTGGCGGCGGGGTCACCACCGAAGGGGCGACACCAAAGGGGGTTGGCCTTTTGGGGGAGCCACTTCGGGGGAGAATGAGGGCGAGGGCTAGAGGGCTTCTTTTTAATTAGTTTTAAGCAGTTTTAGACTTGGGTTGAAGTTGCTGTAATGTGTTTGGGTTCGTCTGGAGATGGGGGGACAGGCGGTGCCTTTGTTGACTATTGGGGCAGCTATCCCGGTGGTGGTGGTGGTGGGGCATAGAAGAAGTAATGTTGGCAGGTCAGTGGGCTGTTCCAGGGAAGGGTAGTCAGAAATTTAATAGCTGTCTCCTCTTCCGGCTGTCCTGCCAGCTCATTGACCTCGGGGAGCACTGCCAACAACCCACATAGCTTTTTCCTACTCCTCTGTAATGCCAGGTCGGTCCAAAATAAATTAGAACTCATCCATGAATTGATCATGGATGAAGGGGCCAACCTGGTATGTATTACCGAGACTTGGTTGGGGGAGGCTAGTGGTCCAGTTTGGTCCCAGCTTCTCCCTCCAGGATATTCTGTAGAGGAGCAGGTGAGGGGACGTGGGCAGGGAGGTGAGGTGGCTGTGGTCTATAAGGATAACATCTCCTTTACCAGGGTCCCTGTCAGGGTATCGGACCATATTGAATGTGTGTACTTGAGTTTGGGGACCAGGAATAGATTGGGACTTCTGTTGGTATACCAATCGCCCCGCTGCCCAGCGAAATCCCTTACTGAGTTCACGGACTTGGTCGCAGAACTCACGTTGGAGTCTTCCAGACTCTTGGTGCTGGGGGACTTCAATGTTCACTTCGGGACCAATCCGTCTGGGGTAGCTCAGGAGTTCATAGCAGCCATGACAACTATGGGCCTATCCCAAGTGGTCTCTGGACTGACGCATATTGCAGGTCACACGCTTGATTTGGTCTTTTACTTTGATCAGGGTGGTGTTCCGTGGGTGGGGACTCCTGTGATTTCCGCATTGTCATGGACGGACCACCATCTGGTTAAGGTTGGACTTACAACCACTTCCCACCTCTGCAGGGGTGAGAGGCCCATTAGAATGGTCCGCCCGAAGAGGTTATTGGATCCAGTAAGATTCCAAAAAGCCTTGGAGGGATTTAATGTTGGCTTTGCTGGTGATCCTGTTGATGCCCTGGTTGAGAATTGGAACAACTTGCTCACCAGGGCAGTAGACACGATTGCTCCCAAGCGTCCCCTCCAACCCACTTCAAATTTGGCCCCTTGGTATACAGTAGATCTACGGGGGCTGAAACAGCAAGGTAGGCGACTGGAGTACAAGTGGAGGAAGACTTGACTCGAATCTGACAGATTGTGACATAGAGCACATTTAAAGATCTATGCTCAGGTGATACGTGCGGCAAAGAGGTGGTTCTTTTCTGCCTGTATTGCCTCTGCGAGTTCATGTCCAGTGGAGTTGTTCAGGGTTGTGAGGGGATTATTATCTGCCCCTGCTCCCTTGAACCAGAATTTGGAGTCATCAGTTACCAGCTGTGATGTGTTTAAAGAGTTTTTCGCAGATAAAATCTCTCAGATTTGGGCCAACCTAGATGGAGACTCCACAATGAATTTGATGTCTGAGCTGGAGGTGCCCAACAACTCCTCTTATGTGATTCAACTGGATCGGTTTCAGTTTGTGATTCCTGAGGATGTGAACATGCTGCTTGGAGTGGTGAGGCCTACCACTTGTTCTCTTGACCCTTGTCCAACACAGCTTGTTCGATCTAGCAGGGAGGTTGTTGTAAACAGCCTGGTGGAAATCATAAATGCTTCTCTGAGGGAGGGCAGGGTGCCTCTTTGTCTTAAGTAGGCAATCATTAGACCTCTTCTAAAGAAGCCTGCATTAGATCCCTCAGAGTTGAGCAATTATAGGCCTGTTTCCAACCTCCCATGGCTGGGCAAGGTAACTGAGAGAGTGGTGGCCTCTCAGCTCCAGTCGGTCTTGGAGGAAACTGATTATCTGGACCCATTTCAAACTGGTTTTCGGGCGGGCTATGGGTGGAGACTGCTTTGGTCAGCCTGATGGATTATCTCCAATTGGCAATTGACAGAGGAAGTGTGACTCTGTTGGTCTTTTTGGATCTCTCGGCGGCTTTTGATACTATCGACCATAGTATCCTTCTGGAACGTCTGAGGGTGTTGGGGGTGGGAGGCACTGTTTTACAGTGGTTCCGCTCCTACCTCTCAGATAGATTCCAGATGGTGTCGATTGGAGACTGATGCTCTTCGAAATCTGAGCTTAAGTATGGTGTCCCTCAAGGCTCTGTACTTTCTCCAATGCTTTTCAACATCTACATGAAACCGCTGGGAGAGATCATCAGGGGATTTGGAGCTGGGTGTTACCAGTACACTGATGACACCCAGATCTACTTCTCCATGTCAACTTCTTCAGGAGATGGCATATCCTCCCTAAATGCCTGCCTGGAAGCAGTAATGGGCTGGGTGAGGGAGAATAAACTGAAGCTGAATCCAGATAAGACAGAGGTACTTATTGTGCAGGGTCAGAACTCTAGAGACGATTTTGATCTGCCTGTTCTAGATGGGGTCACACTTCCCCAAAAGGAACAGGTTCACAGTCTGGGAGTGCTTCTGGATTCACACCTCTCCCTGGTTTCTCAGGTTGAGGCGGTGGCCAGGGGTGCTTTCTATCAGCTCCAGCCTATATGCCAGCTGTGCCCATTTCTCAAGATCAATGACCTCAAAACTGTGGTACATCTGTTGGTAACCTCCAGATTTGACTTCTGTAATGCACTCTACATGCAGCTGCCTTTGTACGTAGTCCGGGAACTTCAGTTGGTTCAGAATGCAGCAGCCAGGTTGGTCTCTGGGTCATCTCGGAGAGACCACATTACTCTTTTACTGATGGAGTTACACTGGCTGCCAATAGGTTCCCGGACAAAATACAAAGTGCTAGTCATAACTTACAAAGCCCTAAATGGCTTAGGCCCAGAGTATCTAAGAGAGCGATTCTTCGTTATGAGCCCCACCGCCCATTGAGGTCATCTGAGGAGGTCCGTCTCCAGTTACCGCCAACTCGTTTGGTGGCTACACAGAGACGGGCCTTCTCGGTTGCTGCCCCGAGATTGTGGAATGCACTCCCTGCTGAGATATGATCCTCCCCATCTCTGGCAATTTTCAAAAAACACCTTAAAACCCATCTTTTCACCCAAGCTTTCTCACTTCCTAAATTTGGCGTGTTTTAATATCTGGTTTATTTTAAAATTCAAAACCCGATTTTGGGGTTTTTAATCACTGTAATTGTTTAATTGTTGTTTTAAAATGTTTTCAAATGTTAATTGTTATGTTGTTTTTAAATTTGTTTTAGCTCTTTACTGTTTTCGTGGTTTGTTTTAATTGTAAAGCACCCTGAGGCATTTTGGAAGGACGGTATACCAACCAAACCAAACCAAACCAAACCAATCAATAATTTATTCTTGTATTACAAAAGAAGGCGCAAAGGGAACTGACCTCCTAAAGGATGAGCACTCCACTCTGAAACAAATTGTTCTAGTAAAAACTTTCCTTTCACTATCCCTACAACTGTACTAAATTAGGTCCAAATCGGTTAGGCTGTTCACAAATTAGCCCAATTGTGCCTCAAATGTTCATGCATTCACCATCTTGAATTTGGGTGGATGGCACCATTACAAATTACACCACTGAGATGTCCCTATGTTTGTACCAAATTTGGTTTAAATCGGCTAGATTGTCCACAAATTAGCCCATTTGCACTTCAAAAATATACACATCCACTTTCTTGAATTGGAGTGGATTACATCATCACAGAGTATGCCATTGAGCCCCTGCAGGTTTGGAGTGTTTAGGGGTTGCTGGGACTGGGTCCATGTGGGGAAGCAGCTCATAGGTCTGTGCCTACCCCTTTGGCCTGACTCACTAGCTGTGGATTGATTGGGGGGACAATTGGGGTTTCTGAGTCATTTGTAGTGCAAAGTGTTATCCCTCTGAAAGGTTGTGTGGGGTTGGAGTTGTGGCCTGGATCTGGGCTATTGAAACTACTCATTTAAGCTATTGCATCAAAGAAAGCTAAGGGGAAAGGGGAGGAGCCCATAAGACCACCAAGGAGGCCTGCTCCTCCATCATCATCATCATCATCATCTGATGATGATGATGATATGGGCACCATTAGGGCCCTCATTGCACATCTGGAGGCCTTAGAAAAGAGAACCGCGAGCCTTCTGATCGAAAAGACAAGGGGGCCCCTCAAGGCTTCCTACTGGGCCCAAAAAGCTTACCAGGGGAGCAAAAAAAAAGCTCATGCAGGCATTGTCTGATAGACTGGCAGCCCTGGAGATGAATGAGCATGGACTAACGTCTGCATCAGTGGACCTTATGCAAGACAAGGATGGCGCCACACCTAAGCCTGATACATCTGGGAGTAATGGCCATGAACACGGGGATGCTGACACAGTTGAGTCTGCTCGGGGTTTTTGGCCATGGGGTATGTATCCGTATGAGGTTCAACCAGGGCCCTTCGGGTGGTATCCTAGCTCCTTTGGCTAGATGGCGCCATACAGTTCATGCAATCAGGTATGGCAGAGTTTGAACCCATCTGGCTATGCCGGTTGGCCTGCCGCAGCAGTGAAAGCCCCCGGCGTTGCCAGCTCCCCCTCAGGAGCAGTATCCCCCTGGTGACACTTCCCTGCCTTTGGGGGATCACCTCATGCCTGCAGTAAAGGAGCGTATTTGGAGGGGTGAATTAGTCGATGTATTCCAGCTTCTTTTTGGGAGCCAGAGCCTGTACCCAAGCAGGAGGAGCAGAATAGGGTCCAGGAGAAAACAAAGAGAAAACCCATTGAGCACAATTGGATGAACTGGATTTTGGCCTTCGTGGTCTATATGGGTGTTGTCCTGCGTGTCCAGCCCACGAAAGGCCCTACCCTAGTCAAGTACTTTGACATAATACATAGGGGGTACATAGACTTTATGGACAATGATTGGGAGTGGTATGACTGCTCGTTTCATATACATGCAGCTTTAGATCCCACAATTCCTTGGAATAAACAACATCAGGAATTGTGGTTGCAGATAATGACCCCATCCAGGCCTGTGCAGGGTGACTGGTCCGATAGTGGACACATAATCTCAAAGGCTGCCTCAGCTCCTGCTACTTCCCAAGCAGTTGCACAAGGTGTTCAAAGCCCCCTGCTATATTGGGAGTTCGCCTTGTAGGTTTAGGCATGACTGCGGTTTCTGTGGAGGGCGTCACTCTGGGAACAATTGTCCATGCACCAAAGAGTTTAGGAGTGGCTTCCAGGACCAGTCCTTGGGGAACAGGAAAGGGGGTAGTACGCCACAAGGTGGTGGCAATGGAAGCCCAATTAATCTCTGTGTGTTGCCCCACTTGCTGCAGGATTACCCAAATAGGGAACAGGCTGCGTTTTTGTTTGCTGGCTTTAATTTTGATTTTATGATTCCTTGTGCTTTCCCAAAGGAACATAAGTCAGCCCTGAATTTGAAGTATGTACAGGGTATGGAAGCGGTAGTGACTAGGAAGATCCAGAAGGAGGTATCACTTGGGATGGTCCTTGGCCCATTTGATTCTTTCTCCCTTTCCACACTACAGATCTCCCCTTTGGGGGTTCTGCCTACCAAGGCACCCAGGGAATACTGCTTAATTCATCATCTTTCTTTTCCTTGCGGGTCCTTGGTGAATGACGGGATTCTGGTTGAGCTTTGCTTGGTGAGGTACACCTTGTTCGATGAGGCTGTCCAAAGGGTCCATGCCTGTGGGCAAGGGGCTTCATTGGCCAAGTGTGATATTGAATCCACTTATTGCCTCCTTCCAGTGCATCCTGAGGATTTTGACCTCCTTGGATTTGCATTCTTTCTTGGATTTGCATTGACCTCCTTGGATTTGCAGGGGCAATATTACATTGACCAGGGCTTCCTATGAGCTGCCTGGTGTTGTGTGCTGCATTTGAATCATTTAGTTCCATGTTGGAATGCACATCTGGGTGCAGGGCAGGACGTGAATCCTCCACCCATTTTCTAGACAACTTCATTTTCTCGAGTCGGGGGGTACCAACCAATGCACTCATCTGTTGGCACCTTTTGTTAGCTTGTGTTCGGAGTTGGGTGTATCTTTAGTTCAGGGCAAGACGGAGGGTCCTACCTCAAGCCTTACATTCCTGGGCATTGAATTAGACACACAGGCGGGGTGCTCTCATCTCCCTAAGGAAACACTGGCAGTTATGAGGGTTTTGTTGGCTGAGTACACACAGGTGAAGAATGTGACGCTTTGGCAGCGACAGAAGTTGACAGGGCACCTCAATTTTGCCTGCAGGGTTGTAGCCTCAGACAAGGCCTTTTTGAGACATCTCTGTGACCATTTGAGGGTGGACATTAATCTTTGGGCATCCTTTATGGACTCTTTCAATAAAGAGTCAATATTTTTACTCTTTGGGGTATCTTTTTGGCGCAGCTTGCAGCTGCTCAAGGCAGACTTACAGGTACACTAAGATACAGCTGGGGGCCTCGGCTTTGGGGTCTACTACAGGGGCTGCTGGTGTGCTGAAAGATGACCCACTGACTGGACTGCTAAAGGCATCACCAGGGACATTTTTGGAATTTTTACCTATAGTGGTTGCAGTCCATATTTGGACCAGCCTATTCAGGGACTCTACTATCAGGTTCTGGTGTGACCATCATGCCACAGGCCATGTGATAAGCTGCCAGACCTCTAAGTTCCCAATAGTCATGGGGTTGGTCAGGGCCTTTGTGCTTGTCTGCTTGAGACACAACATCTCGTTTGTTGCAACACATGTCCCTGGGACCCAGAATGGCATTGTGGATGCCCTGTCTCATTTTCAGGTGCATCGTTTCCACCAGCTGGCACTGGGAGCCAGAGGCGTATCTAGGGAAAATAGCGCCTAGGGCAAACACTGAAATTGCACCCCCTGTCCAAGCATCTGACACCCATCTTTCAGATAACTTTACCATAATATCAGCTCAAAAATACAAGTCAGGCTCGTTAATCTTTTAATATTTCAAAAACTATTTAGCAGTGGATTTAGCCAGACCAAAAAATGCTGGAAAACTACAAATTTGAGTACGCTGGGGCTCATGAAATACCCAAATACTATGTGGAGGTGTACTTGGAAAACTAAACAGAAGTGCCTGTCTAATTCCCTACTATGCATTGTAGCATCACTATTACATAAGTTGTAAAATTTGACTTTTCCCAGATACTATGAAAATAATTAAAGGATATGCAGAGTAAACTGTGTCACTGCTTGGAATATATTCTAGTCTTTCAGAAAGACAGTTAAAATGAGAGAAAGAGAGCAAGAAACTCCCAGTGGGCCTTAATACTAAGGATTTCACACTGATTCAAAGACAAACTCACCATTAATAGCCATATTTATTTATTATTTATTTATTATTTATTATTAAATAATATTATTAAGACATCACATTTAATATTATTAAGACATCACATTTAACTCACTTATCACAAGAAGCAAATTAAGAGCAAATGAATACAATCCTAGCTCATAAGCGTCAGCTCAGTATTCACAAGCCCTGATTCTCTGTACATAGTGCCAATCTGAATATGTGTACAGTGTCTTATGTTACTATTTTTTATTTTATTTTTACCTGTAGCCCCTTTGGGGGGCTTCCTAAAGGCTAGGTTTTTTTTTTTTTTGCAAAGGTTCCCCCTGACCCAGCTGGCCTCTAGGGCCTCGCAGGTACCATTTGAGCATGTGTAGTGGCCATGTTTAGAAATAATCTTTTTTTTTTTTAAAGGCCACTTAAAACAAAATGGCCACTGCGCATGCTCAAATGGCTTCTGCAAGGCCTGGCACGACCTAGGGCCTCACAGAGGCCATTTGAGCATGCACAGTGGCCATTTTGTTTTTGGCAGCCATTTTTAATTTTTTAAAAAAATTTTACAAAATGGTGCCCCCTTTCAAGTGGCGCCCAGGGCACGTGCCCTGCCTGCCCTACCCTAGATACGCCCCTGCTGGGAGCAGTGCTTCAGCTCAACCCGATGCCCGAGTGGCTCTAGAGCCTTGGCTCCTAGAAGCACACAGAGCTATTCATGCCTCTTTAGCGTCAAGCATGCAGGCTGCCTACAATCAAAAGTATAGGGCTTTCCAGGGATTTAGGGATCAGGTAGGACTCAGCCAGTTATGGCCTGTGCCCCCAGAACATCTTATGTGATACTGAATGCATCTTTGGTCATGGGGATTAACCCCTGGGAATTTGGCAGGCCATCTGGTGACATTTGCCTTTTTTTGCAAAAACAAAGGGGCTTGAGCATCACACAGAGGATTTTAGGATTTGGTGACTTTTGGAGGAGTGGGCTTGGGAGGCACTGGCCAAGACAGATGAGTGGCAACCCCTTACCCCTGATGTTCTTCAGAGTGTTCTAAGGCACTTTAGCCTGTCTCCTTACGAGGCAGGACTCTTCCACGCAGCCACAGTAGTTGCCTTGGGGGGGGGCATTCAGGGCAGGTGAGTTGTTCTCCAGGGCTAGGGGTGGTCCATTCACTAGAGTTCTAGTGGGGGGACCTAGGTTGTTTTTTTAAAAATCTGAGCATGTTATTTATTTATTTATTTATTTATTTATTTATTTATTTATTTATTTATTTTAATATTTTATACAGCCCAAAACTTACATCTCTGGGTGGTTTACAACAAAATAAAAACAAAAAGGAAAACATTAGTTAAAACAAAAATGAAAAGTTTAAAACATTACAATTTAAAAATTGTAAAAGAATATTTTAAAACAGCATTAAAACCATTAAAACAATATTAATTAAAAGCCTGGGTAAACAGATGCATCTTTAAAGACTTTTTAAAAGCTGTCAGAGATGGGGAGGCTCTTATTTCACTAGGAAGCACATTCCAAAGCCTCAGGGCAGCAGCAGAGAAGGCCTGTCCCTGAGTAGCCACCAGACGAGCCAGTGGCAAATACACAGACCTCTCCTGATGATCTCAGTGGGTGGTAGGGTTCATGATGAAGAAGGCGTTCTCTTAAATACCCAGTGCCCAAGATGTTTAGGGCTTTATAGGTCATAACCAACACCTGCCCAGAAACATATCGGCAGCTAGTGTAGCTCCTTCAATACAGGAGTTATATGGAGTTATATGGTTATATGGTCTCTCCAAGATGACCCAGGAACCAATCTGACTGCCACATTCTGGACCAACTGTAGTTTCCGGACTACATACAAGGGCAGCCCCACATAGAGCACATTGCAGTAATCCAATCTGGAGGTTACCAGCAGATGTACCACTGTTTTGAGGTTGTTTACCTCAGGAAACGGACGCAGCTGGCGTATCAGCCAATAGAAGGCACTTCTGGCCACTGCCTCAACCTGGGAGACCAGGGAGAGGCTCAGATCCAGAAGCACCCCTAGGCTGCGTACGTGTTCCTTCTGGGGTAGTGTGACCCCATCCAGAACAGGCAGAGGTAGGAGCAAAACCACTGCAAAGCAGTGCCTCCTACCCCTAACCCCCTCAGATGCTCCAGAAGGATACTATGTTTGATAGTATCGAAAGCCACCGAGAGGTCCAAAAGGACCAACAGAGTCACACTTCCTCTGTCCATTCCCAATTGGAGATCATCCATCAGGCTGACCAAGGCAGTCTCCACCCCATAGCCCACACGAAAGCTGGTCTGAAACAGGTCTAGATAATCAGTTTCATCCAAGACTGCCTGGAGTTGGGAGGCCACCACCCTCTCAATTGCCTTGCCCAACCACGGAAGGTTGGAGACAGGCTCAACTCTGAGGGATCCAGGGTAGGCTTCTTAAGAAGCGGTCTAATAATTACCTCCTTAAGACAGGGAGGCTTCCTACCTTCCCTCAGAGACGCATTTATGATCTCTACCAGGCCTTCTACAACAACCCCCCAAATGTTGAGTTACATTTGAGGTTTCCCAAAACTGACCAGAAGGGTTGTGGGTATGTTATCAGTTTGAACAGGTCCCCAAACCCTGTTTTGTGCCTCGTGGTGGCCTTGGAGCAGTATGCAGCCTTGCGTGGGTCAACCAGGGGGTGCCTGTTTGTTCATGAGGATGGACGGCCACTCTCACAATTTCAGTTCTGGGCAGTTGTGTGTAAAGCCCTGTCGGCTGCGGGGGTGTCTACAGCTCACCTATCATTGCACTCCTTTTGGATAGGTGCTGCCTCTGCAACTTCCCGTTTGGGTTATCCTGGAACAGCCATTCAGTGGCTTGGTCGATGCCTTTTGAGCATCTACCGGCGGTGCTACGTGCAATAGAATTCTTGAGTACAGTCACTAGTTTCATTCTTCTCCCTGCAGGACCATCACTGCCAACAGAGCGGGCTAGGGTCCTCATCCTCAGGCACTCGATTTTGTTCTGGGCCCACAAGAAGGTGTGTGGGGCTGAACCTGGAAAACAACTAGGACTGGGGCAATGGGCATCAATCTCGTGGACTGGTCGGTGGGGTATGTTATTTGCCCAATTTTTGTTATTTTTTATTCTTTTTGTTTATTTGAGGGAGAACGATCTAGTTAAGCAGTCAGGGATATCCCTAACTCACAAGGCCCGGGCTGACATTGAATTGGTCCAATGCTGACTTCCAGGCTTGATTGAGATTTGGTCAGACCTGCTTCAGTGCAGGGTATGGGGGGGTGCGCCAGCAAACTGGGTAGGATTGATAGGGTCAGGAAAAAGATCCACACAGGCCTGACCTGTTTCATGCAGTCCCTCAGTGGCGGGGGTCTAGCATTCCCTGATATAGTTTTTTTTCCCTCCCCTGAATTGTACAGAGGTGATGGGGTCCATCTTTCACCTCAGGGCACCAAGATTTTTTAGAAGGACCTAAGGAAGGGATTGTTTATTGGTCAAAGACTGAAATAAAGACTGACTGAAGGAAGGGATTGGCTGCTGTGTTATGTGGTTGGTGGGCGGCGCAGGGTGTTAAGCTAGGCTAACCCTCACTGTGGCAGGTACAGTGCAGTGGGGAGTAACATCTGAGTTTTTGTGAGCATGTTCAGGTAAGTGTTTGGTGACAGAGCGGCATGTCAACTCCCTAGAGGCTTGGCAGATCAGGGAACTCTGATCCGGCCCACTCTACTCTGTCAGGTGACACCTCACAGAAAGGCTTGGTGGCTTGGCGTGAGGGGGGTGCCACCAAGGGCAGAGACCTGACCTTAGGTTGGCTACAGAGGCGTAACTATAGGGGGGGCAGGGGGGGCACGTGCCCCGGGCGCCATCTTTTCTGGTCACGTGGGGGGCGCTGCCATGACCAATTTTTTAAAAATTTTAAATTTTTTTGTTAATACAAATGTTTCCTGCTCAGTGCAGCAGCGCTGCAGCAGTCAAGGGAGTGCGTCGGTGCCCCCTTCCCCACGAGTGGTCCCTTCCGCGCTGCCTGCGCCCCCCCCCCATTGCTTTGCTGGCACCTGGCGGCCAGTCAGTGGCCTGGCTTGGCGGCGGCGGCGGGCGCTTGTGAGGAAAAACCTAAGTATAATGTAGTATGTTGGGGGGGCGGCAGGGGGGCGCCATTTCAGTGCTTGCCCCGGGCGCCATTTTCCCTAGTTACGCCTCTGGTTGGCTAAGATGGGCAGCGCCTGCTTTAGAGCAAAGGGGCTGCCTGGAGTCAAGGTGCATCACCCATGGGTATTAGGTAAGAAAGGGGGGTTACCCCAGGACTTCTGGGCCAAAGTCCAGGGCCTCCACACCCCCTGGGGGCCCCCAAATCCTTTTTAGTCTGTCCCGGGTGATGTGGTCACATTAAACATGTGATAAACATACTGTGAGGGTGGGTGCAGGGGGCCTCCAAAAGCCTTTAGTTCCAGGCTCCAAAATTACTTAGGTGCACCTCTGTAAGTAAGGCTGCTACCATGCTAGCATGCCTTTGGCTTCCGCACTGTGTGGGTGGAGAGCCAATCCCAGTTTCCGTTTTAAGTTGTGTTTGAAGTTAATTCAATAAAATTGTGGCCCTTTTCACCATATACAGTTGTCTCGTGTCTTTTTGGGGTGTGGGTGCAAATATCCAAGGAAACTAAACATATGTTGATAGGACCAGAGAGATTTTTCTGGTGCTTTTTGCACATCCCTACCCAAGAAGGCTCAAGAGAACTATTTTTGTAACATGTGAACAGTTTTGGCTCTTTAGGAGCTGGTTCACAAATGCATGTTTGTTTGGCTCATGAGTAAGAAGCTTTTGGCTGTTGTAAATGATCCGTCCTTTATCTGTTATTCACAGCAGTCAGAGATGGCTTCTTTTCTTTCTGTTGAATTCCTTCCTGCTGTTGAGAGAGGCCACTTGTATATATATTTACAGGGCACAGCCATTTCCCCCTCAGTAAGACACAGAGGAAAGGTTGCAATGTCATGATACTGCTTCCTTTCCCAAGGCCTTGTGGGACAATTGCCGAGAGAAGAAGGTGGCTTTTTTAAAAAAAAAAAATTCGATTTCTATACCACCCTTCCAAAAATGGCTCAGGGCGGTTTACACAGAGAAATAACAAATAAATAAGATGGATACCTGTCCCCAAAGGGCTCACAGTCTAAAAAGAAACAGAATATGGACACCAGCTACAGTCACTGGAGGTACTGTGCTGGGGGTGGAGAGGGCCAGTTACTCTCCCCCTGCTAAATAAAGAGAATCACCACGTTAAAAGGTGCCTCTTTGCCAAGTTAGCAGGGGGAGAGCCATGAATGCACTTAATGCACTGCCATGAAGGAGGCCTGCTTCTTGGATTCAAGTTAGTCCCCCACCCCATCCACTGTATTGGTTCACAGTATAAAACCGTGTGCATCATCAACATGATGCAAATTAACTGGTATCGAATCAGAACCAATATCAATAATTTGCTCAGTGTACAGCCTTAGCTTAGCTCCCTAGTAAGTATGTTTAGGACTGAAGTCTTAAGTACGTATAATTTGCTAAATGATTGTCATATATCTTGTCTGCAGCCTGTGCTTAAAATAGTTATTTGAGCAGATTTTGACCTGTCGGTTGTCTTTTGTTTTTTTAATTGTGAAGGGGAAGGAAAAAACATCAAACCCCAAAAACTCAGACTCAGCATTAGGCCCTCTGGAAATAAGCGCTGCAATTCCACCATGCTGTTTGAGAGGCAGCTGTCAATGAACTAAAATGCATTGACTTTTTTTTATCTTAAGCAACAAAGGAAATTGGTTTTTAATGCTCCTTTGTGCCAATGGAAGGGAATAAATCCATAGCAGTTAAAAAGAGATGGACGCTTTTCTCTCCCATTGCCTGGTTACATTTGCCTTGTCTTTAGGTACCCTCCTATCTCGTTCTCCAATGGCCAATCCAGTAAAATAATTAAAACTTTAATTTATTTATACATCTTTCATACAGATATTATAGATCTGACAATTACTGCCTCTAATTTATTCATATGGTGCATCCTTCAGGAGCCTACTGCAGCAAAATATATTACAGGACGGAGTCTCTTCCCTGCTACAGAGAGAGAGAGAGAGAGAGAGAGAGAGGAGAACGCAAAGCAAGTCAAGTCAAGTCAAATCCTTGTATCTCTGAATTATTAGGCCAACAGACTATATCTGAAGGGTCAAGAGGCATGGAGGCAGCTTGCTTCTTGGCTCTTTAAAACTGGCTGGCTATGAAAACATAAGTGCAGCTAGGTGATTTTGTATCTTTGAGGCAAGGAACAATGACATTTTGCCTAATCCTTTCTGCAAACAGGCTTGGCACATTTTCTGTCTAGGGATCTATTGTGTCACAAGTGTGTGTGTGTGTGTGTGTGTGTGTGTGTGTGTGTGTGTGTATATATATATATATATATATATATATATATATATATATATATATATATATTCCTAATGCGACAGGGTTGGTGCTATTAAAAAAAAAGTTGGTGAATATTCTGTCAACCTGATTGCAATTTCTGTTTCCTCCACGATAGCCCCATCCTCTCCCTCCAACTTCACTGTTGTTACTTGAATATGTAATAGGTACCTCCACCTGGGTGATGGGCACCTCCCGTGACTCCCTGGGACTACCTGACAACTGCACGGCTCCAATTTTTAATAGACTCAGAGTAGTTTTCTCGGAGAGAAGCCTTAAAAACTCCCCAAGGAGAGATCATCAAGCGGAATGGTCCCCAGTGCAGGATTTATTAGCAGGCAGGATAGGGAGGTTGATTAGCCGGTGTGGCTGAACAGACATGCTGTCAGGCAGGCCTCTTAATCCAATCAGTTACCTGTCAGAGGGGGAGCTGTCTTGAGTTCCCAAGAGCAGCACATACCCTGCACACTGTGCCCCATGCCTCTGTACCTGCAACCAACAAGGAACACAGTCCTCGCTGCTGCCCATAGAAAGTTGCATGTTAAAAAAAGGAAAACTGATGGGAATAGTTTTTCCTGACAGGGATCCAATACAAACCAGGCTATCCTGGAACGCGTGTTTATATTCAGGAGGGACTATATGTATGCCATGATTCTGCAGGAGCACAGAAAAGGCATAGCACATAGGCAAAGCATTTTGTACAGAATTCAGCTTCTGGAGAACCTCAATGGCTGTTTTTGTTGTGTGTGTTTTTCAATGAAGTTGCTCATCCTTATGGTAGCAAAGATATGCTTCCAGGTGTGTGGGTCGTGCCTGCTGAAGACTCTGAAGCCAGGGGAGTTGCTGCAAAGTTGGGGGGCCAGGCTACAATGCTTGGATAGCTCCTTGTGGCTTGCCATGACTTCCAAAAACAAAATAAAAAATTCAAAATTTTACAAAATAAGAGAAATCATGTAAATTCGCTCCATTTGCAAATCATTATAACATTCACAACAACTTTTCTAGGTGCTGAATTGGATTGCCTGAGTGTAGAATTCAGCATGGGGAACACGCAGCCTTGTTTATATTCCAAATACTAACTGTCTCAAGGATCTTAGAAAAGTGGAATTAAATCTGTTCACATGACAATTGTAGTGTCGTATGCAGTTTTATTTTTTCTCTGGTGGAATCTAGCCACCACAAAACATTATATTAATAAGGACCAGCAGGCATTGTGAACAGCTGATTGATTAAGTCTTGTCAAGTTGTTGTCGACTCTTAGCAACCACATAGATAGATTCTCTCCAGGCTGATCTGCCTTCAACTTGGCCTTTAAGGTCTCTCAATGGTGCATTCATTGCTGTTGCAATCGAGTCCATCCACCTTGCAGCTGGTCGTCCTCCTTCTTTTTCCTTCAACTTTTCCCAGCACTATGGACATCTCAAGGGAGCCAGGTTTTCGCATAATATGTCCCAAGTATGATAGTTTGAGCCTGGTCATTTGTGTCTTGAGTGAAAATTCTGGATTGATTTGTTTTATGATCCATTTGTTTGTTTTCCTGGCTGTCCATGGTATCCTCAAAAGTCTTCTCCAGCACAAAAGTTCAAAAGTGTCAATACTTTTTCTATCTTGCTTCTTCAAAGTACAGCTTTTGCATTCATAGAGTTTGAACATTCAGCATTTCCCTTTCCACATAGGGCTCTAATCTGTGTTGGATGATCCTGAGCATTATTTTGCTAGCATGTGAAATTAAGAATATTGTGCAATGGTTTGTGCCATCTGTTAAGTCTTCTCTCTTTGGTATGTATATGTAGACTGACCTCTTCCAATCTGTTGGCCACTGTGTCATTCTCTAAATTTGCAGGCATAGTTGGTTATGGTCTAATCTCCACTCTGTCCCCCATTCTGAGGCATGGACTAGGGATGTGCTTGAAATGCAATTCGATATCTGAATTGCATCACCATCCCTTTAAAACTGAGGGTTTACACAGCCCCTAAACATGGAGATCAGGTCCATACCTGCTCCTCCTCCACTTGCCGCCACTTCCATAATTGTAGCACTCCCCTCAGCTACAATTGTGTGCCAGTGGGGCTTCTCTGTTGTGCAGGAGCAGCAGGGAGAAGCCCTACTGGTGCGCAATCATAGCTGGGGGAGTGCCACGATTACGGAAGTGGTGGCAAATGGAGGAGCAGCAGGTATGGAGCTGCTCCCCTTTGTGTTAAACCGTGTAAGCCATTTAAAGAGATTGTGCTGTGATTTGGACACCCAATTGCGTTTCAAGGACATCCCTAGCATGGACACTACGGTGTGGTGTTTCAGCTCTTTCCTCACCATTTTGTCAGCTAAAACCCAATCCATGCCCCTTTTTCTTGAATATTGCGCCCTTCTCTCTACCAGCTCTTTTCAAATCTCAGCCGACTTTCACCTCTTTTCAGAACTCTGCCATTAAAATAATCCTAGTCATGAAAACCATGTACATTAATGCTTCTCCTCAGATCCCTATATAATGGCCTCTGTTCTCATTCCCTTCCACACCCAGATCAAGCCTATACCTGTACCTCTAAATGTTCTTTGTAAACCCTTGTGCTGTGCTGTTTTTCTACATTTTTGCTCCTATGCATCACTGCCTGTGTTCTTTACTCTTCCACCCTCAGTTACCCCAAAGTTTCTTGCTTTCATAAGTGACTCCACCTATTATTCTTTGCTTCCCCATTTTTGGAATTTCTCCTCCCCCGCGTCAAGGGCTAAGAAAAAGAAAAGGGAGGAATCAATGCTGTCAGCAGTTTCTCCTTGCTTGGTGTGTGATTATTATCCCCCACCCGTTGGGGAGGGAAGCCTTCGGAATTCTCAACAAAATGTCATCCCTTACCAACCGCTGATTTCCCAATCACGGATTTGAGTATCCGCGACTGGGAAATTGTGCCCACCCTTGCCAACTGCGACCCAAGTATCCACAGTTTAGCAACATCTTTTTCAAATCTGGGTGATTTCTGGGGTCAGAGGGCAATTGGGGGGGGGGGTTTGGGGACAATTTGGGGGTGTGCAGGGGGGCCATTTCTGGGGATCATTTCCAGGGGTCAGGGCTGTTTTTCTATTTTTAAATCTTATTTTTTGTGTTTTTTCTGACCGGAATTCCCCTAACCCCCTGTTTCCCATGCATTGCTAAGCCTCGTCAAGCGCGAATTCGCCAACCGTGAGGGTTTCCGGGAACGGAACCCTCTCGGTTGGTGAGGGGCAACTGTATTGAGCTTTCCTGGAGTAGGTCTGGCTCTCACATGATGAATGTAATCTGTAGCCAGACCCTAAGACTTGAGTTATATAAGACATTTCTCACATGGCAACTAGTTCTGCTCTGCATGCATAGGATAGTGAAGGGTTCTTTCTATAAGCTGTCCAAACAGGCTGAAATACTTAAAGCATCTTCCTTCGCTTGGCCACAGCTGTGCTTCCATGAAGGAGGGAAGCCATATCAAACTCTCCCTCTGCACAACAGCTTTTTCTTAAAGAGGTGTTGGCTGGCTGAGTTTCTCAGTCCTCCTTCCATTTACTCTAGTGGCTAATTTCCCCCACTCAGGATTGCTAGAGAATATTAGCTGCTAGATATAACAATGACAGGTATGGCAAACCTAGCCAGCCAATTTCTCATTTTCCTAATGAGAAGCTGCTTGTCTGACATGGTCCCCTCTCCCTCCGCACCCCGTCATTAAAATTTCTATTCCTTTTCATGGCTTTGTTGACACTCAGATTTGGAACTTACTGGTCTGTGCAAAGACTCTCCTTGTGGTGGACCGACCATTAGAAAACTCAGAGTGGAAGGTGAAATACTGTCCTCTTGGGTCTCAGGAGGCCTCCATGTATCCTTCCCTAAAAGAGTCCATTGGTGTATCCAGTCCTGCCCTAGCCTATGATCTTGGCTTGGCAACAGACATACTCAAGTTTTGCTTGTGTTACACAGTCATTTGCTTCATGTGTGCCTGCCTGCTCCCCTTTCAGTCTGCAGTCTTCCTCAAGCTCTTGCTTGCCCAGCTGCATGTCTGCAAATCCACCCACCACCATCAGGCTATGGAGGCTATGGCCAGGAGCGCCTTCCATCAGCTTTGGCTGATTTGACAGCTGCATCCATTCCTTGAAGAGAATGATCTCAAGAACAGTGGTACAACAGCTGGTAATCCCCAGGCTTGATTATTGCAATGTGCTCCACATGGGGTGGCCTTTGTACGTAGTTCAGAAATAGGGGTGGGCCCGGACTGGTCCGGAGGCCATTCAAAAAGCCTCCGGACCGGTCCGGACCGGTCCGGACCTGGACGGTCCGGTTTGGGGTTGGGGGGTACCTTTAAGAGCGGCGGGAGGGTTTACTTACCCCTCCCGCCGCTTTCCCTCTTGGCGCCGTAATGTTCACAGTAATTGGGGCGGCAGAACACCTCCCTGCCGCCCCTTCCCCGACGTTGCTTAAAAAACCTCCCAGGAGTCCTTTGCGTGCATGCGCACATCACAGAGTTGAGCGCGCGCACGTCTCTGTGACGTGCGCGCGTGTGCAAAGGACTCCTGGGAGGTTTTTTAAGCAACGTCGGGGAAGGGGCGGCAGGGAGGTGTTCTGCTGCCCCAATTACTGTGAACATTACGGCGCCAAGAGGGAAAGCGGCGGGAGGGGTAAGTAAACCCTCCCGCCGCTCTTAAAGGTACCCCCCACCCCCAAACCGGACCGCAGTTGGCAGTTCCGTGCACACCCCTATTCAGAAATTACAGTTCGTTCAAAATGCGGCAGCCAGATTGTTCTCTAAGGTAACCTGGAGAGACCATTATGCCCGTACTTAAACAGTTGCAGTATATTTCTGGCAAAATATGAAATGCTGGTTATTACCCTTAAAGCTCTGAACAGCTTAGGTCCAGGTTACCTTACAGAGCACCTTCTTCTGTATGTTCCCCACTGCACTTTAAGCTCATTTGAAGAGGTCTGTTAACACTGGTACATCTGGTGGCGACTCGGAACTGGGCCTTCTCTACAGCTGCTCCTGGACTGTGGAATGCACTCTCAGCAGAAATTCATGGTTTGGGATCCTTGTTGGCCTTTAAGAGAGCCCTTAAAACGTATTTGTTTGGTCTGGCCTTCCAAGGTTTTTAAATTGTTCTTGAATGTTTTAACTATTTTAAAATTTGTTTTTATATTGTTTTAAGTGGCTTGTTTTAAATGATTGTTTGTTAGTTTTTTGTTTTGTTGTTGTGCACCACCAAGAGCTTTTGAATAGGGTGGTATAAAAATGTAATAAATAAATAAATATGGCACAGAAGTTAAGATGGGCACCTTAACTTGCAATTTCCATTCTTTTTAGGGTACAAATCAAAATGTAAATCAGCTTAACTCTCATTTTAAACTGAAGGTTCTTGGATTACTGAATTGTAGCATGTTTTAAGTAGCAAGCACATAGGTACCGTTTTTCAAGATCGGGGAAAACTGCATGTTGAGATATTTGATTCCAATATAAATCTCTTCAGGCTTGCAGCCCATACATTTAACCTGATTAAAGGCAAAAGAAGATTAAAGAACTTGACTCCAAACTATTTGCTATTCTGGGAGCTTTTCAAAAGTTTGATTCAGTGCTGGCATGGCTTATTTTTTCTTTTCTTTTTCCCCTGAAAAGGGAATGGGATCTTTGTATTGGAAATAACTTAATAAATGATGGGGGGGGGGGGGGTAAAAAAGAAAGAAACCCTGGCTGCCTAGGTAGAATGAGGAGAGCAAAACCATGGCATGTGAAGCCAAATTAGAAACTGGAACAGTGATAGCTTAGAGGAACCTTGCAGGTGGAGCAGAGCTAGGATGGAATTTGGTAAACTGGGCTGGAACTTGATGGATTATGTGTGGAATAGCCAGAAAAAATCTTGCAGAATCTAGTTTTCTGATTTTTCTAGTTAGCTGTAACACAACATCTTCTAGTGAGACTGGTAAAATGCTGGCTGGTTGGTAACCCTACTTGACTTCTGCTGAGTGTCTGTCTATATGTATGTTTGCATGTTTCTCTGAAACTATCCTAACACAGAATGAACCTTTCCTTTGTGTTCATCAAATGGAATGGAATCTAGCACATTAAACTGGGCTATGTGAGAAGTTCATTGTGAACAATTAGGCATTTCAGAATATAATGCTTCAGAGATTTGAGGGGGAGGGGATTACAGTGTATCCCAAAGCAACCATTTATCCAGCAGGATTAACTGGTAAAACCCAAACAGAGAAAGACATAATAGATGCTGCTAGGTGCTCAAAAACGTTTTCATAGTCAATGCAATTTCTTGTGCCCAGATGGCATGTGACTTCTTGAAGACCATCACAATTTTTTAGCCTACTTTCCTTAAGGAAAGAAAGCTTATGAGATCACCCGGCATTCTGTCCATGTGTCCCCCTATCAACTTCGCAATGCCTGAACCAATATGAACCAAATTGGGTACAGTTGTAGGGACACATAGGGACACCACAACGGCATAGTTTGTGACGATGTCATCCACCCTGATTCAAGATGGCAGTTGCATAAACATGAATATCAAGAAGATGACTGCACTGGAATTCTTTTCCTTGACATCTAGGATGTTCTTGATTGATTGATTGATTTTCTAATGTGCAGGAAGTCTCATTTTATGGGGCAGTGGGGGGAGCCTTCAGTCACGCAATCCCCCATCTGCAAGGTGTAGTGCAGTCCAGATGTACTGTCTCATCTGCTGTTTGTTTAGACCAGGTCCAGGACATCAGGTCAGAGAGCGGAACTGGTTATTTCACGTCAACAGGATAGAAGGATTCTTGGGGGAAGAAGTCAGATGATCAGAAGGAACCAATAATTTCCTGCTTCCTCCAATATAATCCCTAGGACCCACTGCTGCTCTTCACTGTAAGAAGCAGATCATATAGAGAAACCACTTGGCTGTTTTCCAGCCCCTGACAGACTTTGCCTGACTGCCTACCTGCTGTTTGCCTGTCAACCTCTGTTCTTGCCATTACTTTATCTTGGCCTACCTGATCCAACCTTGCTGAATCCTGCAGTCTGCACAGCACAGCACAGAGTGTTCAACGCTGCCAACTATCTATGGCCTACAAATTTGATCTGGCACTCTCTCTACACACACACACACACACTTGCTTAGAACAGTAAGACTCCTAGTGCTCCTGGATGAAATTGCAATTTGCCACCATTATTGGTTTCTTACCTATGGTGCTATTTGGTACTGTTGTGTAAGTTTTACTGTTGCTCTTTTGCAGCAGACAAATATTGATAACAACAGAAGTGTACAGGAACGGCAGTCTTCATTATGGGGCTAGAGGGGAAGGATATGCTAAGTGCAGGGAGTATAAGGAGATTTCTTCATCTGGGATCTTAATAAATGGATGATGGGGCGGGGTGGGGAGCAGATCCCAAATCTATATATGGTATTCAGATAACCAGCTGTGCATAAGAATGCCTCCGTGGAATGACAGGACAGACACAATCCACAGCAGACAATGCTCCAGTGCAATAATGGGTAGTGGAAATCCTAATTATTAAGTATTGATCTGTTGTCTGCATTATCATAGATGTGTATAGCTGAAGACTCCAGCAAGCAGTAGTGACAATTAGCAAAGGAGATTTAATCCATCCGTTTTACATAACTCAATATGGAGGACATGCGAAATTGAGCAGCATTCATCAGGTGTTTATAATGCAAGGATTGTGACTATATTAAGAGGAAAGGGAAGGGGGAAAAAAGATTTTTAAAAACCCATGAGCCTGGCAACTCGTTATACCTACCTTATGAAAAGCCCCCGGACTCTGACTGCAGTGCAGAGAATTCTGAAGGCACCCAGCAGACAAACAACACTCATGGAAAGTTTGAATAGTCTTTTGAAGTGACATTGAGGGGAGAAGGAGATGGTGATGGGCTTTTGTTATCTCATTCAGTTCATTTCTCCCTACTTCTCAACTGCTACAGGAAATTAGTCGAGCAGATGAGAGATGGAAGCCTTTTGGCCAGAAGTGCCCTCTCCTCTCTCCCTGTGATTTCAGAAGGCAAGCCCTTCCAGCTTTCTTTTGTGGCAGACTATTAGAAGGGACTCTTCAGAATTCCCAGCAGTTGGGAGCCTAGCTACTTTTCATAAGTGAAATGTGTCGCCAGGCTTCGAATGGCCAGGAGTGCTTTCTAACAGCTTTGACAGATTCGACAGGTCATTTCTTGAAGAGGATGACCTCAAAACAGTGTTGCACCAGCTGGTAACCTCCAGGCTTGACTACTGTAATGCACTCTACGTGGGGCTGCCTTTGTACGTAGTTCGGAAACTTCAGTTAGTTCAAAATGTGGCAGCCAGATTGGTCTCTGGGGCAACCTGGAGAGACCATATTATGCCTGTTTTGAAACAGCTGCACCGGCTGCTGATATGTTTCCAGGCAAAATACAAAGAGCTGGTTGTTACCTTTAAAGCCCTGAATGGCTTAGGTCCAGGTTACCTCAGAGAGCGCCTTCTTCTGCATGATCCCCATCGCATGTTAAGGTCATCTGAGGAAGTCTGTCTCCAATTACTCAGAGGCAGGCCTTCTCTGTAGCTGCTCCTGGGCTTTGGAATGCCCTCCCTTTGGCTTGGCCTCCCAATGTTTTTAAATTGTTGTGTTTTAATGTTGTAAACTGGGTTTTCAGGGTTTTTAAACTGTTATGATTGTTTAATTGTTTTATGGTGTTTTATAATCTCTGTTTTAACTGTTAATTGATTTTAATGGTTTTCTTTTAATTGTAAACCGCCCTGAGGCATTTTGGAAGGGCAGTATAAAAACTGAATAAATAAAATAAATAATGAATAATTAAATGAAGGTGCCAAGAATGTTGAGCAGCACCTTCAACCACTTCAGACATATAGTGGTTGGAAGGCAAGAACAGAAATGGAAAGAGAGAACTAGTCTTCTTATTTTGGGAGCCCAAATGTGAGATGACAAGTAAAGATTGAGATGTAAAGCATTTTAAAGCATAATGAAAAGCTGCTACTAATTTCACAAGTATTATATCTCTGAAATGCAAGTACACATGGACAATTGGATATGTATGAAGAGCAAATTAAACCCAAATCAAAACTGCAAACATCTGGAGATCGGCTTCAGAAAATTAAATGATGCGTGATACTGATGTTCCTTGTTGGTAGTCTTTGGAATTAACAAATCAAAAGCCTTCCCCACAATGATCTGGGATAAAGCATTGAAGATCTCACACATAATTGAATCTCCAGTTTATTTCAGTGTATTCCTCCTGTGTCTGTCACTTTCAGGAAAATCAGTGTGCTGTAGTAGACAGAGCAGGTCTGCAAAACATATGACCTTCCAAGTCAAGTACAGCCCATCAACGAAGTGCTTGACAATTCCCTTCTTTTTGCACTTCCAGGCTTGCAACAAAATGCAGCCCATGTGGCTGGTCGGCTATAGTTGTCTGGGTGCTTCATAAGTTGTGCAGGCCTCAGGCAGTGCACTGCACTAGACTTGGACTGGGGAAATCAAGGTCCCAGTTTCTGTTTGGAGCGTGACTACAGGTGAAACTCGGAAAATTAGAATATCGTGCAAAAGTCCATTAATTTCAGTAATGCAAATTAAAAGGTGAAACTGATATATGAGACAGACGCATTACATGCAAAGCGAGATAAGTCAAGCCTTAATTTGTTATAATTGTGATGATCATGGCGTACAGCTCATGAAAACCCCAAATCCACAATCTCAGAAAATTAGAATATTACATGGAACCAAGAAGACAAGGATTGAAGAATAGAACAATATTGGACCTCTGAAAAGTATAAGCATGCATATGTATTCAGTACTTGGTTTGGGCCCCTTTTGCAGCAATTACTGCCTCAATGCGGCGTGGCATGGATGCTATCAGCCTGTGGCACTGATGAGGTATTATGGAAGACCAGGATGCTTCATTAGCGGCCTTCAGCTCTTCTGCATTGTTTGGTCTCATGTCTCTCATCCTTCTCTTGGCAATGCCCCATAGATTCTCTATGGGGTCAGGTCAGGCGAGTTTGCTGGCCAATCAAGCACAGTACACTGTATACTTTTCAGAGGTCCGATATTGTTCTATTCTTCAATCCTTATCTTCTTGGTTCCATGTAATATTCTAATTTTCTGAGATTGTGGATTTGGGGTTTTCATGAGCTGTACGCCATGATCATCACAATTATAACAAATTAAGGCTTGACTTATCTCGCTTTGCATGTAATGCGTCTGTCTCATATATCAGTTTCACCTTTTAATTTGCATTACTGAAATTAATGGACTTTTGCACGATATTCTAATTTTCTGAGTTTCACCTGCATCTCCTAGCCTCATCCACTTCACAGGGTGGTTGTGAGGATAAAATAGAGGGAAAGCCTATGGATATCGCCTGAACTCCTTGGAGGGAGGGAAGAAAGCAAACACAATCAAAGAGTAGAGGTGCTCTTTTTGCTTGCATTTTTGTAGTTAAGAGTATGCTTGAAAATAAATACAACTGACAGCCTTTAAGTATAAGAGCATCAGTGCCACATCTGAACACAAAGATGTGCTTAAACACACAGAGAGGCTGTTCTCAGAAAGGCCAGGGTTGCCAAGTCTGGCTTTTTAGCCCAGTTGCTCACTGAGGTTAAGGGAGCGAGTCCTAACCCTAACCGGCTTGCTGTTCATGCACAAGCCGGGCTGCTTCCAGCCTAGCCACACACAGAGATGGGCGCCTAGAGTGCCCGTCTCATGAGGAATCCCCCAATACATCACGTATGTCACTTGGTGGATTGTGGGATTCTCAGAGGCCGGGACGACGAGTCCCAGCCTCTGATTACCACCACTGCTGAGACCAGCCTGGAGAGTCCTCTGTGCTGCTCCCAGCAGCGGTGGTCATGTAAGTGCATGGCTTGCATGCTGCCTGGGCTGTGAGTCATCATCTGGGGGAAGGTAGGCTGAACACTGCCTTCCCCCTCACCTGCTCTCAACCGTGTGTGCAATTTTCTTTTGGATGATGGCCTACGTTTTTTGGAGTTTCAAGATAGCGAGCAAGAGGTTGCCAGTTCGAATCCCTGCTGGTATGTTTCCCAGACTTTGAGAAACACCTATATCGGGCAGCAGTGATACAGGAAGATGCTGAAAGGCATCATCTCATACTTCACTGGAGGAGGCAATGGTAAACCCCTCCTGTATTCTACCAAAGACAACCACAGGGCTCTGTGGTCACCAGGAGTCAACACCAACTCAACGGCACAGCTTTACTGGATATGGCACACCTGCTGCACCCTTCAAACATCAGCCCTGTGAAAGAGATCCCCTGCAAAGACACCAATGAAATTATATTCATAAAACAGATTGACAACAGGTGGATGATGATGTCATGTGAACAGCTTGTAAAGTGTGTGTGAACAAGCTGTGACAATCCCAGACTGAACATCCTGTCTGAAAATATCCTGAAGAATATCCTGAAGTTTGGAAGAATACTGGTCTACAGTCTGCCACTTTTGTCTAGGTTTCATCTTTTTCAAAAAAATATGTGAATGCAAGACATAAAAACAGCACAGTACAACAACAACAACAAAAAAACATCAAAGCTGACCTAGGAGGAAGGTGAATGACAAGCAAACACCACTTGCAACCCAGAATATCTTATATTGCAGTCTTAGGAATACCAGGAGCTGCCAAAAAAGAAAACAATTATTGGTGATGCTTACTACTCTGCTGTTTTCTTTGCTATCTTTCATATACTTCAGTAGCTGAGCAGGAGCCAAGGAAGAAACTCTAGAGGTGTGCAAAGCATTTGTGGAAGGAAACCTATAGGGGATTCCTGAAGAAAAATACTATTTCATGTGTCTTCTTCTCCGCTAGCAGAAAAATATAACTGCAGGTGTCAGCTCATCCTAGGGGCTTCAGAAAAATTCACCAGCATTTTCTTTCTAACCTGCAAAAATGGTGAAAGACAGAGAACATTGGAAGAGCCTCAGTGCCTAGCATTTTTTTTTTTTTTAAAGTGGACCAATTGGAGCATTTTAAGCACTGAATATATTCCTTCTCTGGCCAGCAGCTAGTTTATAAAGATGAATGAATGAATGAATGAATGAATGAATGAATGAAATAGTCATGTTTAGAATGGAGCCAAGGCTGAGGGGCTAGCAACATTAGTTCTGTTCACAGATTCAGGAGCCAGAACACAGTCAAAGGGCTCTTCAGCCTTCTCCATCCCAAGAGGCTTTGGCAGAGTTCTCCCTGATGTTTCTTCTGAAGCCCAGTTCAGTCTGTGCCTGAATGAAAGCTGGCCAGAGGAGCTTCTGTGGGAGGGGCAAGTGACTAGCAGGCATAGGATCCAAGGTGCTGTCCTGTGTGCAGTCATTCATTCCATGACGTGGATATGAGTCTTCCTTCTGGATATGTGGGATTCTGGAGCTTCCTTTGCATCCGTTTTCCAAACAGTCAGTTCTGCAGTTCTTTGCTATTTTACCATCTCCTCTTTTATACTATACACGTTTTATTTTACATGCAACCATCACCTTTTTAATACTATCAGAAAGAGAGGAGGAGGAGGAGGAGGTGGAACTACTGCCTGGCTCCATCATCATTTGCTGTGGCAGAAGCTGGCATGAGACAAACGGCTGGCACAGCAAACAACAAACAGCTTCTTTACAAAAACTGCTGCAACTGCTGTGGGCTGGATTTAAGGTGGGACACGAGGTGGTGGTGATCCTCTTTCTCAAGAGAATGTAAAGTGGACAACAATAAGCCAGTAAACGTATCTTATCTCCTCCAAATGTTCAGAATTCTGGTGGTGTATAGGAGTCTTTTGGATTCAAAACTGAGGAAATTTTCAGTTGACACGGTGGAGCTGAACGTGTGGGTTGGGCTCAAAATAGAAAGAGGCTGGAGTGCATAACTGGGAAGGGCTGTTCTTGGGATTGGAGGTTATGCCTGGAGGTAGCAGGATCAAATCCCCAGGCTGCCATTTGCCTCTTTCCTGCTGCCTAACAGAGTCCCAAACCAAGTTCACGGACTTAGTCCTGGGCTTGGCGGAGTCTCCCAGGCTTATTGTGGTGGGGGACTTCAATGTTCACTTAGAGACCAATTTGTCTGGGGCAATTTAGGAGTTCATAGCAGCCATGACAATTATGGGCCTATCCCAAGTGGTCTTGGAACCAACGCATGTTGCTGGCCACACACTTGATCTGGTCTTTTACTCTGATTAGAGTAGTGTTCCATGGGTGGGGACTCCTGTGATTTGTCATGGATGGACCACCATCTGGTTAAAGTTGGACTCACAATCACACCCCATCTCCACAGGGGTGAGGGGCCTGTTAGGATGGTCCACCCAAGACGGTTATTTATTGGTTCTTTATTGGATCTAATAGGATTCCAAGAAGCCTTGGAAGGATTTAGTGTTGGCTCTGCCAGTGATTCTGTTGATGCCCTGGTGGAGAACTAGAACAGCAAACTCACCAGAGCAGGAGACATGATTGCTCCTAAGCATCCTCTCTGACCCGCTTCGAAATTGGCCCCTTGGAATACAGAAGAACTGTGAGAGCTGAAGCAGCAAGGTAGATGACTGGAGCACAATTGGAGAAAGACTCAACTTGAATTGACAGATTACAACATAGAGTACATGAAAATTATGCTCAGGCAATATGTGCAGCAAAGAAGCTCTTCCTGTATTGATCAAGCTCATGTCCAGCAGAGTTGTTTGAGGTTATGAGAGGGCTAGTACATGCCCCACCTCCCTTGAATCAGAATTTGTAACCATTAATTACCCATTGTGACATTTTCAGAGGTGTATCTAGGGGAAATAGGGCCTAGGACAAGCACTGAAATTGCGCCCCCTGTCCAAACATCTGACACCCATCTTTCAGAAAACTTTACCATAATATCAGCTCAAAAATACCATTAATCTTTTAATATTTCAAAAACTATTTAGCAGTGGACATAGCCAGACCAAAAAATGCTGGGAAACTACAAATTTCAGTATACTGGGGCTCATGAAATACCCAAATACTATGTGGAAGTGTTCTTGTAGCATCAGTATTACATAAGTTTTAAAAATAAATGGATAATTTTACTTTTCCCAGATACTCTGAGAATAATTAAAGGATATGCAGAATAAACTGTATCACTACTTGGAATATATTCTAGTCTTTCAGAAAGACAGTTAAAATGAGAGAAAGAGAGCAAGAAACTCCCTGTGGGCCTTAATACTAAGGATTTCACACTGATTCAAAGTCAAACTCACCATTAATAGCCATATTATTTAGACATCACATTTAACTCACTTATCACAAGAAGCAAAGTAAGGCAAATGAATACAATCCTAGCTCATAAGCTTCAGCTCAGTATTCACAAGCCCTGATTCTCTGTACGTAGTGCCAAACTGTATATGTGTACAGTGACTTATATTATATTAAATTTAAAAAAATTAACTGTAGCCCCTTTGGGGGGCTTCCTAAAGGCCATGGGGGGGGGGGTCTGCAAAGGTTCCCCCTCCCCCCACCGGCCTCTTAATTCACCGCTGGAACACGTCCTGGGCTGAGGGCCTCGCAAGGACCATTTGAGCATGTGTAGTGGCCTTAAATTTTTTTATTTTTTTTTTAAAAAGGTCGCCAAAACAAAATGGCCACCGCTCATGCTCAATTGGTCTCTGAGAGGCCTGGCATGGCCTAGGGCCCCAGAGAGGCCATTTGAGCATGCACGGTGGCCATTTTGTTTTCAGCAGCCATTTTTATTTTATTTTTTTTAAATTCATTTTAAAAAATGGCGCCCCCTTCAAGTGGCACCTAGGGCATGTGCCCTGCCTGCCTCACCCTAGATACACCTCTGATATTTTTAGCCTACTTTCCAGGCTTATGAGATCACCCAGAATTCCGTGCATCTGTGTCTCTATGTGTGTGTGCCTGGATAGGGTGTTATAGGGTGTGTGACCCTATCAATTTTGCAATGCCTGGACCAATATGAACCAGATTGGGTACAGTGGTAGGGACACAGAGGGAAACCTCAGCGACATAATTTGTGATGATGTCATCCACTCCAACTCAAGGTGATAGACGTGTAAACATTTGAGGCGCAAGTGGGCTAACTTGTAAACTGCCTAACTGGTTTGAATCAAATTTAGTCCAGTTGAAGGGATAGTGAAAGGAAGGTAGGCAGATTGGTTCTTATTAGAATGACTTGTTAATTAGGTCTTTTTGGATAAAATATCTCATATTCAGGCCAGCTTAGATTCAGAACCCACAATTATTGTAGAGTCTAATATGGATGTGTCCAGCAACTCCTGTTATGTGGTTAGGCTGGATTAGTTTCAATTTGTGACTCATGATAATGAGGATAAGCTGTTTGGAATGGTGTGGCCCATCACCTGTTCTCTTGACCCTTATCCAACATGGCTTATACTATCTGACAGGGGAGTTGTTGCATAAGGCCTGGTAGTTATTATAAATGCTTCTCTGAGGGAGGGCAGGATGCCTTTCTGTCTTAAGGTGGCAATCATTAGACCTCTTCTGAAGAAGTCTGCATTGGATCCCTCAGAATTAAGCAATTATAGGCCTGTCTCCAACCTTCCTTGACTAGGCAAGGTAGTTGAGAAGGTGGTAGCCTCCCAGCTCCAGGCAGTCTTGGATGAAACTTATCTTCTAGACCCATTTCAAACTGGTTTTCAGCCAGGCTATTGGGTGGAGACTGCCTTGGTTGGCCTGATAGATGATCTCCAATGCTGAATTGACAGAGGAAGTGTGACTCTGTTGGTCCTTTTGGATCTCTTGGTGGCTTTTGATACTATTGACTATTGTATCCTTCTGGAGTGTCTGAGTGGGTTGCGGGTGGGAGGCACTGCTTTGCAGTGGTTCCGCTCCTTCCTCTCAGGCAGATTCCAGATGGTGGAGCTGGGTGACAGTTGCTCTTCGAAATAGGAGCTATTATATGGAGTCCCTCAGGGCTCCATTCTGTCACCAGTGCTTTTTATCATCTACATGAAACCGCTGGGAAAAATCATCAGGAGATTTCGTGCAGGGTGTTATCAGTATGCTGATGACACCCAAATCTATTTATCCATGTTAACATCATCAGAAGAAGACATAACCTCCTTAAATGCCTGCCTGAAGGCAGTGATAGGCTGGATGAGGGATAACAAAAAGGAAAAGAAAGATTGTGCTGTTGAGTCAGTGTCAGTCAGTGTTGACTCCTGATGATCACAAAGCCATGTGGTTTTCTTGGTAGAATACAGGAGGGGTTTACCATTGCCTTCTCCCACGCAGTGTGAGATGATGCCGCCCTGAGACTCTGGAATGTGCTCCCTGCTGAAATAAGAGCCTCCCCATCTCTGACAACATTTAAAAAGTCTTTAAAGGAACATTTATTCACCCAAGCTTTTTAACTAGACTTGTGGTTTTAAATTGTTTTAAGGTTTTAATTTCTGTTTTAATTTATTATTATTATTTATTTATTTTAGATTTTAGATGCACCCTAATAGACAGTTGCCTGGCTTTCCAGGGTTTTTAAATTGTTTAAAAAATATTTTTTTTATATCCTGCTTTTCCTCCAAGGAGCCCAGAGCGGTGCACTACATACTTAGGTTTCTCCTCACAACAACCCTGTGAAGTAGGTTAAGCTGAGAGAGAAGTGACTGGCACAGAGTCACCCAGCTAGTCTCATGGCTGAATGGGGATTTGAACTCGGGTCTCCCCAGTCCTAGTCCAGCACTCTAGCCACTACACCATGCTGGCTCTTTTAACTGTGTACACTCCTATCATCCAGTGTTCTGTTGGTAAATCCCAATGTACTCATCCTGGAGGTTTCCCACATAGGGCTTTCAGCTCTTGGAGTATCCAATGAGCGAAGCCACTTCAAATTAGACTTGGGGTATTAGGGAAGCAGCCCCTCCCCTCTGCTCATGGATTTTCTTTTTGTGCTGATCCTCACTCCATGTTTTCCTTCTAGCCAATGGTGCTGACTTCCCAGAGGAGGCAGACGCCACGCCTCCCTTTCCCCAACACATACATGGTGTCTGTGCTTTGCAGCAGTTTGCTTGTTGAACCTCTTTTTCAAACTAGCGAAAACCTTAAGCAAGCAGACTAATACTGTTCAAAAGAGTTAACTGGAACATACACAGAGGTTTTGTGACTGGAACTTTTAAAGAGCTTGCTGCCTGGGGAACTGGTTTTCCCACTCTTTGCACTTGCAAGGCAGCTTCTGTTTGCATTTCTACAGTGTGCTTTGCTCTTCTCATGTTAATGATTATGTAAAGACTCTACATCAGTGCCTCTCCCTGGCAGCTGCTCCGGTGTATCTACAAAAACTCAGTAAAATATAACATTTTTAAAACTCTGACATAAATCAGGATGAGTTGAAATTTGGAAGGGAAAGTCTGATTTGTGTGTGTGGGGGGTGTACTTCCAAAGATCTCGCATGGACTTCGGGGTAAATCTGGCCGATGTGTGAATGCACACACTCTCTTCTGGCGGAGATTCGTGGTAACAGCCCTGTCTGTAAACGCTCCTGGTCTGTTACATAAGGAGGAAGGACAGTACATGTAATATTGAAGTTATCACCTTCTTCCAGTAGATGGCAGTGAAGAGCAAGAGAAGTTTAGATTAAGAAAGAAGAACTGAAAAGGTTATCAGACCAATAATGTGGCATGGGGTGAACTTTCTTATCATTTTCAAGATTTTAAGAGATCTGTAGTTCACCTTAAAGCAGACAGGAAAGTGGCTTGCACCATGAGAAATGTTGTTACTCCTGATTAGCAGAAATAATCTTGCAGTGGAGGTTTCTAGCAGAAGATGTTCAAAGGTTATATGGGCAGATAGCTGTGCATTCTCTGTCTATAAGAATTAGAATTGTGCACAAAACAGATTTTGTGTTTTGTTTCAACCCTTTGGAGGGCTGTTTTTCTAGGGAGATCTAGTCTACCAATCGGTGAGTAGACCAGTCCTCAAAGGCGGATTAATGTTCTAAGTCCAGAGCGGAGGCCTGGTCTACCTGCTGCGTGAGGTGGATAGACCTGGCCTCACTCCAGACTTAGTTCATCAGCCCACCTTGGAGGACTGGTCTACCTGCCGACCCCAATCAGTAGACCAGCTCTCCCCAGAAAAAAAGCCCTCCAAAATGGTGGCCAAAACTCTTGAAATGTTTTGAGTGTTTTGAGCGCTGTTTTGGAGGGATGTTTTCCTGGCCCAGGGCAGTTAGAGGACCGAGAGCCCTGGCAGAAAAATGGTGGCAAACTACAAACACCAACTTGTAATGGGGTGCCTGGAAAACAGTTCAGTAGAACAACCTAGATCAGGGTTTCTTAACCTTGGCCCCCCAGATGTTGTTGGACTACTACTCCTAGAATCCTCAGCTGCAATGACTTTTGCTTGGGGATTCTGGGAGTTGTAGTCCAACAGCATCTGTGGGCCCAAGGTTAAGAAACCCTGGCCTAGATAGTTCAGGGGAATGAGCCACATCAGGGCAGTAGGGCAGATGAGATTAGGGAATCCTGTATATCAACTTCAGAAAGAAAAGAGGTGGAAGTGGAGGGTTTCATATGAACTGAATGGATGGAGGGAAGTCAACCCATAGACAAAATCACATCCTTTCTATTCAACCTGGAATCCATCCTGTTAGTGAGCTACCTTGTTAGAACCTCTCAGGGTCTCCAAAGGTTTGGACACAAATTTAAAACAGAGGGCCAGGGGCGCAGCTCTCTTTTTATTTTATTGCCTGACAGTGAAACTGAAGCGGGAAGAGGTAAACTAAACCAGAGTCTCTCTCTCCCTCTCTCCCTCTCTCTCTCTCTCTCTCTCTCTCTCATATTATGAGATGCTGAGGATGGCCATCAGCTTCACTTGAGAGGGTCGTGTGGCTGGCACTATGCTGGCCTGGATGGAACTTTATGTGACCCAGCAAGGCAATTCTCATAATACAAGAGACAATTATATGCATGCACCTGCTTCTGCAAAAGATATTAGTTTGCCAATATTTATTGCATGCTAGCCACCTAATGGCGCAGCAGGGAAATGGCTTGACTAACAAGCCAGAGGTTGCCGCTTCAAATCCCCACTGGTATGTTTCCCAGACTATGGGGAAAAACCTCTATCGGGCAACAGTGATATAGGAAGATGCTGAAAGGCATCATCTCATACTCTGCGGGAGGAGGCAATGGTAAACCCCTCCTGTATTCTACCAAAGACAACCACAGGGCTCTGTGGGTGCCAGAAGTTGACACTGACTCGATGACACAACTTTAACTTTAGGATCTTTCTTCAAGCCTTTAAATTTTGTAACATGTCCCACCTCCCACTCTGAGAATCACATCTCTGATATGCATGGGTTGCATATTGTGTCATTCATTTGCTTGGACATTTGCAATGCTGAAACACACAGCAGCAAGCTGAATCGCTGGCCTGAACAATAATTAGACACAGAGAATAAGTCCGCATGTTTTTTAAAAAATAAATAAATTACAAGACCACTTTGCTGAATAACTTCAAGTAGCAAATACTTCTCTGAAAATTGGAAATGACACACAGTTATTTTGTGAGGCTACACAGCATAAGATAAATTTATTCATTGTAAACTGTTTACTTAGCCCTAATTAAAGGTAAATGGCAATAGGTCAAAATAAACAAAAACTATTTTGCAATGCATTACCTATGCTTTTTGTTTGCTCACGTCTATTTGCAAAAATTATTAATTCTATATGAATATCCCAGTCATTAGTGTAAATTAGCAGGTTCTGTATTGATTTGATTTGCAGTTCTGACAACATGCAGCTGACAAACAAATTGTTAAATGGGGCAGTATTGGCTTGATAATAGTGACATGGACCTGGGTTAGAATCCAAGATAGCAGGCTGCAATCTTTTGCCCTACTAGAAATGTTCTGGGAGGCATTAGGCAAGCAGTTTCAGGCAAAGCAAAAAGGGTGCCTTTTGGGAAGGGTAGGAGGAGGATGCCCCCTCCTGCCTCATTAGTCAGTCTTTCAGATCACAGGTGCTCATTTTCATAAAGAACCTATAGAATGTAGGTTCTTCCATTAAAACAAGGGGAGGGGGCTATTTTTGCCAATCCCTTTCCCTCAGCAGCCCCCTGTGCTCTCTAAAAATCAGTTCCGAGTGGGCCCCTAAACCGCAACAGATTCTTAGGGGGCTACAGAGGGAAGGGGGGAATCCATGAAAAATATCCCCTCTTGCACAAACAGAACTCTTTCTGCTAATGGAAGACGTTTGGGTGGAACAACCCAATATATACATGTTTTACATTTATATGTATGTTCTGCTCTTCTTCCAGGAAGCCCAGAGCAGTGTACATAGTTACATTTTGCCTCACAACAACCCTGTGAAGTAGGTTAGGCTGAGAGAGAAGTGACTGGCCCAGAGTCACCCAGCAAGTATCATGGCTGAATGGGGATTTGAACTTGGGTCTCCCCGGTCCTAGTCCAGCACTCTAACCAGTACACCACATTAGCTAATTCACAAATTGTACATACTGTCTATTATGTTAAATAATGCAATGGGCCTATATTTATTTTATTGTTATTTATTTAACACATTTATATACTTCCCAAAACGCACGTCTCTGGGAGGTTTACAACAAAATAATAAAAACATATACAAGGCATGGGCATGCCAAAGGCACAAATATGCTGATTTGAAAATAGGGGGTAACTGTTTTGTGTTGATAAAATTACTATGTAGTCATTATGAGGTATTAAAAATGAGCCACAACAAATGCTCTTCAAATAAACCTTTTTTTAAAAAAAACCCCACAAATAATAATCATGCATATATCCACCATCAGTGGGTCTTTAAAGCCTACTGGAAATCTCTACCTTCTCCTTCCTGAAACTGCAACGGAACCCCCACAAAGCAATGAGGGATCCCAAGCAGCTTGACTCCCTGTTCTTTTACCAGTAGCTGAATCATACACAATTCCTTCCTTCTGGTACTATTTTAACATTATTTAGTTAATTGTTGCTATGACAATAGCTAACTGCATGCATAAATGCATAATGCTTCTTTTCTCTTCCAGTACACTTAAATTGCAGTCAAACCAACTTGGCCTTGGGTTATTAGGTTGCAACCTGGAAAACCTACCTTTTCCTTTACTAGTATAGGTGGGTACCAGGTCAGCATCTTTAAGTTTTAAAGTAAACCTTTAAAAATAGTTCAGATGAGCATGCAGGAAAAGAGTGTGTGTCCCTTATCATGAGCACGTTTCTATAGGTTCATGCTTCAATGCTGCATAAACCTATAGAAATTTTCCATTTTTGCATAAACCTATAGAAAATTTTCCTGTCCACAGAAAATTTCCATTTCTGTAGGCTAACTTCAACTTCTCCAAGATACTGCTCAAAGTGCTACAAATGCCTGCTAAGCTGGTTTGGCCCAAGAACATGGCAGAAGTAAGGGGGGTGGGGAATGGACTAGGACTGGGGAGACCCGAGTTCAAATCCCCATTCAGCCATGAGACTAGCTGGGTGACTCTGGGCCAGTCACTTCTCTCTCAGCCTAACCTACTTCACAGGGTTGTTGTGAGGAGAAACCTAAGAAACCGCTCTGGGCTCCTTGGAGAAAGAACAGTATATAAAATGTAAAACAAAACAAAACAAACAGAGGCAATGATGACTCTTCAGTAAGCCTCCAAGTCTCTGAAAAGTTATCGCATTACACAGCATTTGAGAGGATAAAATAACTGTGAACAACCTGATTTAATTATCAGAGGAAAAATCCATACCGAATCCAGGCCATTAGTGCTGGCCTAGAAGAGGCAACCATAGGGGACGCCATGTATCCTGATGATGCAGAAGCCCTAAAGAGGAGGAGGCGGCTAGAGAGAATAGGCTTTACCAGACACAAACAGATCAGTCATATAATATTTATTTCTTAAGTACCTAAAACACAAGCTGCTGTACAAATATAAAATTAACAATGATAAGCATGAGGAAAAGGAAAGAAGAGGTGTTGAGGGGAGACATTAAATTATGATCTCTACAAAATTAGAAAAGGCCTGGGAAAATAGATCTGTCTCTTCAGATGCTTCTTAAAAAGTGGGAGGGACTGAATCATAACAAGTTCTGGACTGGAGTCAGTGACTGACATAGTGATTTATGAAGTGTGGGCACTCAATGAGGAACACCAGAGGTGCTGCTGAGTCCCAAAGAACTGCAGCACCAGCGCTCACATGGCGGGAGGGTGAATTTTGATGGCTTTTCTTTCACTTGGAAGTACTCTGTGCCACCCAAAAATCTATGCCTGAGGTCTACACCACCCATGGATGACACAGAATGCTTCTGGAGGAACGTGTCCACTAAGACACCTGGGTCCCTTTCGCATATGCTGTTGACAAGCCAGGTCTTCCCTGTCCTATATTGGTACATTTGTATATTTGATTTTTCTTACCCAAATGTAGGTCTTTACATATGTCTCTGTTGAACTTTCATTTTTATTCATTAATTCATTCATTTCATTTCTATACCGCCCCATCCAAAGGTTCTGGGCAGTGTAAAGGTAAAGTGTGCCATCAAGTCGGTGTTGACTCCTGGAGCCCACAGAGCCCTGTGGTTGTCTTTGGTAGAATACAGGAGGGGTTTACCATTGCCGCCTCCTGCGCAGTGTGAGATAATGCCCTTCAGCATCTTCCTGTATTGCTGCTGCCCAATATAGGTGTTTCCCATAGTCTGGAAAATATACCAGCAAGGATTCAAACCAGCAATCTCTGGCTTGCTGGTCAAATTATTTTCCTTTTGTGCCATTAGGTGACTTCCATGGGCGGTGTACAACAAGTACAAAAATGAAGGCAAACACCATTTAAAACAAGCTACTTAAAATAATGTAAAAAAACCCAAATTTAAAACAATTCAGAATCATTTAAAACCACTTAAAATACTTTAAAACAATTGAAAAACCTTGGAAGCCAGGCCAAACAAGTAAGTCTTTAAGGCTCTCTTGAAAAACAGCAATGAGTCCAAACTATGGTTATCTGCCAGGAGTGCATTCCATAGACCAGGAGCAGCGACACAGAAGGCCTGTTTCTGAGTCTCCACAAGACATGCTGGTGGTAACTGGAGATGGACCTCTCTAGAACACCTCAGCATATGATGGGGATCATACAAAAGAAGGCATTCTCTAATAGCAGTGTGCCCGAACCAGTCCGGCGGCCATTCCAAAGAATGGCCGAACTGCCGGACCGGTCCGGCCCTGCCTGGTTCGGGTCCGGGTGGGGGGTATGCCTTTAAGGGCGGGAGGGCTTGCTTAGCCCTCCCGTCTCCTTGCCCCCGCCAGCGCCCGTATTGAACAGTATAGGGGCGCTGGAAACCAGCCGCCCTCCCCCGCCGCCGCCGCCGCCGCGGCGAAATAACCCCCAAAGTCAGCCAGCCCTCCCTCCCTCCCAGCTAGCTGCCCTCCCACCCACCCACCCACCCGCTCGCTCACCCGCTCGAATACTGGATAAAAAACGAGAGGAGCTCCGGCACAGAGCTCCTCTCGTTCGGAAGGCCTCCTGAAAAATGGCGGCTTGCGCGCGCGCGCATGCGCGCGCCGCAAAGCACACTGTTCTCCAGAGGCCCGGTCTACCCGCCGGGAAAGGGCCGGGTAGACCGGGCCTCCGATCGCTGAGTAGACCGGGCCTCCGATCGCCTCCGGCTAAGCAAGCCCTCCCCGCCCTAGAAACAAGGCCCCCCTTCGGTGCCGGTCCGGACTTCTCCGGACCGTGCACATCACTATTCTCTAAGGTAACCTGGACCTAAGCCAGCCAGGGATTTAAAGATAATAACCAGCACGTTGTATTTTGCCCAGAAACATATCGGCAGCCAATGCAACTGTCTGAGAACAGGCCTAATATGGTCTCTCTGGGTTATCCCAGAGACCAGTCTGGCTGTCACATTTTGGACTACAGTAACTGAAGTTTCTGAACTAGATACAAAGGCAACCCCACATAGAGCACATTGCAATAGTCCAACCTGGAGATTACCAGCTGATGCACCACTGTTTTGAGATCGTTCTCTTCAAGGAATGGACACAGCTGTTGAATCAGCCGAAGTTGATGGAAAGCGCTTCTGGCCATAGCCTCCACCTGGGATACAAGGGAGACGGCTGGATACAAAAGCACTCCCAGGCTGCACACCTGTTCCTTCTGCGGGAGTGTAACCCCATCTAGCACAAGAAGATCTCGCTCATCCCTCAAATTCCGATCTCTCACTGTGACTACCTCTGTCTTGCTTGGATTCAGCTTCACTTTGTTTTCCCTCTTCCAGCTCATTACTGCTTGTAGGCAGGCATTTAGGGAGTCGATGCTATTTTCTGATGATGGAGATGATTGATGTCAAAGAGAAATAGATTTGGGTGACATTAACATATTGATAACACCCTGCACCAAATCTCCTGATGACCCCATCCAGCGGTTTCATGTAGTGGTTAAAAAGCATTGGTGACAGAATGGAGCCCTGAGGGACTCCATATAATAGCTCCCACTTCAAAGAGTAACCATAATCAAGCTCCACCATCTGGAATCTGCCGGAGAGAAAGGAGTGGAACCATTGCGAAGCGGTGCCTCCTATCCCCAACTCCCCCAGGCGATCCATGTCGCCGAGAGATCCAAAAGAACCTTACTCTATGAGAAAAATAATTAAAAATATTTCAAATATTCATAAAAAAAATCATAGGGGTGTCTGATTGCTTCAGGGTTTGCATGGTTGTTGGCACCCATGGGTGCTCCACAATAAGGAATAATGGCCTGGTTCGAGTCCCATTATATCCTATGAGAAAAAAATAAAAATAATTTCCAAAAATTCATAAAAAATCGTACGAGTGTCCAATTGCTTTGGGGTTTGGGTGACAGGTACCCCTGGGTGCCAGCTACCATCCGACCAATTTTTGGGTGTCCAAACTGATCCAAACCAGTACAAACTGGTCCAAATCAAACCACCCCAGTTCGATTCGAATTCGAACCTGCAGCCCGAACCTGATGACTGGTTCGGTTCGGATCCGAACTGCTGAACCGCCCCAGTTCGGATCCGAACCGGTTCACACATCCCTAGATAGAAGCAGCCAAGTCAGGCAAGGATCCAGAGAACAAGTGGTAAGCTGCACTGCCCCAAGCAGCTTGTCTACGTCCTCAGGCATCACAGATTGAAACTGATCCAATCTAATACTGCAAGAGGGATTGCTGGTCACCATCTTAACAGACTCAGCAGAAACAGTCAAGTCTGCCCAAATACAGGAGATTTTGTCTGCAAAGAACCCATTAAAAGCATTACAGCAGAACATAGTCTCCGAACTAGTTCGAATTGGAAGGAGCCTGAATCAAACCCCTCACAACCCGGGACACCTCTGCTGAATGCAAACCTGCAGAAGCGATGTTGCGCAGACCAGAATTGGTTTTTTGCTGCACTCACCGCCTCCGCATAAACCTTCAAATGGGTTCTGTGATGTGTCCTGACAAATACGAGCTGAGTTCTCCTCCACTGGTGCTCTAGTCACCTACCTTGCTGCTTCAGACACCGCAACTCCTCTGTATACCAAGCGGCCACTTTTAAAGGGACGCTTAGGAACAATCGTGTCTACTGCCCTGGTGAGTTCCCTATTCCAGGTTCCCACCAGGGCATCGACAGTGTCACTGGCAGCAACAATACTGAAACCCTCCAAGGCTTTTTGAAATCCTACTGGATCCAGCAGCCTTCTCAGACTGCTGGATCTTAATAGCTCCACCAGCCCTGCAGGACTGGATTGTGTCCGTGAAACCAGCCTTAAGGTCCACCCATGACAATGGAGAAACCACAGGATCCCCCACCCACGGAACACCCACCCACCCCAGACCTCAGTTCCACACCAAAGGCCAACCCCTTTTGGCTGCTCACTTCAGCCATGCCTCTTTCCTATATGCTCCCAAGGACTCAAGAAATCTCCCCTCTTATGAGATCCTTAGGGACAGGTGGAAATAAGTCAGCAATCAGGAAGAAAGCACAGATGGAAATAAGACAGCAAACCAGGCTGCAAACATGCTGCTCTTCAGAAGGACCGGGCCTACAAAAAGAAACTCCCTTGGCCAAGGCAGGAATGCCTCAGGCAGCAGTGGGCAGGGGGACAGCTGTTATTCACTGAGTAACAAGGGCAAGTAAGCTGGCAGAATCCACCCTCCTCTCCTCACCTTAACTCCCTCAATCTCCGTCTCCATTTTGCTGGAGTGTATTGTGGTCCTGTCCAGATCAAATTGAATTTTGATACTGTCTTCTAAAGTGTTAGCTCCGCCCGCCCCCCCCCCCCCCACACACACAGAGCTTTGTGTCATCAGCAGATTTGATAAGCATCCCCTCTGCTCCCTCCTCCAAGTTATTTCTGAAAATGTTGAACAGCACAGAGTTCATAGGCACAGGATAGAGCTTTTGGCACTTCATTTGCTACCTCCTTCCAGGCCGACATGAGGCCATTCATGAGTGATCATTGGGTACAGTTGATCAATCAGCTGTGAATCCAGCTCAGAGTAGCATCATCTTACCAGACCAGACCACATTGTACCAGACCACATTGTACCAGACTACATTATACCAGCTTGTCAGCAAGGATGTCATAGGACACTCTTCATATGCTTTGTTGGATTCCCTCTGCCCATCACATCCCCATGATCTAAAGTAAAGGTAAAGTTGTGCCATTGAGTCGGTGTCAACTCCTGGCAACCACCAAGCCACGTGGTTTTCTCTGGTAGAATACAGGACAGGAGGGGTTTATTTATTTATTTATTTATTTATTATTTTTACATTTTTTTATCCCGCTCTTCCTCCAAGGAGCCCAGAGCGGTGTACTACATACTTAAGTTTCTCCTCACAGCAACCCTGTGAAGTAGGTTAGGCTGAGAGAGCAGTGACTGGCCCAGAGTCACCCAGTTACCATTGCCATCTCCCACACAATATGAGCTGATGCCTTGCAGCATCTTCCCATGTCACTGCTGCCCGATATAGGTGTTTCCCATAGTCTGGGAAACATACCAGCGGGGATTCGAACTGGCAACCTCTTGCTCCCTAGGCAAGTTACTTCCCCACTGCACCATTAGGTGGCTCTCCCATGATCAACTAACCTAGTCATTCTATTCATGTCTTATTCTTGACAAATCCATGCTAGTTCAGTCCTGCTTCTCATTAGATTCTCTTCTCAGGGCTCACAGACAGACTGTTTAATAATCTGTTGTAGTACAACCTACTTCAAGAGTTTAGAAGCAAAAGAAAGCAGGGAGACTGAATGAGAGCGAGAGCAAGGAAGACTTTTAAATGGGGAGTGTCAGCAGAAGACTTGAAGAGAGAGAATTCCTGACAGCAAAGAAAGGTTAAAGATATGAACAAGAGTAGGAAGGATTGAAATAGATTTAAGGAATGAGAAAGGAATTGGGTCTAAAGAATAAGGCTGTTCTCACAAGCAGCCTAACCCAGGCTACGGCAGCCTCGAGCCCAGCCTGGGTTAGGCTGTTCATATGCAGCACCAGGATCTTCATGGATCCTGGAGCAGCCCGCCTGCTTAACCCCACTTTTAAGCCCAGCCTTTAGCCAAGGTTAAGGGCGTGGAATCGTCTGGAATTGTGAACCAGCCTTTTGCCAAGGTTAAGGGTACAGAATCATTAACCCCAGAATCATGTGTGTGCTTGGACTGCTTGCAGACCAAGCATGCACAGAGATGAGCACCTAGAGCATCTTGCACTTGTTGCAAAGTGCATTGTGGGATATGTGGAGGCTGGGACGCATCATCCCAGCCTCCAGAGATCTGCAGTGCATGCAGCAGCATGGATCATGTGGGAGCACGATTCGTGCTTCCCACCAACGTGCAGGAATCATTTGTGGGGGAAGGTAAGTTTAGTGCAGCCTTTCCCCCGCCCAGCCACCCTCCCATTTGTGTCAATACCTTTAGTAAGTAGTAGGTTTAGAAGAAAGATTCAAGACACACATTTTTCTAGCTCTAAATCCAGCAAGTGTATTGTGGACCTGTTTGTAATTTAAGTTGTTACATGCATTCCAGAAAGGAGAAATGGGCATAGAAGAAATTTTCAGAAGTCTTGAAAGCCACCTCTGGATAATGTAATTTACTTTTTTATTTGCTTAGTCATAGTGTTATCAGAGTATATGGTCTGTTAGAGTGTAAAAGAAGTCAGAACCCTGTCCCGATGAACTTACAAACTAAACTTCAACAGCGGGAGAGACTGGGAAGGGAAGGAAAATTCAGGAATATGCACATATGCAGTTACATGTAAAGGCTTTATATAGGTTGGGAGTGAGGACTAAAGGGTTGAGCCAAAGGCTGAATTTGCATGTAATGCAGAACTGTGGGTCCAGTGGACCTGCGGTTCTTCTCCCTCACCCCCTGCTCTCCTGTCCAAATTCAGATGTAACAGAAAGCAGGGAGCCTGCAGTCAGCGAGACTGCAGAGAGAAGGAGGAACTGGCTGTGCGCTCTTCCTTCTTGCACGAAGGATAGCCTTCACAGCCCATCATTGCTGGAGTGAGTCAGGAGCTTCCTCCCTCAACTCCTGTTGAAGGGAATGCAACCTGTGGTTCTGAATTTGGATACAACGCAGGCTGCGTTGAACCTCAGGTTGGGGCAATGAAACTCACTACAACCTGAGGGTTCAAACTGGAATTCCAGAGAGAAAACCTCGGGTAGCTCACATCACAGAACTGGAGTTGCACGAATTCAGACGTAATGGTTTGACAACTTCTGGCCCCTTAAACTCTGGTTCTTTGTTACATGTGAATGTGGCCAATGCCTTCACAAAAGTGTTTTTTGACAAGGGATTTGGGGGGGAAAAGATGGAGGTGGTGCTATGTAGGCATTCTGGGAGGGAGCTTTAGGCATAAGACAACATGGTGAAGTGGTTAGAGTATCTGGCCAGGAGTTGGGAGAGTCAGGTTCAAATCCCCACTCAGCCATTAAATTCACTGGGTGACCTTGGGCCCACTGCACTCTTTCAGTCTACACTACTTTACAGGTTGGCTGTAAGGATAAAATGTGGGAGGGGAAACCATATATGACACCCTGAGTTCGTTGGAAGAAAGGTGGGATAAAAATGTAATAAATAAAGAAATAAGGAACAGCAAATGTTGAGTGCTCAGACCCAGGGGGAAGAATCTTGGGTAAATGGGTAGCTGGCCGTCCAGAATCAGACAGTCAGGTGGCACAGAGGACAGTTCTGGTGGCTTCCCTCAGCAACACGTTGCCCAGAGGGAAGTCAACAGCTCTGGGAGTTTTCTGCTACCAGATTGCCTGATGATGGCTTCCCAGGTCAGGGAGATTTATGGACTGTGGTGTGAATTCACCCTGCTGGTGCCTGCTAATGGAATGATTCCCACTGTGCTCAACAAAACTCTGTTTTCCTATGCATAAGCCCATTATCACAATAAGAGGTCCGCTCTTCCCTCTCTGTTCATTCATGTTACTGAGGCTCTGGAGCTCAAGTAAGTTCCATACCATGGAGACGGAGAGCTGGGTGGAGATATGAGTGGAAGGCTGGGCTCATGTGTCTCATTCTCTTGACTGTCCTTACATGCTGCTTGAATGTATGCTGCTGTGTGTGGCACTGAGTGAAGCAAGGGGAGAAACGAGGTTCTGTTGAGATCTAGGGTGATCCCTCCACTTGCAGGTGCTGTGCCCTCATACAGGGAAGGATTGTGCCTAGAAATTTAACCTCAAAACCCAGGGTTTAAAGAGGCTCGTTCCTGGATCTAAATGTGATCTCTGAACACTGCTTGAAAAGCACAAACTTAAAAAAAAAAAAAAGTATTTAAGTCAGCCTGAGAATTCTGCAGTGTTAGCAAGAAGTGTATAAATTGTGACTTACATATTTCCTGTTCTGTGCAGTTTGTAAAATTCACCATTACCATAAATTTCACTGCAGTTAGGCTTAATATATGCAAAGATAAATCTAATAAGATGCAAAGGCCCTGAAGATCAGAATGTCATAACATTTACCGACCATGAGGAAGGGAACAGACCCTCAAATGAGAACCTACCATAAATTACATGCAGAAGACCAAAAAGAAAAAGAAAAAAGAAAGAAAGTCAGTGGAGGGGGGGAAAGGGAAAGTGGGGGGGGGGGTTGAGAGCCAGATCTTTTCAATATAACCCATCCACTGGACAGTATATTTTAGTTTGCCTAGCTAGTGCTGCGTGTGTTGTGTGTTGGCTGGTGTTAAACTATTGGTGGATCCAGGGAGCTGATGACCCAGAAACAGCTGCAATTGGGTGGCTGTGATGCTCACATAGAGATCCATGCACACACTGAGATCCATCCACTTTTTGCTTCAGAGCAGCAGGGTGTGTTGCTTGTTACATAGGAACATAGGAAACTGCCATATAGTGAGTCAGACCACTGGTCTACCTATCTCAGTATTGTCTTCACAGACTGGCAGCGGCTTCTCCAAGGTTGCAGGCAGGAATCTCTCTCAACCCTATCTTGGAGAAGCCAGGGAGGGAACTTGGAACCTTCTGCTCTGCCCAGAGCGGCTCCATCCCCTAAGGGGAATATCTTGCAGTGCTCACACATCAAGTCTCCCATTCAGATGCAACCAGGGCAGACCCTGCTTAGCTATGGGGACAAGTCATGCTTGCTACCACAAGACCAGATCTCCTCTCCTAGCTCCTGTTCAGTGGGTAACCTCTGTAGTTGTCCATGGTTGAGAGACCATAAGGACATGGACCATTCCCTGAGTATGTTCCATCAAATCTGTTTGGTCTTTATGTACTAGGTCAATAGAGTACTAAGGCATATAGTAGCCAACATGAAACACACTCTAACCTCAGCATTTTGGACTCACTGGGGATGCTGTGCACATGAAGGGCAGTTCCGGGGTGCTGTGGAGGTGGACAGCTGCACAACTACTTAGCACAGCATGTGGGCACTTGGGTCCCAATACTTGCATTGTTTCCAGTGGAAGAAGCACTGTGGATGTGCCCATGGGCTGTTTTAAGTCGTCGTGCAATTGCTCACCTTCACAGCACCCCCTGCCCCGGGCTGCCTTTCACTCTGTAGCACCCCTGGCGGTTCAGAAACACTGATATTAGAGTGTGCATCATGTCTTTCCAAGTGGAATTGAGATTTGGATTGCCATATAAAATGTGGGCGGATGTTTGGGATGATCGCCCTGCACTTTTGAGCAGTATCAGATGCACGGAAAACGATCTCAGTGTATACAAGCAAGTTCCAGGCTTCGATCATACTAACGTTACGTTCAGGCACAACCAAGAGATGGAGCGCAGGGCAGGGCTATGAAGGGTCAATTCTCAGGAGCTATCATTATGCTCTGTAATACAGTTTCTCAATGTGTGTTACACATACCCCGGTGGTACGCGGAACACAGGCAGGGGATACGGGATGCGGCAGAGACAGGAAAGAAGTCCAGTGAGGAGTATGGAGAGAAGAGTATGGAGAGAAGAGAAGAGAGAAGAGTGCCTGCTTGCCTTTGCTGCCTAGAATTAGTCTTGCTTGCTTTTTGTCTCACTTGCCTTCTTTTCCCAGCTCTCTGTCTCGCCCCTTCTTCCTTTCAGAACAACGGCAAAAAATGTGGGTGCATCATGCAGGGTGCGGCACTTTATATTTCCCAGCAACAATCTGGTGCACTACACTTTGCCTCGAACTGGATTCAGCCCTTCTAGCTCTAGCCAACCTTACCTCTAGTCCGGATATATAATCGAGTTGTGCACCCCGGTGTAACAAATAGCAACCCCACTTATAATAGTTCACGTATATGTCATTGGCCATATATATATAGCAATAGCACTTACATTTATATACCGCTCTATAGCCAGAGCTCTCTAAGCGGTTTACAATGATTTAGCAAATTGCCCCCCAACATTCTGGGTACTCATTTTACCGACCTCGGAAGGATGGAAGGCTGAGTCAACCTTGAGCCCCTGGTCAGGATCGAACTTGCAACCTTCTGGTTACAGGGCGGCAGTTTTACCACTGCGCCACCAGGGGCTCTTTATGCATGATATATACATGACAGTAAATATAAAATCTACTGGAAAACTGAGCTGTCACTTAATTTATTTTATTTTTTTTAACATTGGGGGGTACTTGCTACTTAAAAGGCTGAGAAACACGCTTACAGGTGAAACTCGGAAAATTAGAATATCGTGCAGAAGTCCATTAATTTCAGTAATGCAAATTAAAAGGTGAAACTGATATATGAGACAGACACATTACATACAAAGTGAGATAGGTCAAGCCTTAATCTGTTATAATTGTGATGATCATGGCGTACAGCTCATGAAAACCCCAAATCTACAATCCCAAAAAATTAGAATATTACATGGAACCAAGAAGACAAGGATTGTAGAATAGAACAATATCGGACCTCTGAAAAGTATACAGTGTACTGTGCTTGATTGGCCAGCAAACTCGCCTGACCTGACCCCATAGAGAATCTATGGGGCATTGCCAAGAGAAGGATGAGAGACATGAGACCAAACAATGCAGAAGAGCTGAAGGCCGCTTTTGAAGCATCCTGGTCTTCCATAATACCTCATCAGTGCCACAGGCTGATAGCATCCATGCCACGCTGCATTGAGGCAGTAATTGCTGCAAAAGGGGCCCAAACCAAGTACTGAATACATATGCATGCTTATACTTTTCAGAGGTCCGATATTGTTCTATTCTACAATCCTTGTTTTCTTGGTTTCACCTTTTAATTTGCATTACTGAAATTAATGGACTTTTGCACAATATTCTAATTTTCCGAGTTTCACCTGTATATATAAGGGCTATTCACGCACGCAGGCAAAACTGGGCTAAGGAAGCCCAGCCTGCTTTTGCTGGCGCGTGTGAGCCAGGAGCTGCACGGATACTGGTGGCGGCATGGCAGCAAACCCATGTAGAGAGCCCACTGCTTAGTCCGGGTTTGGGGTGCAAGGCCACCCTTAGACTGAGATTACTGCTAGTGTCAGTGCTGCGTGGCTCTGTGCGGCACCTACCCACAAGCAGTCTCCTGGCCAGTGCCGGGAGAATTGCTATAATGCGCCATGCTCTTCTGGGGTTCTGGGGTCTAGAGTTCTGGGGGCTAGAAGATGTTCTGTGGGCTAGAAGACACATCCCAGCCGCCGACCCTCCATGTTGCTGGCATTAGCCAGCAAACATCTGGGTGGGCGATCCATCCACCCAGGAAGGAGACCTTGATCATCTGCTGGGGAGGTGAGCATTTTGAGGCTTCCTCCCCTGCAGATCGGAGCCCTCTCTCACTGATCATGAGAAAGGGCTCATCGTATAAGAAACACAGGTTGCAATCAGCAGGACTGCTATACACAGAGTCGTTCTTAGCCCCGGATCTTGGGGCTCCAGTCCATGGTCTCCAAGGTCTGGGAGGGCCTCTAAGCATCCAGGGGGGCCTGGGCGGGGGGCTCAGGCCACCACCCGGCACCTGCCCCACTGCTGTCTCACCACGCCAAACCACCAAAATTTAATTTAAATTTAATTTTAGCTGCCAATATGTGCGACGGGGGTGAGGGAGCGGGGGGGGTGAGCCAAGCAGGGGGTGAGCCGAGCAGCAAACGCAGGCACGCTGTAGCACCTGGCAGTTTTCGAGGGCTACTAGGCCAGACTGACAGACCCAGCGGCTGCTCCACCTGCTGTTGCCACGGGGTGGGGGGAGGCCTGCTTGGCTCACTCCCCCCCCTGCCCTCCTGCCACACACATTGGTGGCTAAAATTAAGGTACATGTTGGCAGCTTGGCATGGCAGGGCAGCAACGGGGTGGGTGCGGGATGGTGGCAGGAGCCCCCATCAAAATGCAGGGTGGCCTCATGGCAGGGGGGCCTCATGGCAGGCATGGGGTGGTGGCAGGGGGGCCTCATGGCGGGGGTGCTCTGGGCACCAAAACTACCTAAGTGCGCCACTGGCTATACGTAGGGAAAACCTGCTTTCTCACCCACCCTCCAAAATACAAACAAGCCATTCAGGAGTCACCGAGGCATGAGGAAAGTTTACCCCCAATGATATTCTTGAGTGCACCACTTTTAAGTTCTCCCATATAAGTTATATATGTTTTATTTTTATTATAGTCGCTGACATCCAGATTAAGTTACTCCATAGTACTACCCAAGAGTTAGCTTCAAAGTCTACTTAATTTCAATGGGACTTCCATCAACTTATTTAGTCAGGAGGTCTGTCTGCCCCTGTATTTCTGGGTAATATGTAATAAGATGTAGTATGGGCATTTTTCTTTCTGGATATTTTTGCTGCTAACTTCTGTCAATGTTTATAATTACATTATTTTATTAAAATTCTGAATGTGTAAAAGGTGCCTTTTAAAATGCTCTTCCTTGACTTCAGCAAGGTAATTACAAAATTACTAGTTTGGGGGAAGCATGTTCTTAATTCTGCAGGAGAATTAATGAAGTAACCTTTATCCTAAGAGCAATGCCTCCAATGATGGGGCTGCACTTTTATATCAAACAAAAGGAGTTGCCCATTAATTGGCCCTCTTTTCTTCTCACATAGCGGAGGTCCCATCATGACATTACATGGAAATGCTCTTCTATCTATACCTTTAAAATAATCCAGTGAGTTCACATTGGCTACCCACACCCCATCCCCTGAAGAAAAATAGCTCTGGGAACCAGGATGATCAGTAACCCACCTCGTGACAGAAGCCTGGCCATCAACAAATGCCAACCTACCAAAAGAATCAGAACAGAAGCCTCCATTTTGACCTTTGCAAATTCAAGACTAACATAAAAATGAAGGGGATGACAAGAGGTATCTATCACATCTCAGCAATCATTACAATTGAAAGGTTGACCCCCCCCGCCCCCGCCCCCCATAGCAGGTGGACTGCCTCAATTATGATGGATGAGGAGTGTGACAGCTCTCAGGAGATGTACTGGGAAGCTGGCAATTGCTCACTGAGCTATGACGTTGCTGGTAGAGAGATCTGACAAGAACAGAGCATTTTTGTGAAACTACAGAGCTTAAGTTTCTCTGGACTTTAATTTGCCTGATAACTGATTTCACAAACTGGGCAGTGAAAAATGAATCATTGCACAACACCTGGAAGCAAGATATTGGTCTAGGTGATCCAAATGTGACTCTACTGCTTTTACCTACCTGGAGATCTTTTCTTTTTTTTTAAAGAAAGTAAAACAATGTGATCCAGACATGCTTTGAGGGGCATGGAGACAAGTGTGTTTAGACCTGTGTGAAATCAAGTAGACTAGCCTATCCCGCACAGAGCATCTGTGCTCTAGGACTTTATTGCTCACTCACCCCCTCAGCCAATCTCGCCTCCCACCCCCTCAGCCAGTCTCTCCCCACCCTCAGCCAGTCGTCTCCCTTCAGCCAGTTGTCTTCCCTCAGACATTGAGCAACAGGATCCATTGCCGCTGAGTCTCCTTGGGAGGAGTACGGCCAAGCCAGAGCTTCCCTTCCAGCCTGCAAGAGAGCCCTCAGTGCACTCTTATGCCCCGGCTTGGCTATCCTCCTCATAAGGAGACACAGTGGCAATGGATGCCATTGTTCAATGTCTCTTCTTTCTTTCTTTGCCTCCTCCTTGACCTCCCTCCCTCCTTGGCAGCAGCTGCCCTACTGGCAATTCTCTCTTGCCAGAACTCTTGCGAGAGCTGCCACACATGGGATTTGCCATGGGTACGTCTTAGAGAAAGAGAGAGAGAGAGAGAGAGAGAGAGAGAGAGAGCGCACAGGAGGTGACTTATAAGCCAAGTCTAAATGTATAGTAGAGAGTGGCACTTCAGCTCGTTTTGGACTTCAGTGCTTCAGCTCATTTTGGACTACAACTTCTATCATCCCCAGCCACAGTGATGGGAGCTATAGGCCAATATCTTTTGCAGAAGGGCCAAAGTTGTGCAGCCTTGGTATGGAATAAAGGCAGGGAGGCTGTGTTCAAATCCTTCCCTACTTAGGTTGTTTGCCCATGATCAGTAACCTTGGGCCACTCACTAACAGACTACATTAGTTGCTGAAAACAGCGGCCTAATTCTAGTCCCTGCTTCCATTCTGTATGGTCTAGCAGAGCTCACCTCATGTTGTGCCATCATGATATTTCCTATTCCCATCCAACCGCCTGTCACTGGCAAGAAATTATGTGAAGCAGGGGTAAATGTTACATTACAGAGGAGTGGGGAAAACAAGAGATGTGCAAAGCAATTCAAACTCAAATTGATTCAAGCTTAAAACAGAACATTTTGAGTGTTTTGAGCTTGAAACAAAATACCTTTAAAATAAAGGGCCTGTTTTAAGCTTGAAGTTAAATGGTCTCGTTTTGACTCAAAACGTTTAGAGTGTTTTGAGTGCTTAGAACATGTCTGTTTTTCCAAGAGAGCCCACCTTCCAATTGGGGTCGGCAGGTAGACTAACCCTCCGCTCCAGACTTAGTGCATCAGCCCGCCTTGGAGGACTGGTCTATCCACCGACCCCAATTGGTAGACCAAATCTACCCCTCAAAAAGCCTCAAAATGGTGCTCAAATACTCAAAACGTTATGAGTGTTTCAAGATTGATTAGTTGAAACAGCCGGCTTTAGCTGCTCTTCTGACAAATCAATTCAAGGATTTTGCAATTTATTTCAAGTTCATCCCTGGGGAAACCAGGTGCATGGTGGTCATTTTAGTAATTGCCAGATGTTTTTCATAACACCAGATAGCCCTAAGTTTCAGCTGAATGTACCTCACAAGTATTTCATAGGGTAACCCTTCCAGCATGTTTGCTGCCTTGGTAACCTTGGAGGAGGGGCAAAAAACAAATGTGAGAGATTAATTACGTTGAACGGCAGTCTCCATACATAGATTGCCTTCTCAGAAATGTCTTTGCAATGAACATGGACATCATTATACAGGAGTTAACTAGGCTATCGTAGTGGCTAAGAGTGTACTCATCGTAGTGGCTAAAACAGCTCATCTCAGGCATGAATTCAGTAGCTGACCTTAGATATGCCAATATTCTCAGTCTCCTTCATTCGATCAATCATATTTATTTTTATCGTTTATTCATCACATGTCTGTCTCACCTTTTCTCCAATGACATTAGGCCAAGGCTGCTCAGCTTTGGCCCTCTTGCAGATGTTGGCCTACAGCTCCCATAATCCCTGGCTGTTGGCCATTGTGACAATGGATTGTGGGAGTTGTAGTCCAAAAACAGCTGGAGGGCCTCTAAATTGAGCTGGCCTGCGTTAGGCTGTCCCATTGTTTTCCTCACAACAACCCTTTGAAGTAGTTTGGCCAAAGATTGACTGAGCACTGGATTTTAATTATAAGAAATAATAAAATACAAAATGGGCAAAATCCTGATGATAATGAGAAGCTGTATAAGATAAAGATAGCATACTGAACACATTCATCTCAGGTTAGGGTACCAAGTGGATTCTGATGTACAGTTAGATTTCACAGCAGACCAACTGCTGGTTGTTGAGCATGATTCACCAATCCTGCAGCCAAACGGTGGAGTGCCAATCAGGTCAAAGGGGCTAAAAACCAACAGTGATGATTCAGTAGCAGTACATAGTGGATTGCATTCATTGACCCCCACCCCACCCTACCCCAATCCCACTCCACACAGCTGCTGCAGCAAACAGAGATCTGCATCCCAGTTTACATAATCAGATCCATCCGCTAAATTCAGTGGGGGCCAGATGAGCACTGTGCACATCATGGAAGTGTATATGTACATCAACTGCATGAAGATAGTTTTCCTTGCTGGATCAGTATATTATGTATGGATTATGTATATTGTCCAGGTTTTATATATGCAAAAGAGGGGAAACAAACCAGAAGGAATGAAAAAATGCATCAAAATTCTTGTAGTATTCATAACTGCGGAGCTTGCAATCCTTTCATAAGTGCATGACTTGCAATTTTCAGGTGCAGGTTTATTAGCAATAAAAAGGATGAGACAAACATTTGTGAACAGAGCCAAGTACTGTGCATGTATGAAGCTGCTTTAGATGACTAAAGGGTCTAGTCCATGTCTTTTTAATCTTATCAGTGTACACTTAATTTTTAATGCCCTCATATTTGCTACACTCCCTTTAGATTAGTGAAACACAGTATTTTATCTTTGAATCATTAACTTTTGCTGCCTTCTTTGGTCCGCCTTAAGCTCTGAACATCTTTGATTATAAATATTTCAATAATTCAAATCTTTTTTAGTTTAACTCTATCACTTCTATAATTGCAAGTATGAATGTGCAGCAAGTTAACAGTGACGCCATAAAAAAGCCAAAATAATTAATCACTCAGCCTCCATTAATGGATCAAGGGCAAGAGAACATACTGTACTACTGCTAAAGGTTATTTAAAAAAAAACTTTTCAAAGTGCATAGGAAAAAATGCTGTGCAGAACAGATTTACACCAATTTACAATTTGAAATACTGTTTTAATGCCTTCTGCATTCCCAAGGAAGTTTGAGGCTAACTTTTTTTACAGCTTCCTTGTAGACAAGGAATACTGGAGGGAGGCCTATGTTATTTTTATATATGCTTTTTAAAAACAAATGTATGAATTGAGCAAAAAAGAGAGGCAGGCCCTTGAAAAGGCAGAACTATGCTAGAAAAAGCATTAGTTCTCCCCAAAGCAACAGCATTCCCTTGAAACGGGAATTCTAATAGCCTTGGTTGTTATAAGTTCTATCAGGATCAGGTACCAGGCTCCAGAATACCAAAGGAGGGGGTGGTTGCTCACTTTCCCTCACTTGTGGACTTAAGTGCGCTTGGTTGGCCTCTGCATGAGGCAGGTTGCTGGGCTGGATGGGCCTTGGCCTGATCCAACAGAATTTTTCTTAGGAAACTTTCAGAATAAAACATAAGACATTGATTGTGTGCTTAGTGATGGCGGGTAATTACTTATATAGCTGAGTGTTTCAGGAGCTAACTCACTCCCAGGGGCCTAATTATAATAGGGCAAGGGGAGACAGTTGTCTGGGGGCCCACTGCCTTGGGGGGGAGGCCCCAGAGGCAGGTCACATGACTGACTCCCCCAGCTGTGCACCCACCTGGGCTTCCTTCATTTGTTTTCATCTGCTGAAATTGATGTGAGTGTTAAGACCTGGAGCTACCAGAACAGCATGTCTTTCTCTAGTACCATTAAATGTCTTGCATCGTCCACAATTTACAAAACTTTTTTAAAAATAATTTAGGATGATGTTCTATTGTGGCACATAGGTGTATGTAGATATATATATATATATATATATATATATATATATATATATATATATATATATGCTTTTTGTTACCACTATTAAGCCTCATTTAAGATTTCTTTACTTCATGAGCTGAGCTTTGGGGGGGGGGCATTTTAAAATCTTGTGTCTGGGCCCACTCCAACCTTGCTACGCCCCTGCTCACTCCCATTACAGCAGAACTTAACAGGGGCGATAGCTTGTAAATGATAAGCATGGAGATTCATGTAAGGTTAAACTAATCTACTTTATTTAGAAGTACATGATGACAGAAAGGCCTATATCTAACTGCTGGCTACATGGTGGTCAGAGAGAGGCCTATAGAAGCATGGTGCTCAGAGAGAGAGGGAGCTAGAAGCATTCTGGGGAGAAGGAGAAGGCGGCAGTCGCTCCCAGGAAGTTCCTGAGTACGCTCTATCAACTGAGGGGGTCATAGTGGCAGAGATAAACAGGAAAGAGAAGGAGAAACCCTAACTGACTGTCTTTGCTTCCAGTGCCCTTAGTGGTCATTAGGGTTACTGGTGCAAAAGGGCTGTCGCTCTCCAAAACTTAGCACTTGCAAATCTTATCTCTTGTTTTCCTAAATAGCTGCTGCAGAGGGTGTGATCTGGATTGGGACTGTGGGGGAGAATGTTTTTCTTTCGCCCCTGCTGTGGTCATCCTGATCTAGGTAGCTCTTTCCCACACCTGCTATTTACACTGGAAGGGAAGTTCCTATTGGTAGTTTTCCTTCCAAGGCAAACAATGGGGGGGGGTACACTCTGGACTGGGACTGTGGCAGGGGCAGAGGGGGCTGTTCAATGTTGTTAGGATCCCTTTTGAAGTTAAGTTTTAATTTAATATTGGACACATTTACAGTCTGCTCGCACCTTTTAAAATAGAGGAGGCATGTAACTACCCAGTCCTGTGCATCGTTTGTCAGAAATAAGTCTCACTAAGTTCAGGAGGCTTATTCCCTGGTAAGTGTGCTGCCAGTTAGTTATTTAATAATTAGCTTTCTTCACATCTGTAGATAGCAGCACAATTTACCCAGCACTGGCTGAGGCCGGAACATCTCCCTTTGCAGCTTTGGGTAAATTGTGCTGTTTGCAGGTTGGAGGAAAGCAAGACAGACACTAACATGCACATACATGTGTGCGCACACAGAGAGAGAGAGAGAGAGACAGAGAGAGAGAGACTAATGCCCTGAGTGGGTAAAATGCCTTTCTCAGAAAACAAACATTACTAGAGATCTGTCTTGAATGGCTGGGGAGGGGGAGAGCAGGATAAAGCAAAAATAAACATACAGTCTGATTCCCTTCCCACTTTACTAATAATTTGAGGGAACAAACAAGGCGGAAACAGTGTCAATGCAGGACCTCCTGAACATCAGAAGGGTGCGTTTATTTATAGAGTACAAAAGAGGTGGTGCAAATGTATAGGGAGAGAGCGTGGAAAGAGCGGATTGGTTCTATTTTGCCGCAGTATGGGAGGAGTGCTTATCAGGGTGCGACCGCCACATTCCAGTATGGTATGCCAGTCCTGGGTGGGGTGTTTACCCTTATCAGCCTACATCTCCCCCTTTTCTGTTTTCACACGGTGATATGCATAATAAAGCTCTCGGCGTGTAGGAGCGTGTGGTCGGAGGAGGGTAAAAAAGGAGGGGACACATTGTATACAGCAACATAGCAGAACCCCGACACTCAATACACCGACGATAGTCAGGAGGACATAGCGAAGCCAAGGGAGGCCAGGCAACCAGTCCCAAAGCCAGGCGAAGGGATTCTGGGCGCCTGCCACATTATTTGTGATCAGGGATTGCAGATGAGCAAGCTCATCTTCAATTGTGCGGTTTAAATCATGGTAGTGTACCTGACAGCCAGAGGAGCCTACAACAGAGCAGAATCCTCCACTCTTAGCTAAAAGAAAGTCTACTGCAAATCGAAGCTGCATTTGATCTTGGTGGAGGCCAGCTAGTTCCTCCTGGAGGTCGCGAGCTATGCGTCCAGTAGCATTGATGGTTTTTTCTAAGCGGCACGTGAGACCAATAATGGACCGCCGGTTTTCCTGCGCTATGATTCCTGGATAGGAGCCAAGAGTCAGAAATCCAGTAAACAAACCTGAGAAGGCCCGCCCGCCCGAAGAGCCCTCAGAGAGTTGAGGTCCCACAATGACCTCATCTTGGCACTGCGGCCCCATGGCCTCCCTACGGGCTCGTTGCGGGCTGGGACGGGTTGCTGCCGGTGTCACAACTTGCACCGGAAGCGTTAGGTAGCCCACTGCCGCGCACAGGTGTTGGCCGGGATGATAGTTTGTGGCAGTGGAGTTAAAAAAGAACCATAAGTTGGGGTCCTTGATTTGCCATCCGTTGCAGATGGAGCCCCCAGAGAGGCCAGTCAAGTTGGGAGTGAACATGGGGAAGGCGGTGTAAAGATCATCTAAAGAGCCATTCAAAGCTGTTACATTAAACACGTAAGAATTATTATACGTTCCATACAGGTAAAACCGATCAGTACATCCCGAGTAGTTGCCTGCGCCTTTTCTCCAATAGCCCACCTTTTTATGATCTTTCCACTTGTTATCCCAGGTGCCAGAATTATGGCAACAGAAGCAAAGGCCTGGGAGCGCGCGACGATACCGTAAAAGACGGAACGTCGTTGCATTCAATTCACCGGGGGGGTCGGAAAATAGCATGGACCGCTTAAGGTTCTGCAACTGGCCTACAATTACTTCCGGGCTATTGATGGGGGTGGGCAAAAAGGACAGTTGGGACACAGATAAAGGGTGCTCATATATCAGGGAGACATTGGTTCCATGGGTGTGAAACATATAATACGTGTGACGGACCCACATGTTGGGGTGTGAAAGAGAAGCCAAGGGCAAAGCTTCAGTAGGTACATAAAAAAGGCAGAAGAAATAACAAAACAGAATAAGGCAAGAATTTGCATTCAGGGCTGCAAACACGGCTGCCAGAAAGTTCTCAGGGGTCTTTTCTTTTTCCTCCTGCTCCAGGAGCACGGTTGCCTGCGCTGCCAGATTCTTCACCATTCCCCAGGTCACTGGCGGGTTGTTCTTCCTGTTGCTGCCTCGTTGTCGGGGCTGTGCCGGGAAGCTCTCCTTCAGGTGGAGGCCGAAGTTCGGGATCGGGTTGGACAGACCTTGATGCCACGACATCCTGGGTGGGTCGAACACAGCGGGCAGGTACCCACAACGGGCCTGTTGGGAGATCCACAGCAGCATAACCCCGGCCCCAAGTGATCAGGGGAACAGGACCTTTCCACTGCGGGTCCGGCAGGCGCTTGTAACGCACCAAGGGCCGGGGGGACGGCTCGGTGGTGCGAAAGTGTTTTTGTACGCGGGATAAATAATGAGAATCAGAGAAAATAAGGTTTAAGTGATTAATAGTAAATAGAACATGTGCAAGCAGTTGCTCCCTGTCCGGCAAGGACAGGGGACTTCCCCCTTTCCTGTCTTGTCGAACCAAAGCAGCCTTCAAAGTGCGGTTGGCCCGTTCAACGATAGCTTGGCCTGTTGAGTTGTAAGGTATGCCGAAAGTATGACGGATGTCCCAACGCGCACAGAAGGAAGCAAAGGCCGAGGAACAGTAGGCAGGGCCATTATCAGTTTTTAAGGCGGACGGCTGTCCCATGACTGCAAAGCAGCGGACAAGGTGATTGCAGACATGGCGAGTTTTTTCGCCCTTCTGCAGGGTGGCCCAAATGTACCCTGAGTAAGTATCGATTGTAACGTGAAGCCAGCGCCAGGGAGCAAATGGGGGCCACTGCGTTACATCCATCTGCCACAACGCATTGGCTCCCAACCCCCTGGGATTTACCCCTGTGGACGGGTAAGAGGCTTGGCCTGAACATTGGGGGCACTGTTGAATAATGGCCTGGGCGTCTGTGAGGGGAATAGAGAACCTATGGGCGAGGCTGCGGGCAGATTGATGGTGCATGGCATGACTTTGCGCTGGGGAGACTGGAAAGGCGCGTAATAGCTGATCAGCTTTTGCATTTCCCTCTGCCAGCGAGCCTGGAAAGGGTTGATGGCTGCGAATATGGGCGGCAAAGAGAAGCATTCTGCGCTGCGCCAGCAAACGCTGCAACGCAATAAACAAACCAAGAAGGTTCCTGTCTAGATTGTGAGAGACATAACTTCCTTCAAGTACAGTGAGGACATTATAAACGTACAAGCTGTCAGTGATTAAATTAAAACTAGAGTCTGCAAACACTGTGCAAGCCAGGACTACCGCAGCAAGCTCTGCACGTTGCGGAGATGTTTGTGGGGTAGTATATCGGGCTTTCCATTCGCCGTCCACCTGCCAAGTCATCACACCTCTGGTAGGTGACCCATCAGTAAAGACAGTGGGCGCCCCTTGGAGGGGGGCTGGGCTTAGGCAAGTGCCGAGTCTAATAGGCAAATGGGGGAGAAGTTGCAACCGTACATCCTTGGGAAGGTGGTATGCAACCTCTCCAGTAAAATCAGCTAACGCGAGTTGCAAGGCTAAGGAAGAACGGAAACCAGACTCCCAGTCACTTTGGGGGATGGGTATGTGGAGTCGAATAGGATCCATGCCAAAAAGGGCCAAGCAACGATCGCGCCCTTTGCGGAGGATCAAAGCTAGCATAGCCAATTGAGTCAAGACAGTGGTTTTTGGCGTATGTGCAAGGTGGAGCCACTCCAAGATATGCACCTCCGACAAGGAGACTTGAGCGATTGCTCCGGTGAACTGAGGTCGGGTTGCTACGATTAGAAGTGCAGGGGGCATATTTTCTATTGCACGATCTACCCAACGCTCTTTTAGGGCGATATTCACCTTCTTAATCACTTCTAACTGAGGCTGAGATAATGCAATGAGGTCAGCCGGTTGTCGGCCTTGCTTAAGAGCCTCAAAAAGCGGGTGGAGGTCATTAGTTGTCAATTTATAGTATGGCCGTGCCCAATTAAGGGTCCCTAAGATTTGTTGTAAGTGTACATAAGTCAGCTTTGGTGGCAAAATAATTTCGGGTAGTTGGGGCATGGCGTAGGCGCTCATCAAACGGTGGCCAAGATACAAAAAGGGCTCGGAGAGCTGGATTTTTTCAGGTGCAATTATTAACCCAAACTCTCTCAGGGACTGAGTTAGAATAGGTAACCAATTAAGAGGTAATCTAGGCCCCGATACCAAGATATCATCCATGTAATGAATAACTAGGAGGGTCGGATAACGCTTACGAAACTCCGATAATGCTTGATGCACGTAAAGCTGACACAGCGTAGGGCTGTTCAACATGCCCTGGGGCAATACAGACCAATGATACCTTTGTGTGGGCTGGGCATTATTCAGAACTGGTACCGTGAAAGCAAACTTTTTCTTATCTTGAGGCTGAAGGGGAATAGTGTAAAAACAGTCTTTCAAATCTACGATGGCGACCTGGTAACCCGCAGGTATTAAGTTAGGATTAGGTAGTCCACATTGCAAGGGGCCCATGGGTTCAATAATTTTATTTACTTCCCTCAAATCATGTAAGAGTCGCCATTTCCCTGATTTTTTCTTTATCACAAAAACAGGGGTATTGTAGGGGCTAGAGGAAAATTCCAAGTGTCCAGCTTGCACCTGCTCCTTTACCAGGTGCAGCAGAGCCTCTAATTTGTCTTTTGGCAAAGGCCATTGCTCTACCCAAATGGGTTCTTCAGTTTTCCAGGTGAGGGCCAATGCTCGGTGCGGGGAAGCTACTCCCGCATGTTGATCTGAGTTCCCAGCTGTTGCAGGAGGTCGCGTCCCCATAGGTTAAAAGGGAGCGGTATTATGACCGGTTGAAAGTGAGCTATAACTGGACCGGCTTGACTTGCTCTCACCGCCAACCACTCAGTGCTCTGGCTAGAAGATTGTTCCCCACCCACTCCCCAAATAGAGGGGGCGGGCTCCTTAGGCCACTGAGACGGCCATTCCTTTACCGTAATGACCGACACATCCGCCCCAGTGTCCAACAACCCTTCGAGGCAGTGCCCATGAATCCAAAACTTACGAGTTGGCTTTCCACTGGCAATGTTCGTCTGGACCAGCGCAACCTGTGGGGATAACATAGAGGCCTTAGGCCCCACTGGGGTGAGGTTCCGTACGCTTAGGCAATGAGCCCACGAATCTCCCTGCTTAAGGGTCAGGGGCATGTGCCCCCAAACCTGAAGCATGATAGATGTCTGGGGAATGTAGTCAAGCAATTCCGGGACCACAAAAATCCCTTGGGGGCTCGCTGCTTGCGTTGGTAAAATAAGCAGTGGCTCAGGACCCTCAAAGGGAGTCGCTGGCAATGTGGGAACAAGTATAACTTCCCCTGGGAACACTGAGGTGGCATTCTTTTGAAGCACAAGCGCGACAGCACATCCGGGTGTCGGCAATGATTCCTCTTTCTTTATTCCGGGGCCCGAGGAAGGCCCGCTCCCCGGTTTCCCGGGGAGGTCTCTGTTCCTACAGGGTTAGTACGGCATTGGTTAGCCCAATGGTAGCCCTTACTACATCTGGGACACTTCTTCGAGGGGCGACCAGCATTCTTCTGGTTCGATCCAGATTTATGTGCTCCTCCGCCTGGCGCTCGGCACGCAGCACGGAAGTGGCCAGGCTTCTGGCAGTTGTAGCAGTTCCCCGTGGGCTTATTGGATTGTTTCAAAGCCATAGCTAACAGGCCCATATCGTACGATTTTGAGCCGATTTCAGCACAAGCCTGAATCATGTCCGCCAGGGAATAAGTCTGACGGTGGATAACTCCCTGCAAGGCCTTTTTGCTGTCCGCGTTGGCATTCTCAAATGCCAATTTTTGCAGCAGCTCTCCCTGAGCCTCAACATTGTCCAACTGCCGAGCGATCGCAACCTTCAAACGGTCCACAAAGCTTGTGTATGGCTCTGAGGGTCCTTGCTTGATCACTGCAAAGGAGCGAGCCGGGGTGCCAGCCGAGGGCACCCTGCGGAGCGCTCGGAGGACACACATTCCAACCGCCTTAATGTGTCCATCAGGCAACTGGCATCGCATGGCCAGAGGCTCGAACTGCCCAGAACCATAAACCTGCTCTGCTGTAATCTGCGCTGTGGCGCCCAAACGGGCTGCCTGCTGGTATTCGCTATCCCACACCACATACTGTGAAGGCGTTAAAATCATACGAAACAACGCCTTCCAGTCGTGCGGGGTCATGAGGTATCCATTGTTAAGACCTTCCAAAATGCCCTGGACAAAGGTAGACTGGAGTCCTGAGTCCTTCACGGCTCGATTTAACTCCCGGAGGACCGAATACGGAAGTGGTTCCCAGTCCACTTGGGCGTTCCCTTGGCCGTCTACTGGACCTCGCATCACTGGGAACAGAGCTGGGTTCTCTCCAGCCCATTCTTCCCCATCTACCAGGATTTGTCCGGACTTTTTGGCATGATGGAGTCCCTCCACAACAACCCCTCGAAAGCCCAGCTTCTCCTTAAGAGCCCTGGCATTTGGGGGCCCCGAGGCCGTCGGCGTGACGGCGGGCAGCAACACAGGGTATGGAGGGGGTGCGGCATCCACAACTTCAGATTTCAGGAGCACAGGCTCCCCACTGAAGAAAGCCGCGACTGCTTCCAGCACCTTTCTGCTGAGCAGGAGGTGCTGGATCGGAGCTCGTGGCTCCGCCTGCAGCTCGGTCCCTATCTTTCTCCAATGTTCTGCTTTCAATGTCCCTTTGTACGGATACCAAGGGCATTGACAATCGACCTCCCGTAAGAGATCAGCGAGATCGTGCACAGGCACCACCTCCCCGGAATGTTGCCGGATAATTTTTTGCAATTCTTCCGCATGCTGTTTCTGATCAACAGAAAGACTAGAGCCCATACTTACGAGGGAGCCGAAGCTGAGTGCACTAAGAAGACTGTTCCAGTCGCGTAAGCAGGGTGCTGAGGGATCTGGATCACGTCGGGGTCACCAGATGAGGGAACAAACAAGGCGGAAACGGTGTCAATGCAGGACCTCCTGAACATCAGAAGGGTGCGTTTATTTATAGAGTACAAAAGAGGTGGTGCAAATGTATAGGGAGAGAGCGTGGAAAGAGCGGATTGGTTCTATTTTGCCGCAGTATGGGAGGAGTGCTTATCAGGGTGCGACCGCCACATTCCAGTATGGTATGCCAGTCCTGGGTGGGGTGTTTACCCTTATCAGCCTACAATAATTAGAACTGAGTTCTTTTCATGCTTAAACCTTAAGTTTGTAATTTGGTCATGGACCATAAATAAACAAACAAACAAGTTTTTGGTTGTGTGTATGTGTGAATTATTTCTAATTCATAACATGTACCAACTTAACTATGCACCAGAACTTGCTGCTGTTGTTTTGGGGGGTAGGTTTGCACAGCGGGGAAGCAACTTGCCTAGGGAGCAACAGGCTGTCAGTTTGAATCACCGCTGGTATGTTTCCCAAACTATGGGAAACTATGGGAAACAAACTATGGGAAACACCAATATCAGGCAGCAGCAATATAGGAAGCTGCTGAAAGGCATCATCTCCTACTGCACTGGAGGAGGCAATGGTAAACCCCTCCTGTATTCTCCCAAGAAAACCACACGGCTCTGTGGTCGCCAGGATTCGACACCGACTCGATGGAACAATCTTTCCGTGTGTGTGTGTGTGTGTGTGTGTGTGTGTGTGTGTGTGCCTTTGGCACTACTATAACTACAACTACTACTAAAGCTTAACGGACTTGTGCTGTAAAAGCTGAGGGTTATTACTAGTCATTGTGAGTGAGGAGAGAACTGGTTTCTTCTATCCATCTTCTATCCATCCTTGCTCTTTTCAAAGAAGGATAATGTATAATATATTAGTAAGTTTGGGGAGGGAGTATCTTTGTAACAAAAGGCACTTCATTCCTGCTGTTTTAATTTCTTAAGGGCTATGGATGTGGTGCATGCTCTTTTTCTTTGGTTCCTCCACCTGTTGGGCTGAACTCAGCAAGGCTTATGTCTAAACCCTTATAGGATCATGGGTTTTTCATAAAGTTGTGTTTTGTAAATTAGCAACAAGTAAATAACAATCTATTATACAGAAAACAGATCATTACAACACTTTTGGCAGCATGGATGCCTTTTTGCATTAGTATCCATATAATTTGTAAAGAAACTTCTATGCTTTTATTACTTTCAAGACGATGTCTTGAAGATAACAAGGGGTGTCCCATAACTGAATTCTATAAATGTGCTACAATTTTTAATTTGATTAATTATTAGTTCTTAGATTGTTTTTTGCAAGTGTCTACATGATTGTGATAAATTCATGCCAGCGGTGCTGAATGTGATAGCTTATACCTCTATTCTTTACCCATTAAATAAGCAGATGTAAAAATGCATATGAAAAGTAGACTACTTGCATCACGTCCTGAACATGTTCAGCCTTCTCCTTAAAAACCCTTCCAAAGTCCCTACTTCCAGTGGCTCATGTTTATTAGGAAAAAAGTTAAGCTCATCTGCTGTAATGATGTGCTTAACTACACATTTACTTTATCCCTAAGAGTTGAAACAAGCTTCATTCTAGGGCTTAATGCCATTTCCTGGCTCATAAGTCTGTATGTTTCTTTTAAAAAAGAAAATGTTGAATGTCCAGCCTGAGGAAGATTTCTGTGTGATCTGAAACCTCACATACTGCATTGAGAACAATGATTGGCCTTATTTAAGGCAGTATTTTACTGACATTTATTGGATTTTATGATGGATTTATTTTAATAGACCAACACAGCGACCTGATTTTGATCCATATTACTCCAATGTTATGATAATCATTATCAGAGGAAGAGACATCGAGAAGAGAACCTTTTGGCTGATATGATATTTTTAGTCAAGCAGCAAAAGAAAGAAAGAAATTCCACTGCAGAGAAGAAATTACATGATAAAGAGGAAGTTTGCTTCTTAAGTCATGTCAAAATTTGTCAGCATTTGCTTGGGGGTGGGCATAGTTTTGTCCCCCCCGCTTCCTGTCTCTCCACAGACTACTGAGTATTGAAGCAACATGGAAGTGTTATCAAAGATTACAGGCAGGTCATGGAGGGCAAATTATGTGCCAAAATGGTATCTCTACGGGATTTTATTGGCGTTATGTGTTCTAAGTTATGTGATAAGTCAAAGTTACTGTTGCATAAAATTCTCCCAATGTTTCATGTTAAAGGGTTTTGTGGTGAAAGGAATGATACCGTTTGTAGTATGCCACTGCTCTTTCTACAGGTCATTCCTTACTTCCCTTTCACGTCTTCCAAATGCTTTGCTGCTCACCAATTGCCAAACTCAGATAAACACACTTTTGGGGGTTCCAAGAGCCAAATGTTTCCCAAACTTCTGATAGATGAAGTACTCTTTCTTTCTTTTTTTGAAATAAACATTAGAGACATACTTTACTTTTACATTTGAAAAAGTTCACTTTTAGGGTGTGTAATACTAAAGGATTTTATCAGCTGTAATTAATATTTCAGTAAAATGAATGATAACTTTACTACTTCCCTATAATATAAAGCTTCTTGGGCCTCATGACTGGTTGACTAATGTGAAACTCCCAGATCAAACCACAAAAGGTAGAAACATTCTACTTTCCCAGGTAGGTTCCAGACTTTGCCAAGACTGCAAAAAAAAATCCCATACCCCAGAAAAATTCATTAATTTCCCAGAAAGTCTGGTAAAACTCTCCTATTTGAAGCATGGGGAATGGGACCTCATAGAGATAGGAAAAGACTAGCGTCACAACAAGATAAGATAAATATACTTGCAAACTGCAAGCCCTCACTGAGTCACTCACTATCTGACATGAAACTCCCAGACCAAACCATGAAAGACAGAAACATGCTGTTTTAACAGTTAGATTACAGAACTTTTCCAGACTGCCAAAGAAATCCAAACCCCTAGAAAAATTCATTAATGTCCTGGAAAATCGGGGGGTGGGGGCAACTCTCCCATTGAAATGAAGGGGAATGAGATCTCATAGAGCTAGAAAAAGACTAGAGATGTGCACGAAACAGATTTTGCATTCTGTTTTAAGCTCAAAACAAAACACAAATGGTCAAAACATTTTATTGAAATAACTAGTCCAACCAGTTGTTTCAACAGAACAAACTTGAAATGTTTTGAGTGTTTTGGCCATAGAAAACAATGGGGAAATTCAAAACACCCCATTTTCCCCCATGGGTAGCAATTAGGGACACCAAAGTGGGTTGGGTGTTAGGGCATGATGGGTGCTACCTACCACCCAACCCACAAAAGAAATGGGGAATCAGGTGATTTTAAACAAATTTTGAACCTTTCTCCCCAACCTCCATGGGATCCTGGCATGGATGATTGCAGGGTGAGGAGGAAATCCCTGAAATCCTGCCTGACATTCAGTTCTCACTGCAAAATATCCACAAATAGGTACAGAAGTGCAGCACAATTGCATACCTTTGGCTTTCAGAGGAGTCCACGTGCAGTGTCTCTGTGAGGGTCACTACTCTGGGTGGATTTACTGACTGGAAGGAGCAAGTCTAGAAGAAGGACTCATGCAGAAATGCAATGGAAATTCTTCCCTGAAGGCTGATAATTCGGCTGCATTTCTGCCTCAGAAGTGATTCAATGATCTGGTCATACCCAAAGAAGCACAATAGCAGAATTATCCATCCACTTAAGAGGATTGCCAACAGTTATTTATACAAAGAAGCAACAGGCAACTTCCTCTGTGAGTGCGGACTACTTTGGGACTCATGGAGCCTTTAAACCTTTTCCCTTTAAAGCCCTAAAGCGCTTTGGACCAAGGTTCCTGAAGGGCTCGCTCTCCCCATATGGCATTGCCTGCTTCCTGAGTTCAGTTGGAGTGGCCTTCTTGCATGTTCTGTCACCATTAGAAATTTGATTGGTGGTAACATGTGAGAGGGCCTTCTCTGTTGTGGCACCCAGTATGTGGAACTCCCTGCCTCAGGAGATCAGTGCAGAATCTAGTGAATAGTGACTGTAATGCAGAAGAATCAGGGAGCAATGTAACATCACATTTTTTTTCAAATTAAATAGTCAGACTGGGTGCACCAATGGATCAGGATCAAAGCCTAACCCCCATGGTCCTGATCAATGGGGCTGCAACCCAGCTGTCCTTAACTAAAGAAAAACTAAGCCATTCAGGACCAAAAAAACTTTAAACGTCACATACAGTTTGGCCCCGATAGCCTGCTCAATCCCAAATGCTCAAAACTTGTAACAAAAGCAAAGATCAGCAGCAACACAGAATAACATTTCATGGGATGTCTCTCACTTCTCTGACTTTAGCTCCAGACCCAAAGGCCTGCCCAAACAGGCAGATCCTCCAGCACTCCTGAAAGATGCTCAGGCGTTGAATATTGCAAGTCTAAAGTGGGAGGAAATTCTATATCAGTGGGGAGTATGGGAAGAGTCATCAAGAAGTTGTGGATTTAACTAAAGGGAATGCATAGAAGTGAAGTTGCGAATTTAACTAGAGCAGGCTTCCCCAATAGGGATGTGCATAAAACCGGTTCTCCCGGTTCGGTTCGGGTCCGAACCGGGTCCGGACCGGACCGGGGTGGTTCGGTTTTGGTTTTGCCAGACCACCCCCCCGGTCCGGTTCGGTTTCGAACCGGTTCGGATCCGAACCGAACCGGTTCGGATCACAAAAAGTGGCTGGTTTTGAAGGGGACATTGTGTTCTACCTGCCACCCAAATTTCAAGTCGATTGGACCTTCCTCTGATTTTTTACAAATTTTTTTCAAAAAATAAATTTTTGCCCATAACTCACAATGTGGAGCCCTTAGGGGCAAAAAAGCTGGGGTGGGTGGTAGCCACCCATGGGTGTCCTCCACCCCAAAAATCCCAAGGCAATTGGTGGATCCTAGTATTATTGGTGAATTTCTGAAGAAAAAATTTTTTCCCATTGGCTAGAATGGGGGTTCGGGGCTGCCCCAGACCCACCTCTGTGGGGTGGCAGCACCCCCAAAGTGGGTCCGGGGCCATGGCAAAAATGCCCTCAGTCCCTCCCAGCAATCCCCGTAGAGATAGGAGTGATGGTTCTGTTGTTTTTCTGAGGTATTCTGAGTGTAGATTCTATGATAGCTTATGAGATTTCCAATGAGACACCATGAATCCACTCTCATTTGCTATCACAGAATCCACACTCACTCAGAACACCTCAGAAAAACAACAGAACCATCACTCCTATCTCTACGGGGATTGCTGGGAGGGACTGAGGGCATTTTTGTCATGGCCCCGGACCCACTTTGGCGGTGCTGCCACCCCACAGAGGCGGGTCTGGGGCAGCCCCGAACCCCCATTCTAGCCAATGGAAAAAAAATTTTTCTTCAGAAATTCACCAATAATACTAGGAGCAACCCAACAATTGCCACCCCATCTTTTTGGCCCCTCTCTCTGGGCGCCCTAACACGTAACACCTAGTCAGTCCATCTTAATGCCTACCTACTACCACCACTCCTATCCAAGCAAGTAAGAGGAGGACACTCAGAGAGACAACACCCACTCTCTGATCTAACAAAAAGGCCACTGCTGTGCTGCCTGCCAGCACAGCAGCAGCAGCGGAGCAGCACACTAAGCACAAGAGCAGCACACACAGAGAAGAAGCAGGAGGCGGAGCAGCAGAGCAGCAGACCTGCCGCTCTGCATGATGGGTGACGTGATGCCCAAAGGAACCACCGCCTCACTCAGTGCCTGCCACTGACTAGGCCCGACAGACAGAAGCCAGCCAACCTGCTCTGCTCTGCTCTGATGCTCCCCATGGATGATGCACACACACCCTACATCTGCATCCCAATGACCAGACCAGACCAGACCAAGTGCGCAGAGTCAGCACAGGCCAGCAGCCACCAGCCCAGCAACAACAACAGCTACTACTGCTACCACCACAACCAGTGTTGCCGCTACAATAACATTCCCAGTCCAGTCACGCGCGCCACAGCCTGAGCCTAGCACACAGCCAACAGCTGCTGCCAGCCAGTGCCTGGCAAGCCCAGCCAACATGAGGAGGAGAGAGCTAACAAGTAGACGGCGCACGCACATCACCAACCCATCACGACGGCGCAACTGCAAGGGGAGAGGGCACAATTACAGGCAGGAGGAGGAGGAGGAGGAGGAGGAGGAGGCGGGCGAGGCAATCCTAGCACAGATTTGAAAGTTTAAAATCCACCAGGACATCTTCTAGAATCTAGACTTCTGTTTTTTCTACCACCAGCTGTAGTGTCTAGTTAGTCAGTGTGCTGTGCAGCTGAGCTGAGCTGAGCTGAGCTGCATGTGAGGAAGGGTGATTGTAGCTAGTTCTTTAGTTTCAGCAGACTGAGCATTGAGCATGGGCAGTGGCCTTGGGAAGCAACACAATTACACGACACTCACCTGCTGCTGCTGGTTCTAGAAGTTGCCTCTTCTCGTCTTCACCTCTTCGTGTGTGTGTGTGTGTGTGTGTGTGTGTGTGTGTGTGTGTGTGTGCAGTGAGTGCATGCCTTTTGCCTTGCTGGAAAGAAATGCTTCTCTGGTCCACCACCACATATCTGCTCAAGGACACAGAGGCCCAAGGCAGAGGTGGTGGCACCAGTGTGAGTGCATGTGTGCTGGTGGTGTTTGCCACCACAGGTGTTTTGTGTGTGTATGTGTGCGCTGCTAGCTAGGAGGGGGGAGGGAGGCAGGGAGGGAGGCTGGGAGGCAGGGGGGAGGAAAGGGGAGGGGGAGAGGGATGTAGAGGGGATTGAAGGGGGGAGGGTCCAGCTCAGAGTTGGTCAGCCACATATTTGTGCACACACGTGCTCACGTGTGTGCTTCGGTGGGAGAGACCAGACTCTCATCATCTGCCAGACCGGGGTTGGGGGCAGGTGAGGCGGTGGTGGGCTGGAAGGGAGGGAGGATGGAAGGTGGTGAAGAGGAAGGGGAGAGGATGAGAGGGGAAGGATGGAGGGAGGCATGGGGGGGAGGAAAAAAAACATGTAGACAGACACACACCACACTACACACAGAAAGCATCCACACACAGAGACAGTGCTAGGCATCCATTCACACAGACAGACAGACAGACAGACACACAACAGGAAGAGACAGACTGAGCCTGCACCACACACACACACACAGACCCAATTCCCCCCCTGCACAGTTATCAATCAATATGTTGTGTTGGCAGCCAGTTCATTGCTATTCTGATGGTTTTGGGTTTTTTGCCATCAGCCAACATCAACAGTGACCACAATCAAGATGAACATAAGATGATAATAATTCATTCGTTTCATTTCAAAAAATCACCCAATCATCTTCTCCATGTAAACCAAGCCCCCCACACATGATTTCTGGTGACATTTTCAATAAAATCAATTCATTTGGCATTCATCATTTTGTTCTCCCTTTGTCACCTTTTTTTCTTTCTTTTGCATAATTTTGAGGCTTGATTTTGACATGGGGTTTTTAAAGAAAAAATTATTTACATGTTTATTTACATACAGTATTTACATATCTACACTGCATTTTTGAACGTATACCCGCCGCTGCCGCTAAGTCTAGTACTCCGTGGGCTGTGCTACTTTGGGGGGGTGTGCCGTGCCCACGCCAGGTCCCCAAATGCTGACAGGTGGATAGATAAAGGGCCTGTGCTGGTCAGCATTGGGTTTCTTTTTAGGTGGGCGTGGGCATTGTAAACATCTGGCCAGTCGCAGCACTACAACTACTACTACAACTGCATCTCTGTGTGGGCACACTACACGCTGCGACTGGCTGGCACGGCTCAGCATCTGTCACGTCAGCTCAGCTAGAGGTGGAAGGGGGGAGGGTAGGGATAAGCACAGAGTTCGAGCCAGGCAGGTGACCAACCATGGGGCAACCCACGGTAATCACTCGCCCGTCTCAAACTGCAGCTTGGGGTAGCCCAACAGGGGGAGGTTCACCTTAAGGAAGACCAGCTGCTCCACCAGACCAGGGTCCAAGCGGGAGCGAGAGGGTGTCACCACGTCCCCGGCACGTGAAAACACCCGCTCGCTCTGGACACTGGTTGGGGGGCAGGAGAGGAGGCGCACAGCCACCACCGCCAGGTCCGGCCAGACTTGGCGGCGGCTCGCCCAGAACTGTGCGCAGTCCACGCCGTCTCCCTCCACAGGCTCCTCCAAGTACTGCGCAACGCATTGCTCAGCACTGGAGGGGGGCCTGGCAGGTCGAGCCTCCCGCATACCAGGCATGGCGCCATAGCAGAACCGCTGAAACCACTGGGCGGATCTCGAGTCGGTAGCAAATGGCTGCTGCGATGGCGCCGCCTGGGATGCCGCGCTGCTGGACTGGGAAGAGGGAGGGGAAGGGGAAGCTGACGCCGGCTGGCCGCCCATGCTGCTGCTGGGTGCGGGTTGGGCCGCGAGGGCTGCCCCCGCACCACTACCAACACCCTGGTCTCTGCGGGCCCTAGCGGCCTCCTCCTCCCTAACCTTCTCGACCAGGATGCCCTTCCACCTGGGCAAGTCGTCGGCACTCACGGCATTGCCCTTGAGGGCTGGGTGACAGAGACAAGCGAGGACATACTCCTCCCTGTCTCCCAGCACATCAACGAGCCGCTTGTCAACCCCAGACCTCAGCCTCCCAGCCAGAGCACGACCCTCTGGCGTGGTCAGAGAGATATGGAGTCCACCCATCAGCTTCTCGAGACCAACAGCTGTGGGCAGCGCCTGGCTCAAGGGAGTGGTGTCGCCACACAAGCCCTTCGTGGCAAGCTGGAAGGGCTCGAGTGCCGACACCGCCTCGGACATCTGCTTCCACTCTGCGTTCGAGAAGTCGCAGACATCCAAGGACTCGTCCCTCGCCAGGGCGACAAGGGCTCTCTCCTGCTCCAACAGGTGCTGGAACAGGAGGAAGGTGGAGTTCCACCGCGTCTCCACATCCGTAGGGATGAGATGGCGAGGAAGGCCAAGGTCATCCTGCTTCTGGCGAAGCAGTCTCCTGGACTTCTCGCTGCGGTGGAAGTGGGCGGCCAGCTTGCGGGACTTATCCACAAGCGTAGCCGTGGCAGCAACAGCACCTGCGATGGGGCGGGCCCCCTTCTCCTGGGACGCCCTCAGCTCCTTAAGGCCAAGGGCGTCCCTGACGGTCAGATGGAGCGTGTGTGCCATACACCGTATGTTCACACAGTCCATGACTGTCTCGACAGCGGCGGTAACGTTGGCTCCATTGTCGGTGACAATGAAGCCGCGGGAGAGGTGTGGACACCCGCCAATCCACTCCTCTATCTGGCGGTCGAGTACGGCCGCCACCTCCTCCGCGGTGTGCCTCGTGTCCATCGTCTCCACGTGCAGGACGGCCCACCTGTGCCGTAGTGCATCGGGAGCCGCGCCGGACCCGGAAGCATCGCCCGCGGAGGTCCCCTCACTCTCCGGTCCCCACCAGTGGGCAGTGAGGGCCAGGAAAGAAGCGTGCATCCCACTGACACTGGTCCAGAGGTCAGTCGTGAAATGCACGCTTGTCCCGGCCGGAGCTGCACGCAGCTCGGCCGACACGAGCTCCCTGCACCGGCGGTACAGGGAGGGGACCACGTTCCGGCTGAACGTCGTCCTTGAGGGGATGACGTATTCGGGAGCCAGGTATTGGAGAATACGGCGGAAGCCGTTGTTCTCGACCACCTGAAACGGCTGGTCATCGGTGGAAATCATCTCCCCTATGAGGCGGGTGAGGTGATGATGGTCCACGCGAACAATACGCTGGCTGCCCGAGGACTGCGTCCACCGCTGGACGGGCAGTATAGCCTGCCTGCTGGCTGGCACACTGCCGCTGCCCGCCCTAGTGGCAGATGCACAAGGCGCACTAGCGCTGCCAGCCTGTCCCCTGAGACCTGGGTGGTGACGCTCTAGGTGTCTCCACATAGGCGTCGTACCCAGGTGCGCAGGGTCCCTTCCACGGCTGACAAGCATCCTGCAGTGGACACAGCGGGCGTGGAATGGGGCATCTTGAGGGACCTCAAAATGCACCCATGCACCACTGCCCTTGGCCTCCTGCGCCCTGGGCGGCGTCCTAGGCCGTTTCTCGCAGGGTGGCTGCAGTCCTAGGGGGGGGGCGGCCGCCGCTGCCTGCCCACTGCTGCCACCCAACCCGCCCCTTCCGCCCTCCACAGCGGAGGAAGGGCCCGGCTCAACTGGCATCGGAGAGGCAGGCCTCTCCTCCACCACCTCGCCAGACCGCTCCCCACCAGAGTGTCGGGCTTCACGAGGGGGGGCCCCACTGAGCGGCGAAAGGATAGGGGGAAGGGGCCCCAGAGGGAGGGAGAACCTGGCTGCATCGCTGCCAGCCGCACGGTCCTCACCGCCCTCTACCTGCTCTTCCAACTCCACAGTCTCCTCCACCTCAACAACTGGCGGTAGCTCAGCAGCACCTGGTGCCGCCGGCGAGGAGGGACCCGCCACAGCCCTAACAGTGCCTCTGCCTCTGCCGCGATTGGCGGCAGCAGGCGTGGGGAACTGAATCCTGCGCACCAAAGATGGGGCCGGAGCAAAGAATTCTCCAATGGGGAGAACTGGGGTGTCCTCAGGCTCCCCGCGTCCTCTCCCTCCCCGTGCCGCAGGCGCACCCCGCACCTGGCCTCTCCCACCTCTGCCTGCCAGCCTTGAGCGAGCCCTGCCCGCCACACGGCGCTCAGACATGCTGCTAGGTCAGAAGGAGGGAGACTTTAGGAGGAAGGCCAGACAGGGTCAAAAAAATAATTTGGAGGGGCTTAGGGGCCAAAAAAAAGGCAGCTGATTTGGAGGCGGCGGGGGGGAAGTTTGTTTTCAAAAAAGGAAGCCAATTGGGGGGAAAGGAAGACTTTTTGATATGGGGGGGGAAGCCAATCGAAGTGAGGGGGAGGGTGTCCTTTTTGAATTTGGGAGTCAACCACCAAGCCAATTGGGGAGATGGGTCTGGGAGGGGTTTTTTTTAGAAAAATAGGGGGTTAAAGGGTGGAACCCCGGTGTGGGAGGGTGGCACGGGCAGTTGGGTGGAGTAGTTGTGGTGTGGGTGGCAAGTTTTTAGCTTTTTGGGGGGGGGGAGAGTGGATGGGGGGAGGGCACAGCACCTACCGGGGGTGGGGGAGGGATGCAGTCAACGCTTGGGAACCTGCAGATCAAAGGAGGAAACCCTTATTTAGTGAACTGGAACACAAAGTGTGGGTTCTGGGGGGTGGTTCTCAAGTAATGCTCCTGTGGGGGGAGCATCAAACTCAATGCAGCCTATTTAGTGACTCTAAATTGCACACAACCAAAACCAGAACCCAGTCACACCAACACAGAGGTTGAACCCACCCACTCTGTGACTCTGCCTGCCCAATGCCATGGCAAGCAAGCAGCAGCAAACACTTGATGGCAGCCTCATGGATTGAACATCATGATCATCATCATACGTGTGTATTGGCCCAGCATGTAGTGGCAGCATCAGAGCCCAGCCAGGACCCCACTCAGACTGCCCCAGAGGCAAGGAAGCACTCTGGCATGGCATGGGCCCAGCATGTAGTGGCAGCATCGCATCAGAACCCTGGACCCCACTCAGACTGCCCCAGAGGCAAGGAAGCACTCTGGCATGGCATGGGCCCAGCATGTAGTGGCAGCATCAGAGCCCAGCCAGGACCCCACTCAGACTGCCCCAGAGGCAAGGAAGCACTCTGGCATGGCATGGGCCCAGCATGTAGTGGCAGCATCGCATCAGAACCCTGGACCCCACTCAGACTGCCCCAGAGGCAAGGAAGCACTCTGGAAGGCACCTGTTCAAAAACCACCTGCAAGACGCATGCAATGCAACGCAACACACAGCAGCAATTTCTTTACTGGGCATGGGCATGAAGACACAAGTTTTACAACAGTACATCTCCTCTCCAAGGTTCCCTCCCTCCTCCCCACACCCAAATGCATTTCAGAATAGGGGTGTCCCTATTTAAAACCGCCAGCTAGGGAGAGAAAGGGGCAACAAAAGGTGCACAATCGCACACGCACTAACCCCTCTTCTTCCGGTCCTTCTCCTGCCACTCACTGCTGGTCACGGATTCGCCGCCGCCAGCCAGCCACCCTGGGCTGAGACACAGCAGGGCGGCCGCACGAGGCACACAGGCAACCGGGGTAGTTCAACAACGATGGAGGGGCAGAAGTGAGGAGACAACACTATTTGTGTCGCTCAACTCACCCCCAAGCAGAGACAAAATCAACCAAAAACTATAAAAAGAAAAAAAAAACCAATGGCAGCCGCCAGGTGGGTAGGCTACTGTGTGCGGCTGCAGCTGTGGGAGAGGAGGTGGAAAGTGAAGGGGAGCAGAGAGAGAAAAGACTAAGAGAGAGAGAAAAGAGAGGGGGGGCAGGGACAAAGAGAAAGAGAGGAGAGAGAGAGAAAAGAAAGAGAGAGAGAGGAGAAAGAGAGATGATAGAGAGAAAGAGGAGAGAGGAGAAGCGCAGCGCAGCAGGGAGGGGGGATTCAGGTGTGGGGGGAGGACACAGCAGTAGCAGCGGTCCAAAGAGGTGGGGGGAGCAGAGAGGGTGTGTGTGGTTGGGGGCTAGTGTGTGGCAGGGGGCCTGGGGTAAGTGGAGAGAGTCGGGGGCAAGGAGAAAAAGAGGTGGGGTGGGGGGAGCAGAGAGGGTGTGTGTGGTTGGGGGCTAGTGTGTGGCAGGGGGCCTGGGGTAAGTGGAGAGAGTCGGGGGCAAGGAGAAAAAGAGGTGGGGTGGGGGGAGCAGAGAGGGTGTGTGTGGTTGGGGCTAGTGTGTGGCAGGGGGCCTGGGGTAAGTGGAGAGAGTCGGGGGCAAGGAGGAAAAGAGGTGGGGTGGGGGGAGCAGAGAGGCTGTGTGTGGTTGGGGGCTAGTGTGTGGCAGGGGGCCTGGGGTAAGTGGAGAGAGTCGGGGGCAAGGAGAAAAAGAGGTGGGGTGGGGGGAGCAGAGAGGGTGTGTGTGGTTGGGGGCTAGTGTGTGGCAGGGGGCCTGGGGTAAGTGGAGAGAGTCGGGGGCAAGGAGAAAAAGAGGTGGGGTGGGGGGAGCAGAGAGGGTGTGTGTGGTTGGGGCTAGTGTGTGGCAGGGGGCCTGGGGTAAGTGGAGAGAGTCGGGGGCAAGGAGGAAAAGAGGTGGGGTGGGGGGAGCAGAGAGGCTGTGTGTGGTTGGGGGCTAGTGTGTGGCAGGGGGCCTGGGGTAAGTGGAGAGAGTCGGGGGCAAGGAGAAAAAGAGGTGGGGTGGGGGGAGCAGAGAGGGTGTGTGTGGTTGGGGCTAGTGTGTGGCAGGGGGCCTGGGGTAAGTGGAGAGAGTCAGGGGCAAGGAGGAAAAGAGGTGGGGTGGGGGGAGCAGAGAGGGTGTGTGTGGTTGGGGGCTAGTGTGTGGCAGGGGGCCTGGGGTGAGTGGAGAGAGTCAGGGGCAAGGAGAAAAAGAGGTGGGGTGGGGGGAGCAGAGAGGGTGTGTGTGGTTGGGGGCTAGTGTGTGGCAGAGGGGTGTTGGGGGGAAGGGGAGGGGGCAACAACAAACAGCAAAGGAGAAACTGGAACAACTCGGGCAGCAGCAGCGATTAGGCTGGATGGGGTGGTTGGGGGAGGAGCTGGGCCTGGGCTAGGGTAGGGTCTGGGAGGAGGGAGGGTGGGGGGGGCAGGCAGGGGGGGGAGGAGGAGGAGGAGGGTAGCAAAATATATAAAGCAATATATATCAAGAGAACACAAGCCAGAAGTTTAAAAAAAAAAATTAAAAGAAAGACTATAACCAGCAGAAAAAACTTGGGGGTGGGGGTGTGGGGAGGGGGAACCAAACACAGACTCTGAGGGGGGCCACTAAGTGAACAGAGACAATGAAACCACAATTGCTGCAAATTAATAATAGCAAATGAATAAGTGGAACCAAGCAAAGAAAACTGGACTCGGTTTGGCAGCAGCAAACTTGGGAGAAGGCTGGATGGGGTGGGGTTGGGGTGGGGTGTGGTTGGACTTGGAGGGGCAAGTTTGGAGCAGGGAACCAAAACTGATTATATGGGACAACAAGAAACAACAACAGAATCCTCTGGGGGTGGGGGGGAGGGATTCAGGGAACCAACTCGCAGGGCAGCAGCAGTCAGCAGAAACAAACAAAATGGTACAATTTAAGCAAAACCAGCAAGCAATATATAACTGAAACCAATGGAATGCAATGTGAAAATCAAAAAGTTGGACAACAACAAGGCAGGACAAAGAGCAATAATTAATGGAAGAAGATTTAAAGCAATGAGGATGCAGTGGGTGGGAGTGGGGGAGGGGGAGGGTAGGCCCAAAGGATGAGAAGGGAAAGGGGGGGAGGGGGGGGGAGAAAAGCAGACAGACAAGGAACAGGGAAAATTGGGGGAAATTAAGAAGAAAGTAAAGTGAAGTAACACACAGTATACAGACAAGAGACAGACAGAGAGAGGAGACACACAGAGAGTCACAAAGGGCAGGTGGACAAAGGATTAGACAGAGCACACACAGAGAGACACAGGACACAGTCAGGACTCACAGAGACACCAGAGCAGCCAGCAAAGGGCAAGCAGGTCTCAGAGATGATCCCACAACTGCAGCCAAGAGAAGTTTCCAGAGAAGAGGCTTGGGTTTATATAGGTTTGAAATTCCCTCCTTTGGGAGCCCCCACCTTTGCACTCCCCCCACGGCCAACAGGGTGCCAGCTCTCAACAGTGCAACAGCCAAGCAGCCTACCAGACCAAAGGACTCATTCTGGCCAATCAAGGATCAATAGCGCAGCCAATACAATGCCTGGAAATAGCATCACAAAATGGATGCAAGGAGGAGCAAAAGTTTCGGGAAGGAGACACAAAATGGAGGACACACTTTAAAGAGACACTGAGTGAGACTCAATTTCATTCCCGAACCGGTTCGGGAAACCCGAGCCGGTTCGGTACAGAACTGGCTCGAATTCGGTCCGGCTCGGTCCCCGGGAGGGCCCGATTCGGTCCGGGATCGAGCCGCCGGATCCGGACCGGTTCGGACGAACCGGTCCGGATCCGAACCGAACCGCACATCCCTATTCCCCAACCTGCAGCTGAACTACAATTCCCATCATCCCAGCCACAATAAGTTGTAGCTAGGGGTGATGGGCATTGTAGTTTGGCAACATCTGGAGGGCCGCAGGTTGGGGAAGCCTGAAATAAAGTATCCTATTTCACACTGGTGGGCCACTGTGTGAAACAGGATGCTGGACTAGATCAGCCTTGGGCCTGATCCAGCAGGGCTGTTCTTATGTTCTTAGAATGCAGGGGTGTAACTACCATTAGGCAAGGGGAGACAGACGTCTTGGGGCCCCACTGCCTCGAGGGGCCCCCCAGAGGCACCTCACATGCCTCCCCGCCCACCCATGTTGCACCTCCTATGAATTATGTTGAGTCTTTTGGAGATCAGCAGTATCAGAGAGTAGCAGAGAGTAAAAAAACTAGATTCAATGTGAACTAGATATTCACCGTATTCATAACGGGGATGTGAGTGTGAGTGCACCATATATTGTGAAGTGTGTTTGTGTGTGTATATCAGTTAGGGGCCCATTTTAAAATCTTGTCTCTGGGCCCACTCCAATCTTGCTACACCCCTGTTAGAATGCATAGAGGTGGAAACACAATGAGGCTATTCACACTGGCAGCCTGGGCTTGGCTGCCCGTATGCACTGTTGGAATCACTCCCAATCCCAGCCTTGGCCCCAAGTCTGGGAATTTACCCCAAACTTTTATCTGGGATTAAGGGTATGTGTGAGTACACCCTTAGTCCCAGCTTCGGGGTTATGAGTGTGGTCTGCAGACAGCCTGCACACACGCAGACCCAGATGGCAAGAGCACACAGCTAAGGGAGGATCCCTCAATGCATTGTGCTCCTGGCATTGTGCATTGAGGCATTCCAGAGGATGTCCTCCTCCAGCTCCCCTGCTCTGCCACTTGCTGCGGCACCAATCATGTGTCGGGTGAGTGGCAGAGCCAAGAGACTGAAATTTCTCATGTGCGAGGAGGCAAACAGGAGCCTGCCTCCCCACCAGCCCCCTGCCCCTGCCGGTTTATGTGGGCATGTGTACAACCTTAATGCCTTCATTGTCAACATGAGGTTTATTATACACAAATGGCATCCCTATACTTCCTTTCATTTTTCATGTGTGTCTCATATTGAAATTAATTTATGCTGAGCCTTATCCATCACAGATTTGCCAAATGCCCATAGTTCTTCAGCCTCAGGTGCTATCAAATAATGCTTCTTGACCCACCTGCTTTGTGTCGGATAAAATAAAAATTAAAAGGGGTCTGATTCACTCCCTTGGTTAGTAGCCCCAGATGGCTAATCCTGATATGAAACAGTGCCAATTTTGTTCTCTTGTCAGGCCAGAGGGAAGAAGCATACTTCCAGGTTTATCATTTGCTCTGAACCTTACAGAATATGACTGAAGCAGATGTTGAAGGAAGGAGAGAACGAGTAGCCTAAAAAAAAAAAAAAGCCCCATACTGGGGGGGAAATGGAGATGTAAAGAATTCCCAACTCAGCAGTTCCTTCATTCAGCAGAATTATGTGGCAAAGCTTTTCTTGGACTGCACTACTTTAGGTTGCAAGCAGAGGGTTGCATGCTTGGATGTTTCTCTGCAAAAACAAAAACAAGAAAACATTCCTTTCATGTAGGAAATGCATATATCTTAAGGTTCAAGTTAGATTCCCACGTGACATGCTTCCCCCAACTTCTATGTGTAGGGAGGCTTTGTTATAAGTAAGAATAAGAAATTCCAAAAAGCATCTCCTTCCTTCTTCCAAAAGGGCAGAGTTCAGGAAAAGCTTTGTCACGTGATTCTACTGATTGTACAAATCAGCTCTGAGTACACAGGTGTATGTGTGCTATTTTGATTTGACATATATATATCTAGAGAGAGAGAGAGAGAGAGAGAGAGAGAGAGAGAGAGAGAGAGTTATATCAAGATCCTTTTTGTATGGTGTTCTTGCCAATGCAAAGGAACGCCTGTGTGCTTCAGTAAAAACATAACATATACACACAAATCTAGATACAATTGTACATATAATCGCACTAATATTACAGAGTTTTATCTGTACACACATCCACTCTGGTAATGTAGAGGGGTGAAATGTGCAAGTGAACGGAAGAAATTGAATGCTAAACATGCACCAATTCTGAAATGCAGAATTCTGGAATTTTTAATTTCTTCTAGTTAAATGGAAATCTGGAGTAGTAGGATGCACTCAGCAGAATAATAAAGGGACTGAACGGGGAAATTTCGCTTGCCTGTACTAACCTGGAGGATGAGTCATCAGGCAGGGACTTACTCCCACACCCAATCCTCCGTAAAAGATTATTTATTTTAAGTGCTTTACAAATATATCATTCTCCTAGTTCAGGGAGCACAGCCCAGAACACATTTAAATGTGCTTGTCCCATTGGTTTGCATTTCAAGGAAGGAGTTGTATTATATATCAATGAAAAGATATCTGCCTCCAGCTAAAATTAGTTATAAAGTGTGCTGTGGAGTCGGTGTCAACTCCTGGCGACCACAGAGCCCTGTGGTTGTCTGTGGTACCATTGCCACCTCCTGTGTAGTATGAGATGATGCCTTTCAGCATCTTCCTATGTAGCTGCTGCCCAATATATGTACCAGTGAGGATTCGAATTGGCAATCTCTCGCTTGCTAATCAAGTCATTTCCCGCTACACCATTATACTCAAGTCCAATTGAAACGAATGCAATGAATTAGTCACAACTAACTTAAGCCCCTGTGATTTATTTCAATGAGATGTGTGCATGTGGTTCAAAGCCTGGCTTCATGTCATACACATCATATGGAAAGTCGCTAGCGTCTGACTGTTGAGAATTCTGAAGTTGCCCTCTGGACAGTCAAGGAAATCCTTCATTTCAAGACACTGGAGGAAAACTTGTATGTCTCTGCCCTTTGAAGTCATATTGAGTGTTAGCTGATGGGCTTTTACCTCCCAGTATCTCATTCAGGTAATTTTCCTTGGCTCCTTTTCACATGGTGAATGTAAAATGTAGTCAGGCTCTAACTTTACGTAGACTGGGGCTAAAAATTGTTGTGGCACTCACTAAGTAACCCCATTATAGCAGATTTTACTGTGCTTAGCTGTGCCCTGGATTACACGCAATGTGCCTGTATTCAAACTAGACATTATATGCATTGATGTGCTGTGAACACTCTCTCTCTCTCTCTCTCTCTCTCTCTCTCTCTCTCTCTCTCTCTCTCTCTCTCTCTCTCTCGGCACTTTCCGGGTATAAATGGAGAGACAAGAGCACAGTCTAAGCAGAATTCAGATTAAAGGACAAATGTGGCTGGCCAAAATGAACCATTACAGGAAACAAAGGGAAAATAACGACTAAAGATCTTTCATTACAGCCAGCTAATTATCATGAGTTTTGGACTTAACTGTTCAGGCATAGAATTAAAAACCTTAATTATATTGTCACCTTTGTCTCTCAGCTTCTATTGCCCACAAATGAATCCATTTACTGTAACTGCAGCTGATGAGAAGAAATTGATGGCAGTCCCAGTGAGGTGGGAGAGAGGAATGGCTGAGTGAGGGGAGGGGGCTGGGGGTGGTGGGGGGGAGAAGAGGGAGAGAGAACGAGGGAGGGAGGGAAGCAAGCAACATTGTCATGGATGCACAGCTGGGTGACAACTACATTCCAGGACATTATAAATTAAAAACACTTTTAATGAGACAAATATGGGTTTGATGGATCTCAGGGTTTTTTCTCCTCCCTCCCTTCCCCCTTTTGAAAGGTTCACAGTGCCTTTTCTTCTTCCATTCTGTCCTTTAAGATGTGTTGTTTATTCAGGAACAACTGAATAAAGTAGGGTCTGAGCCAAACACCCTTGTCCTCTGTGGAAATCTACTGTTGCCTTTATTGGGTTGGATCAGATCCAATCACCACAATCCAGCAAGGTATTAAGCATGCTTAAACCTTTTGATTTCAGTGGAACTTGGGTATACTTAACTCTTCGTAGGTTTGTGGCAAATGGGCACTATTTTCAGGGCTGGCAAAAGCCAATAAATGAGGGAAATGTGCTAGGTAGCACACACACACCCTCTACCCCAGTCCCTTGGGATAACATAGTCTGTGGAGTGGGGGGCAATTGTGCCCCTCCTACCTCAAATGCAGCCTCGCTTCCTTTATTCCATACCACTGAATGAAACAAAAATCCCTTCCATTCACTTGAATGGAACCAGGAAAAGAGGCTGCAATCAGGAACATGTTTGCAATCCTTTCCCTGCAAGATGGAGTGGGAGCAAAATTAATTTTTGACAAAGGCAGCAAAGCAATTGCTGGAACCAGCCCTGGTTCTGTTTGAAGATTTTACTTTGGGAGAGAGTATGGGTAAGATGATGGCATGCATGCTAATTGGGGAGTAGGTCTCATTGAATCCAGTAGCTCAAATCCTGACTAATCCTGCATTCATGAAGTGAAAGGTCCAGGAGTGTAGCTATGATTGAGCAAATGGGTTCAAAGAACCTAGCCCCCCCACCACACTAGCTCCTGAGGGCCCCTAGCTCCACCCCTCCCTATTTTCTTCATTATCTCCCTCACTCTGAGGGGCTGCCAGAGAAAAGGGGCTGACACGGGCCCCCTCTCGCCCAGCTGCATCAGTAGTGTCCCCACTTAGAAAGTGCCTGTGCTCATGTACAGGGGCATGTTTGTACACCGCTCTGGGCTCCTTGGAGGAAGAGCGGAATAAAATGTAATAAATAAATAAATAAATAAATAAATAAATAAATAAATGTTTCCAGCTTGCAAAGAACACTTATGGGGGAAGGGGAGATTGGCCAAAAGAAACCACCACCACCACCACCCTTCTGCAAGCACCGGGCTTCTGAAATGGGAATGCTACTTCTCCAGGTGGGTGTCCTTTCTCTGCATGAGCTCCCCATTAGTCAGGATGCCAGCTGGCAGGATTTCCTTCTGAGTGAGCATGTCTAGGATGAGGCTGCATGGCTGCTAGCAAAATAAACTTGTTTATGGGTGCATTAAATAGGCTTTTAAAAACTTCATTTTGGTCATTATTGATGTTTAGATTTGTGATTTTTGCCCACACCACAGCATTGAGGAGAATAATAGCAATGTGAGCTTTAGGAGGCTGTCCCCAAAGGCAAATACTTTGGGGCGGGTGTGTGTGTGTGTGTGTGTGTGTGTGTGTGTGTGTGTGTGTGTAAATCAAGATGAGCAAAAAATGGAAGGAAAGAAAAATGGCCAAGAAGCCCAATTCCATTCCACAAGCGCACACTTCTTGTCTTTTATATCACTGCTGAAAAGACAACAACCTCCTTTCTGTTGCAGCCAAATCCCACGAACTTTTACCCCAAAATAATCCCCACACAGTTCAATGGAACTACATATTTATTTTGTCAAATTTGTCATATGCAAAGGATTGGACTGTTAGAGGGGAGGAGCCACAGCCCAACTCAGTAGTTATGCAAGAAGTAATATGCACGCCTTTTAATATTCATTGGGGCCATTCAAACAACCTACCGGGTGGGTGGGCAGGGGGAAGGCTTCCCAAACCTTGCCTTCACCTCAGACTATCGTTGTTTTGTTGGTGGGAGCACACAGCACTCTCCCACACGATCAGCCCTGCTTCATGCAGCACAGAGCAGGGCAGATCGATCTGAGGCTGGGAATCGTTGACCCAGCCTCCATGAAGCCTACAATGCAGTATGTGACACACATGCTCCATTAAAGGATTCTCCCAAGAGATGAGCACTCTAGGCACCCATCTCTGTATGCAGCCAGGCTAGAAGCAGTCTGTGCTTGCATATGAGCAAGTAGCCGGGGGTAAGGGAGTGCTTGCTCCCTTAACCTTGACTCACAGCCAGGGTAAATAGCAAGGCTAGGCGGTGCTGACCCTCCAGGATCAGACACGATCCTGGCGGTTCTCACATGCAGCCAAACCAAGGCTGGGCATCCCTAGCCCGGGTTAGGCTGCGCGTGAGAACAGCCTCATTCATTCTTTCTTTCTTTCATTCCATTTTTATCATGCGACATGGTACAATAGTGCCAGCAGCGTGTCTCCTTTTCCTTATTGTCTACTCAACATTTCCTCCCCACTCTGCAAGGACCAAGCAAAATTATTAAAATCTAAAGGTTTGTCTAAATGTAATTTGGTGGGGGGGACGACACATTAAAATTCTGGATGATAACATTAGATGCAATTTCAAGAAATAAAAGCAATCCTAGTTGGTGCCATCTTAGCCCAGTAATACTAACTCAGAGTTAAACTCAGCGCACCCATTCATCATAAATAGAATTAAGGAGGTTGGATAAATAGCCCCCTGATGGATCTGGTACCTAAGGAACCACCTCAGGCTTTTCCCGAGGAAGAGGGACAGTAGATGCTGTGCTACCTGGGAAAGATGCATCTTTAAAGCCATGCAGTGTGTTCTTAACATGTGTTGCCATGGTTACACGAAAGGAGTTAATGTGATGGAACTCCCAAGCAGAGCAGAGGGGGTTGTTTCAAGCATAGTTTGTGAACATGGCTGTGTCAGAGCTGGTGTGCGTTTACACCCGAGTTTATTATTGCCTTGATGTAGTGGCAAGGCTTCCAGCTGTGGCTTTGAAAGCTCTGGTTTCAAACTCTATTCCAGTCCCATTTTCTGCAGGGTTTCATTTCTCATGGCTGCAGAGATGTTGGCTGCCATGTAGCCAAGGCAGTTAGCAGAGCAGTAGTATAACCCACACAGGTTAGCCATTTATTCACCCTATATCGCCTTTGAACTAGCAGTATCCTTGTTTTCTGTGTGAATGTCAGAAGACTGTTGTTGCTCTTTTCACTTACAAAAAAGGACTCCCCCCCTGCCCCCCCCCCACAGCATCACAGTAATACTACCTGGCCATCCTTCCGAGGTCGGTAAAATGAGTACCCAGAATGTTGGGGGCAATATGCTAAATCATTGTAAACCGCTTAGAGAGCTCCGGCTATAGAGCGGTATATAAATGTAAGTGCTATTGCTATGTGCTATTATATCTACACATAGAGCAAGTGGGGGCCTTTGGTTATCCATAAAGACCAGGCAGGAGTCCCTGGCAGCCTGCAACCCTCCTCCCAGTTTTCTGGAGTCCACAAGCTGCCTGTTGATAACCTATACAAATGACCAAACACACCCTGCCTATCATGTCCATCCCTCAGGCCCACCCCATGTTGGAAGAGGCTGGCCTGACCAACACTGCTCCATGAGTAACTTTGTAATGAAAGACCAGTTCTGACTATGCCAGGTTTCCAGTTTGCCCTGTCCAGCACAAAACAAAAGGATCCTCAGAAACATCCAGGGTATTTTCCCTGACCAAGGTGAATAGGGCATCAGTGCTGGGGCGGAGCCACCATTGGGCCAATGGGTTCAAAGAACCCGGGCCACGGCCAATCAGGGGCTGTGCCTCACGGCCCAGACACATACCCCGCGTCTAACGTCAGATGCGGGGGTGCTGGTTTAGCTCCCAAGCGGGGGGGCCGCACAGCCCGTTCAGGAGCTAAACTAAGGCTGATGCTGTGTTCGAGTGGAGTGGATCGTAGCAGGGGAGAGCCACTCCTGGCTGCGCTGTGAAAGCAGCACTAGCCTTAGTTTAGCTCCTGGAGGGACTGTGTGGCCCCCCGCTCTGGAGCTAAACCAGCACCCGCGCGTCCATGGGTACCATAAAGAACAAACATGTTTCTTGAAAGCAAGGTTAGGTTTTATTGAAGAGCAACGATTTACAGTAAAGGTAATGGGTATCATCTCAGCAAGGTTGCTGGCAATGATCTTTCCTAAGGAGGTTAATGTTCTGAGAATGGCATAGAGTTGCCCCTAATACACATTTGCAGATTAGTGCTGAGGGAGAGGATAGAGTTAGAAAGGAAAAGTGAAAACAGTTCTTATGGCTGCCTAGCTTGCAGCTTTGCCTTGTGCTGGAATCCACCGGCAGGGGAAACTCCAGGCAGCTAGGTTTGTGGCTTGCAAGGAATTGAGGAGCCCAAAAATAGTGATTGCAGCTCAGAGATGCTCAGGTCTCATCCACAGAATGAGCACTCTCTCTGGGCTTTCCCTGGGGTGGATGGTCAGGTTAACGAGACGTGGGCAGCCTCAATTCTTGGGAACAGGATGTCATGGAATTGTTCTGGGCTGTGTAAATGCAATGCTGTACAAATGATTAACTCTAAGGGGTGTGTGTGATATATCCTAAAGTAGTGGGATCCTAAACACCTGGGATCCTCCAGATGTTGCTGAACCACAATAAATTGTGGCTGGGGATGCTGGGTGTTGTAGTTCAGCTGGCATCAGTAACATCTGGAGGAACCCAGGTTGGGAACCCCTGTCCAAAAGACTTGAGTTCTTCAGGGAGTTTGCTCTGAAGTGGAATTTTTTTAGTAATGATTATTACCTTTAATTTCCTGGGGAGGCTTCAGTTAATTTCCTATGGGTGTTGTCTTAGACATTTCTCTTAAAACACAAGATAGAATACGTAATCTCCCAAGGGAGACAACAGCACAGGGAAAGACAACACTGATTTTCAGCATGGCTCACTTGATTGAATCTAGGAGTCTTATCTGTGGGAGGGAATCTGTCCTTGGTTCCCTGTCTTATCTATTATTATTATTATTATTAATAATAATAATAATAATAATTTGATTTCTATACTGCCCTTCCAAAAATGGCTCAGGGCGGTTTACAAAGAGAAATAAAACAAATAAGATGGCTCCCTGTCCCCAAAGGGCTCACGTTCTAAAAAGAAACATAAGACACACACAAGCAACAGTCACTGGAAGTACTGTGCTGGGGGTGGATAGGGCCAGTTACTCTCCCCCTGCTAAATAAAGAGAATCACCACGGTAAAAGGTGCCTCTTTGCCGGCTAACTAGATGTGAGCTCCTTAAGAGTAGGGATGTACGAAATGTTTCGGGTAAAAAATGTTTTGTATTCAAAACGGGCCATTTTGGGTGTTGTGTAGACAAAACAAAACACCCATTTTCCAAATCCAAAAGTTTTGTACACATAACAAAACGTCCCTGTTTCGGCTACAAAACATTTTGTTTGTTTTGGACCTCCATTTTGTGGCGATCTCTGAGACAGTCTCCATTTTGTGTTTGACATCGCTTTGAATTTCCTGCCCTTCCAGCCTTCCGATTAGTGACCTAAAGCATGGGCTGACCTGCTGACAATCCCCCCATTGGCTCTTTTGCCTCTTGCCACTCTTTACTGACTCCACATTGGCCAGGGGAAGGGTCAAATAATGGGCAAGGGTTGGGGGGAGTTCAAGGAGGGGTTTTCAATTCATTCAACAAGTTAGTTACTCTTTCGCCATTCTGCCTTTCTGCCTCATTGGAGAGAGAGAGAGAGAGAGAGAGAGAGAGAGAGAGAGAGAGAACACTAGTTTTCATTGCATGGCATGGCTCAAGTTGCCATGATGATGCCATGCCAGTGCCTATGCCTACCTGCCTTGTTGCCAGCCTGAACCCAGCCTGCCAGCCTGCTATGGCTACTGCATGCCAGCCAGGGAATGGGTTTATATGCTGCATTGATTTTTGTTCCAGAAGAATTTTTTTCACCACCTTGAGAGATGTCATGCCATTGCTTATGCCTGCCTTGTTGCCAGCGTGAGCCATGGCTACTGCATGCCAGCCATGGAATGGGTTTATCCGCTGCATTGCTTTTTACTCCATAAGATTCCCCCCCATCCCCTTGAGATAATTGCTGCCTGCTTGTGCCTGCTGTGTCTGTCTGTGCCAGCCACCAGTGCCACCAGCCCCTGTGGCCACTAGCCAGTGGCCACCTGGCCAGCCACCCCCTTTCCCCCCAGATTTTTAAGGCTTTTGCTCCAGCCCCCACAAACCTGAAGACTGAGAAGAAGATTGAAGAAGAGTAGATTCAGAGACCACACCCCAGACAACCAGGCACACCTAGATTGAGTGAGTGTACCCCCATTTTCACACACACACACACACACACACACACACACACACACCTCTGCCTCTGGAATTCTGTATTCTTGGGTTTTTTTTCCTGTTTGGAGGGATGTTTGGGTTTGCAAGTGAATTTTAAAAGTTGTGTGTTTAGTTTAGTTTAGAAGAAGTTTAAACAGGGGTTCTGTGTGGGAGGGATCCCCATACTAGTAGGTGGTTAAGGGTAGTGTAGCCTTGTGGTTTAAAGAAAACAATTCTGTCTTTTTTCCCATTCCAAAGATTGCGGGGGTGGGGGCACTTTTAAAAAACAGAAGTCTGCCCTCTGCCCCATAACTGATATTCTCTGCTCAGCAGCCTATTGTATGATCTTCCCTAGTCACTATTGTTGTATTAGTTAATTGTATCTATTCTGGGAACTAGTTATATTTTTTGTATCTGCTTGTGTCTCTGTTCCCTTACTGCTCCCTATCTGTTCTCTTGTATCTGCTTCCTAGTTACAATGTATATGTATTATGCAATTCAAATGCCTTGGATGGCGGTTGTTGTGCTGTATTTTGGGGACCTCATGGATGGGCATCCTGGTTCTCTCTCCCCCTCCCCCCCGGAGTTCTTTGCAATGAAGATTGGGTCATATTGTGAGTTTTAGCATCATCATCATTTTTATTCAAACTAGATTGCTTGCATAGGTTGTAGGGTGCCACAGGCTCCAATTTGTTGCAGAAATGTCCAAAAAAAATGTACCATTATTCCCTATGGGAAAAATCTTAAAATTCAAAAACTGACCAAAAATCATCCCTTTGCCCAATTCCTCTGAAATTTGGGTGGTAGCTTCCACCCATTGGGCACTACCACCCCCACCCACTAGTTTTGCCCTGAGGCCATTTTTTAAAATCCAAAACATTTCAAATTCAAATTTTGCAATTTTGAACAAAGAACAAAATTGGGGTGTTTCGGATTTGCTGATTTCGAACAAAGAATGAAATGGGGGTGTTTTGGATTTGGACCAAAAACAAAACAGGGAAAAAACAAAATGCACAAGCCTACTTAAGAGAGAGAACCTGCATTCTAATCTCAGTACTTTGATGCCTGGTCTATTCTGGTACATTCTTTGCATGATCAGGGAGGCAGTGGCTATCAGAGTGGCATTTCCTAGTCCCCTACGATCAATCACACTAATGACCTGAGGGCACTTAAGAAAAGCCTGGCCAGAATGACCCATTTCCTTGAAGGAATACACTCAGGCAGAGACTTCCTCCTTACTAAAAACAGTGATACACCCGAGATTAAATTGGGCGTACTGGGGTGCATTGGAAACAGGCTGGCATGGCAACAGTTCCTACTTCTCATTGTTGTCATTCTATGTTTTCCCACTTCCCCTTGGGGCCAGATAGGAGAAAGCAGGGACATAACTATAACAGGGCAAGGGGCCTGGGCTTCCTTCAGTTGTATTCATCCTCCAAAATTGATGTGAGTGTTAAGACCTGGAGCTACCAGAACAGCATGTCTAAAATCTTGTCTCTGGGCCCACTCCAACCTTGTTACGCCCCTCGGAGAAAGCAAGCATTGACAATGGTATGGAGAAGTCGCAGCAGTTCTGGGGTCTCTTGAATGTGGATCCCTTGTTCAGGTGTGGACCTTGGCAGGTGCCTAACCATATCAAGCCCAGATGCTGGCTCTAATTGAGTGCAATTATGCACAAGTCCAGCAGAAATCAATTGAGTTTAAGCACATTTAACTCTGCACTAGAGTGCAGCCATGACTTGCTGCTACAAAAGAAATTCATGTTTGTAAAGAAGCAGCTGGAAAATTAATATATTCAAGTGCACCTCCAAAATGTGGTGAGAATACCACCAGATTTCATTTTTAATAGAGCGTGCACAAATGTAATCATTGCAGACAAAACTAGCTGTATTATAAACCAATATAGCTAAAAAAATTCTATTATAATTATGAAAAGGCAATTGTAGCTAAAACTTCCTTGTGTAATTTGCATCTTCTTTGGAAGAATCCACAGCTTCTGAATTCTGAGTTTTCCAGCTTTTAATGTGCTGCTGAAAAATAAAGTTTCTATTCTTAGGTTTTCTAAAAACAGGCAAGATCTTTCTTTGATTAAACACTTTTGTAGCAAAAGCTTTGACAATCTTAACACTCATTTAATACATTTTAAAGTTTTCTTTGGTGCTCTTTGACCTGGAAATTGACACTCTGGCCCCATTTATGGGAAACCAGAGTTGAAGGGGCCCGAAGTTGAATTTCTAGCAGTCCGAACGCATGCAACCGTTGTTTGGACACAAAAGCGACCCGAGGTTTCCCTCCTGAAACTCCAGTTATAACTTTCGGTTTGTAGTGAGTTTCACCACTCCTACCTGAGGTTTGAAGATAACAGCATTACGTCTGAATGTTGAACTGAAATCCTACTGAGCTCCAACCAGAGTTGAGGGAGGAAGCTCCTCCCTCATTGCACTTATGCATGGCTGCTGGGGCTGTCCTTCATTCCAGAAGGAAGTTCAAGCAACCGGTTCCCCCACCTCTCTGCAGTCTCCCTGACTGCAATTGGGGTCCTGCTGGTTATGTCCAAATGTGGACAAGTAACCGCGGGGCGGTGGTGGGAGGCAGAACCAATGGACCCATGGAACTAATGGACCTGCAGTTACACGTTACGTGCGAATGTGGCCTCTCTGTCATATGGTCAGAAATATGGCTTTGGTTTTTATAGGCCTCTTGATTGGGCTTCGGTACTTTCTACTGGTTGTACAGAAGAGGGAGTATTAGTAGGTGCCATTTTTCTTCCCCATACATGACAAGTTGCCCCTTCCAAAAATTCCTTCTTCCTCACAACTATTTTGCAACTAGTTTTCAAAGACCTCTTTGAATGGAAGTCAAAGGTGATGACCTCCCTACCACCTGTTGCAGCCAGGAGGTATGTGTGTGGTTAGTAGAATATAAAGACTGGACACAGGCAATTTCTGAATGAGGCAAACAGAGATTGAATAGAGAAGGCAGGCGACAGCAAGTTGAGAGCTGAAACACCTTAGGATACAAAGTTGTTCTCCGGGAACCTGGCGTGATCTGTTGCAGGTGAACATGTGATAGTGTACATGCTGCTTACGTCCTCCTAATGCTCAACTTGTGTATTTGTAAATAAGTCAAATATTATGAAGACATCCAGTGACCTTTCTTCCCAGAGAATCCAGAATTTAAGTTGCACTGCTTTTGGAACAACTCCCCACTCAGTGGGGAGTGGTCAACAATAGTTTAAGAATCTAAATATTGACTGCTACTAACAATTTATACTGTAACTGTTTGTCACTCTTTCTCAGGGCAGGTCCATCACTTTAATTATTTTTTTAAAAAAGAGTCCCACCAATCTAATTCCATAAAGCCACCAGGGTGATACAAACTTCTTTTTAAAAAAAATCTTCTTGTCTTGCATCTTATAATGGGACACTAGCATATACCTATCCTGGCAGAAGGTCATGATTCCTTTTTCATTCTTAACCTTCTTTTCTGCTGTCCTCTGGCCATAATAAATAAATTCAAATTCAACCTTCTTTGCGTTCTCACAAAGGGCTGTCCTTTTCTACCAGAACAAGCCCATACAGAGACCAATGCTATTCCTCCCAAGTGATCTGTGGTTTTAATAAATCTACCCTTCTTTATAAAAAGTTACCAACTCAGGCCTAGTTTCAGCAAAATTAAGTGTTATGTCCCATAATCTTAACAAAATTGTTAAAATTATGGGACTAGGATGCATGTTTGAATGCCGTTCCCACAAGAAGAACTCCCTGCACATGAAGAACTGGTGTGTCAGGGGAAAGTCTAGACTGAAACCTTCTGCTTGACTTGCTAATTTTCTCTGTGGAGGGAGGCATTATTTTCTTAGGAAGCATTCAGTTGCCAACATATAGTCTGAAGTGGACTGGACCACTGGATGTTTTAATTTTAATTTATATTAGATATGCATACTGTGTGCATTTGTGTTGTGTTTTTGTTTTTTTCTTTCTTCTGGTCATGTACTGAAATAAAGTTTCAAGTTCAAGTCTGAAGTGGTACAATCTAAGAAAAGGTTTAACATTTTACACTCTGTGTAAATTGGCCATAATATAGGCAAACAACACGTGGAAACAGCTTTTTATGATCAAATTCTCTTCTGAATTGAGACTTATGTATGCAAAAGGCATTATGTAGAGAATGTAATGCTGTGGTCTAGCTCATGAAGGGGCACATAGATTGCTCCTGTAACTTATCTGGACACTGCAGAACATGTGGTTGATTTTGGGTATGTCGGCATTAATAGTGTAAGTTACCTATTGTGGGGGGAAGAGTAGAGAGACTGATTCTAGGCATCAAGCGTGGAGGGAGGCCAGTGGCAGCCCAGGGTTCAGCCCGCCACCCCACAACCCCTAGACCCGTCAGCATCTGACATCAGACACAGGGAGTGAAGGATAGCCATGCCCCCTGATCAGATGTCAGATGCAGGGGGAGTAGTTTAGCTCACAAACGGGGCTGCATGGCCCCATTTGGGAGCAAAATCGGCTAGTGCCATGTTCGCAGCATGGCCGGAGTGGCCTACCTTTAAAAGGTCCTGCTGGTTACGTCCAAATGTGGACAAGTAACCACAGGACAGGAGGAAGGCAGAACCAATGGACCCATGGAACCAATGGACCTGCGGTTCCATGTTACGTGCGAATGCAGCCTCTCTGTCATATGGCCAGAAATAAGGATTTGGTTTTTATAGGCCTCTGATAAGTATCAAGGGGCTTTAAAAGGCAGGAAGAGCTGCTCTGGCTGTGCTGCAAATGTGGTGCTGGCCAATTTTTCTCTCAAATGGGGCTGTGCGGCCCCATTTGCAAGTGAAACTACGCCCCCGTGTCTGATGTCAGATGCAGGGGCATGGCTGGGGCATGAGGCATGGCCCCCGAATGGTGTGGTCTGGGTACTTTGAACCTGTTCACCTAATGGTGGCTCCGCCCCTGCTAGGCATCTCATTCACCCTGATTTCAATGGGTAATCAGCAATTGTCAAAGATGACACTGCCAGCTATTTATCTGGCACATGAGTTCCTTGTTTCAGTGGCATGTATCCATCCCACTGCAAGACATCAGGGTCTCTGGATCAGAGGCACTCTTACCCCTGGACTTCAGGGCCGAAGTCCAGGGCCTCTACACCCCCTGGGGGCCCCCAAATCCTCTTTAGTCTGTCCTGGGTGGTGTGCCACTGGCCCATGCTGCACCAGGCAGCTGAGTGCATTTGCCCTGGTGCCCTGAGGAGAAACCACAGCAGCCACATTGCCCCAATGCGGTGGCCACTCAGCAAACTTTTGGAACTCTTCCAAGCACCTCCAACTCTCGTCCGGAGCCCAGGCTGCTGTGCAGGGAAACAGGCAGGTGGGGAGAAGTGAGGGGAGGAGGAGAGGGAGGGCTGAGGGAAAGCTCCCAGCCAGACAACCAGACCCTCATGCCCAGCAAGCTTCCTGAGCTCTCACACACCTTCCTCAGCTCCTGGCAGCACGGAGAGTAACCACTGCACCGCTCTCATGGGGCCTCTGATCCCGGGTGGGCTTTCTGCTCTGCCCTGCAGTGCCACTGTTTCCCCAGTGCAGCAGGAGCCATTTCTGTCCCCTTTCCAGTTCTTGTAGACCTTTAGATTGGAAGACACTGCTCATGGCTGCTTGGGCACCCTCATCGCATGCGTATTGAGGAACACACATTCCTCAATGAGGGCACCCTCATCGCATGCGCATTGAGGAGCCCTTCGGACTCCCTGCTGGGGAAACATGCATTAGGTCACGTTTATATACTCCCACCCATTCTGCTCAAAACCTGGTGCCCTCCCCCCATACATTCCACCTCCCTCTCAATGCCCCCAGTCTGGCCCTGGGAGGGAATGGGGAAACAAATATGTGGGATGGGAATATGTTAAATTGCATGTTGAAATGCTGCTAATGAATATCTGCATGAATGTACCTGTTTTATATTCTTACATTCTTGTGAATTCAGTTGCTTTTTGTGTCCTCAAAAACCTATGTGTTAAAAGTACTGTGTGTATCATGGTGTGTGTGTGTGTGTGTGTGTGTGTGTGTGTGTGTGTGTGTGTAAGGAGATGATGCTTAGGTTGTGGGGAGGGGCGTGGGCGGGTTCCAAAGGCCTTTAGGTATAGGCTCTAAAATTACCTAGGTGCAATTACCCTCTGCTCTGGGCCACTCTCTTCATATTGCCATATTCAGTAGGACTGATAAAGCCAACCTTCTGGAAAAAGAAATGATCAGATGCCACAGGGCTCAGATGGGGAGTTCTGCAGCTCAGGCACCCTATTCCTTGCCCTGCATCATTAGGGCTATTACATAGATTAGCAAACTGCACACATTTCAAATCAGGACACAGGTACTCCAGACTTCCTGGTCCAGGGTGTTGGGTGATCCAGAGAAGCTGATCCTTGGCTACTCCCAGCTGTTCAGCTCTAAGACCTGCATTTAGTTTGGACAATTTGTCACTGAAAGAACATAGTGCAAGGGACACTCTGTGCTTCCAGACTGCACCTGTGCCTGCTTGCTGCAGATTGTTACTTTTGTCTTGTCTGTGCCATGGCCTTTTCAGCTCCATCACTTGTGGGCAAACTCCACAACCATAAAAATGGCAGCTTTTGCTCTGGCTTCGTCTCTGGGCTGCAGCCTCTATCACTACCCTTCTCCTGTGCCTCTGGCCGCCTATAGCCTTCTCAACTGCTGGGACCCACCCTCCCAGCATTAGGCAATGAGCACCTGACAGTGACAACTGAAAGAAATATCTATAAGAGCAATTGCTTAGCAGAGTCTTGTTCATGACTAAAAGAGTATGTCTGATCATTACCCAACCTTTGCTAAGTGTACCAACTAATGGAGCGAGAGACATGAAAGATTTTCATAGGCCATCTGGAAATGTAATTCACACCTAACCTGAGGAGGTCATGCTAAGTAAGATGAATTTTTAGCCTTCTCTCGCTTCACAATGCTGACCTTTGGCTTGTGAAAAGTCATCAAAAAGTGATACTTTAATGTGGGGATTTGGTATCCTGAGGAGTCCTATTATCTGTTAACTGAAAAATGACTGGAAATAAAGTGATTTTTGAAGCGATCGATGCAAACTTCCAGTATTCTTTATGAGAAAAGGTTTAGTAAAATAATGAGAGGCATTGAAACTTAAATGCAAACACCATGTGATCACCTTGGATATTTCTTTACTTCTTCAATGTTCTTTCTAGGAGTCTGTTACTGGGGTTTGCCCTTGAATATCTCCATGATCTCTGTGGATAACACTCAGCAGCTTACAGAGGGAACTGTTGCTGGCCTCACAGGTGAGTATAAAGGGGCCTTATTCTTGCATAATGCCAAAATGGAGTCGAATGGGGCAGAGGTTGGCATCCATGTCTGTCAGAATGCATGAAACCACGGTTTTGCGGCAAAAGCAACCTGAGGTTTCCCTTGCCAAACTCCAATTCGAACTTTCAGTTTGTAATGAGCTTCGCTGCCCCAACCTGCAGCTTGAAGGTGGCAGCATTACATCCGAATGCAGACACTGCCATAACTGCAGTTTTGTGCTGTTTCTGGGACTGAAATAATAGAGAGGGCGGCCCAGATCCACTCCATGCCTGACCCGCCCAGGGATGAATCCACTCCATGCCTACCATGCTTCTCAATGGCCGCCTCCCTGAGTACTTGTCCCATCCCGTCTCCACAGTCCACACTCCTCAAGCCCTTGCCCGGCAACAAGAATGCCACCTTGTCCCTGTTAAGCCTGTCAAAGGGAAAAACCACATGGTGGGATGCCCACTTTGCTCTGTGTCTCTTGTTCCCCCCTCTGGCAAACGGAAGAGAAAGGGGATGGGATGGCAAGATGGGCACTATGCGTTTGGGTCACAAAAAATAAACCGGTCAAGAACTATGTTCACAAGGACATGCAGTCGCGGTGGTGCCATAAACTGAGCAACACGATTAGATTGCTGCATAGATAAGATACGGCAGGGCAGTGATACCTGGTGTTGGCTTTAAAAGACAGCCCCACCAAGGAATTCTGGAATGTCTCTGCTCTATTTTTCGTACAATAAAGTTGGGGAATTGGGGGAGGGGCAGCCCTATCCCCTTGGGTGCAAATATGCACTCTATGGCATTACTTACAAGAAGAACCATCCAGTGGGACACAGGAATTGGGCAGAACAATTAATAATGTGTCACGATGCCCCTTCTCCCAATGACTGCTCTCTCATGTTAGTTCAGTTTTCAGATTGCACCAGATTAGCTCTGGTACACAGTTTGGAAATCACTGATCTAAGGCTTAGAGAGCTTTGCAGCCTGTCTGCCTTATCTCCAGGGTGCTTTCCAGATTAGATCTTGCAACGGGGTCACGTCATATCTCTGAAGTGTGCTTCCACACTTCCTGTGTTGTGACACCACAGTCTCTACGCTGACAGCAGGGTGCCGTTCAGATTTCCAATGCCTTGTTTCAAATTTAATCACTGTGATATAGTGTTATGATGTCATATATCCGGCATAAGAAAGTTGCTGCTTTATTGAGTTGTTAGTTTCCGCGAGACTGCTCCCCCTGCTGTTTACATTTCAAATGCGATTTGCCTGAACGGGAACATTTTCCTGCTGTTAGGCAGCTAATCTGGAAAGCACCCAGAAATACATATGAGAATTCTTTTGCGTGGAATAAAATAAAATAAAATAAAATAAAATAAAATAAAATAAAATAAACATATCTGAAAAGTGCTAGAGTTTGCAAAGCTCTTCACACAGATTACCTTGATGTAATCCTTGCAAGAACCCTGAAGTAGCTATTTAAGCCTCAAAGCTCCATTTGCTACAATAGCATTTGTGTGGGATTATTTAATAAAGTGGGAGTGTTTTTTGGCAGGAAAACTGCATGAAGGTAAAGGGCAATACCCCGTACCTCTGCACTCCCATTTTGAAGTGTAGCCCTTGTGGCTGCTAAAGTAAAGTTGTGCCTTTAACTATATACTGATGCATTTAACGTCACCTGTGGTTTGCACTTAGCCACCACACTCCACCAGCTCTCTGTACCGACTGAAGCTATCATCTCCCATAAAATGTCTGGTTTTCTTTTTCCAGGATGTGTTTCCATTGCAATTCAACACATAGAAGCTAAGGCCAGGTATGATTCACTGAGGGCAGATTCATACCGTGCTTATTTTGCGGACTTGAGGACCTGGTGCATTTCATCCGACTCGAGCTCCATTCTCTTAAGAGGCTGGCATCAAGCACAAGCCCACCTATCTTTGAAGTTCCCTCAGTCTCTAACAGTAATTTAACATGCCCAAATAGTTTCACTTTAATCACAGATCACCCTGAACTTGAAGTTGTTTCTCTTGGCATTTCACTCATCATGCTATTCTCTTTTTTCAAAGTACCTAAAGATATTAGCACTGCACAGAGCTGACAAAATGAATTCTGACAAAAGATAATTGCATGAACCCTTTGTAGTCAAGTACTTAAAATGTCTCGACATTGTCAGTTTTTATTTGAGTCAAATCTCAGAGTTGAAGCAGTTCTATCATATCAGGACAGGTACGGAAGGTGGCATACAGAGGATGAGAAGGACACAGCAAAAGCAGGAGTTCTTCATCAGTTGGGAAGGGAAGATGGCCCATAAACTCTTTGATACAGTTTTTATTTTTTTGGTGCGGGGAAGTCTTGAATCCCAGGGCAATATTTAGCAATGCACCAGGATGAGGCATGAAACATATCTCTGGCACATTAACAGTGTTGTGATTCTGTAAATTTGCATAAAATCTATTTTTAAAACAAAACACACAAAACAAAACTTGTTACTAGCACATTTTAGGCAATGTCACAGTTCACCCACACACTCCTACTCCTGCTAACATGGTGGTTCCCATTCATAATCAACAGCTTCCTGGAACTGGGAAAAACTGGTCTATAAGTGGCCTTGTGGCATATCAGCTTGGTCCACGCTTCCTTAGTCCCACCTAACAGAACCAACAGACAAGGATTATTCATGGCCAACAGTTCTCTAGGATGTTACTGTCTGTCATAATAATCCATGCTAGAATGAAATGTAGCATGCCATGTCCTTGATTACAAGGCTTTGGGCCGAATTCTTACATTACCAGGACAGTATGGAAGATACTTTTCTGTGATCTGGTACCACACCATTCCAACATTTGTGAGAAGGAATTAGGTAGGATCATTACTTTCCACCCTCCCCATTATTGCTTTGTTGACTGGCTTCTCAAATGCATGTGGATATTACTTTTGCCAACTCAGCACACATGTAAGAAATGCTATTTCTCAGTGATGTCTCCTGTCATATTTAGTCACTTTATTAACCTTATTCTCCCAGTCCCACCTCCATTTAACTGTTAACATAATGCACTCCAAATGTAATTTAGCAAGCGCACGCAACTTAAAATGTAGAATATAATTTTCTTCCCTCCCTCATAGGGACTTCTATGTATAAAGCAAATGAACCTGGGCTCACAGTTACATAAAGCTGGTTTTAGCTGGGGGTGGGGAAGTGAAATCAGGATAAGTAGTCACTTAAGCAAATTCCACACACACCCCTCCACCAGCCCCACCATCAAAAATTGCAAGCCCTAATGGGCTCAGTCAAAGACACTCCATTTCCAGCTGAAAGAGCTAGAAATTCGTCAACCAGACATAATTAGAACTTGATGAAGTGCCATGTTAGAACAGCATAGTGCATATACAGATGTGGCCTCAGTATAAAACCATTCTCACCCTTTTAATACTGAATCCCCTCTGCAGCCTTAAATGTATATAGATAGCAGCTGGGGTCCAAGCAAAAGGAAGGAACAGTATGACAGAAACATACCCAATGGTAATTCCAGACCTAACCCAAAAAGAAGGAAAATCTATGGATGGCCATTCAGGCTGAAACACTAAGAAATCATTAGTGAGCCAGGTCCATTGACAATGACAAAAGAGATTTAAGGATGGGGTAGAATTATTGGCATTTGCTTAAATTTGCCAATTCCAGCTACATCGGGGACAGAGGACGTGTGCTGGAAAACTTGCAGGGGAAAATACAATTCAAAGGATGCACTCAGGCGCAGGGTGACAGGTAACGAAAGGCTAGCCAAATACAGATTGTCCTACAATTTATTCCTGCCTGCCGGGGACCTAATGCATTGGACTCATCAGGCTGGAAATGGCAGGTGGCCAAAGATTAGCTCAGAAAAGAGCAGCAGAACTCTTGGCTGCAGATCTAGCGGAGAGGCCCATGTCTAAAGCAAGTCTTGCAAATCTGCTCCCCAACATTAGAGGCGTGTTGTTTTTCCTTCCCATTAGGCTGCATTTACTCCTGCTGCTAAGAGCTGGGTTAAAAATTACCCACAATGACAACTTATTATTGATCCTTCAACACCAGCAAATAATGTTGGATATTTTCGGAGAGTACTCCTTGTGCCAAGCACGTCTGTTAAATAATCATCTACACAGATAAATTCAGAACCCATCTGCTGTCTTTCTTTTTGTCCCTGTTTGGGAACATTGTGCTTGACATGCCAAGTGGGTCTCATTTAAGGAGTCATGGGCATTATGAACATAGGAAGCTGCCTTGTCCCAAGTCAGACCATTGTTCCATCTTGCCCAGTATTGTCTATGCTGACTGGCATTGGCTCTCCAAGGCACCAAGTAGAGATCTTTCCCAGCTCAGCCCTGCCACCTGAGATACTTTTTACTGCACATATCAGATACTGAATTTGAGATCTACGGCATACAAAGCATTTGCTCCACCACTGACCTATACCCCCTCTTGCCCCCAGTCTTTTAAAAAGGTTGAGTAAGATAGATATAACCCACAGCACCAAGGACACAGACTGAAACAAAACCACTGCACCATAGCTGTTGAGTGTAATGGGCAATTGTTAAGGAAGGAATGAACTCTCCCCTAGTCCTGGTCTACGTTTTCTCTGAGGTTTGATTATTCCAGGAGACAAAGCTCCAATCTGTACGTAGCCAATCCATGCAAGCCAACTAGCAATGTGAACAATATACCCGGTAGGTGTCTCCTTTGGCACATACACTCAGGCAAAGTAGATCGGCATGGTTCCTGTGGGTACATCCATTCCCAAACAGACACATGCAATTTTCATACATGCTGATATACACTACTATACCTTTTCCTCTACAGTGCTGATAAGTATCTGGCATTCATAAGACAAGAACTGCCTTGCTGGGTCAGACCAAGGTCTACCAAATTCAGTGTTCTGTTTCTGACAGTGGCTGTCCAGTTGCCTCTGGATACTCAAAAGTAGGGTATGAAGCAATCCCTTTTTGGGGTGTGCATTTGATACTCAAAAAGTATATTGCTTCTGAACATGGTGGTTCCATTCAACTATCATGGCTGATAGTTTTTGATTGCATCCTTCATTCATTTGTCTAATTTTTTAAAAAGTCTTCTGAGCTAAGGATAATTGTACCAGGGATCCTTAGGAATGAGATTTGGGATGCAAAATTACATATACAGGATTTTAAGTCCTGATATTTTTCTCAGTAATAGAGCCAGCAGTTAAGAAATACGCCACAGACTAGCACTTGGTAGGGCTACAATGAAGGCCTTGGAAAAGATATTTAGATGCCGTGACGTGTCTATACCTACAAAGATTAGAATCATTCAGACAGTGGTCTTTCCCATGACACTCTATGGATGCAAAAGCTGGACTTTGAAGAAGCAAGATAGAAAAAGCATTGATGCTTTTGAACTTTGCTGCTGGAGAAGACTATTGAGGATACCATGGGCAGCCAGGAAAACAAACAAATAGATCAAGGAACAAATCAATCCAGAATTTTCACTTGAGGCACAAATGACCAGGCTCAAACTATCATACTTGGGACACATTTTGCAAAAACCCAGCTACCTTGAGAAGTCCATAATGCTGGGGAAAGTTGAAGGAAAGAGAAGAAGAGGATGGCCAACAGCAAGGTGGATGAACTCAATCACAACAGCAATGAATGCACCACTGAGAGACCTTAAAGGCCCAATTGAAGACAGATCATCCTGGAGAGAATCTATCTATGTGGTCGCTAAGAGTCGACACCGACTTGACAGCACTTAATCAATCAATTTTTCTCTCCCTCTCCGCATCCAGCAACAAGCATCCTTCTTTCTAGAACTTCCCTTGTGCTTCCAACAAGCCTTGAGATGGTCCAACTTGTGATTAACCCAGAGCATTATGAAATATTGTCCTGGATCAAGGAATGGGTTTTTCACAAATGTCACAGTGTCCAGCACTATATCTTATGATCGGTATTATGTTATGGTACGTTGTGTGCATACAGGCGCATAGGGAACTTGCCAGCAGCTGTGGGACAAGTTTCCCCCGGCGGTTCCCTTCTTTGTTGATTTCTGCATGTGTGTTAATGCACACGAGCCCAAGCCACATCCTCTGCATCCGCGCCAGATGCAGGAGTCATGTTCTGTGACAGAACAGGGCTATTCAGCCCTGTTGCAAAGTTTCCCCTCCTCAGTCAGTGGTTCATTGAATCCCTGACTGGGGTGGGGAAACTCGGCAATGGGGCTGAATGGCCCCATCCACTCACTGACCATGCCCCCTGTATCCAGTGTAGATGCAGGGGAAGAGTATCCTTCCCTAGAGGATCCTTCCCAGCCAGAGTTTCATTGAAATGCTGGCTGGCCTGTCTCTCCCCACCCCCACCCCCACCCCCCCAGTTTGCTTCACTAAGAGCGAATGCTGACTGGGAAGGAGAGGGGCACGCCTCACACTCCCAGCCAGCGAACTCACTGGCCGAGTGCATGAGGGTTGGGAGTGTGGAAGGGTTCGAGTGTCCTGGGTGGGGTGGCATCTCTCCCTGGCGGCCAAGGGATGCTTGTTCCCCCTGCTCCATTCTCCCCACATCCCAGTGTGTCTATATACTTCCTTTTGTCTGTCCTGAACCTATTGCCAGTCAGTTTCATAGAATGACTCTAGGTTCTGCTATTGTGAGACAAGCAGAAATTATTCTGTTCTTCCATAGAATTTTTATAAACCGCTATCAGATCCCACTGAATACCACCAATCTTTTTTCTTTCTTTCTAAATTTAGTCCACCCTTGCAGGGAAAGGGGTTCAACTCCAGGATAACTGGCTAGCCCAGTGCTCCAATATAGATTTGCTTAGAAGTAAATCTCTCTGAATTCAACTCCCAAGTAAGTAAGCACAGCTGTAATTGTCTCTTTCTGTAATGCTTCAAGCTCTGAGATATCCCTTTGTAAAGTTAAATTGGTCAGATGCAGATGGACAAGTGCATAGAAAGAAAGAAAGCAACAAGGAGAACTAATGAGGAAAAAGACTGACATACTTGACAAAAGCCATGTAGAGCAATTGTAATGTATTTTGGAAATCACTTTGGACCAGTTCTGCATTAAGGAAGCTCCAAAGGTATTACTACCTGGATATTTTTAGCATTTTGAGATCTAGGGGTGAAAGGTGCATCAGGAGCCATATATACACACAGATGCCGGCTCATTATGAGGCCTTTGCTACTTCTCATTACTGTTCCACAACTGGGAAGAGGATCATCTATTCATATGTTTCTGCTAATTGTCTTATTTCTACAATGGTCCATACTTCAACAAAATCTGAAACATTTAATGAGCAATATAATCTCTTTCTTACAAAATATGTCGCTTTTGTTCCTCTTTAATCAGCAGTATGACTGCTTGCGCTTCTCCCCCCTCAATGACTGTAAATCATTCCCTTTCTTTAATTCGTGGAAGGTAGAAGAACACGGCTGAGTATCTAAAAATGCAGCAGCATCATTCATTCATTTTATTTCCAGCATTTGAGCACAGCCAGAAATGAACCAGAAATGAACCAGCATATCCTAACTTTTAATAATCATCATTTTAAAAAGTCCTCCTAGGTCAGAGGGGACTCATGTCCATGTGGCGTTGGTGGATGAGGCTGCTCTGAGCCTTGGAACACTTCATCACCCAGGGAGCACTTTGACCTAGAATCCTGGTGGCTCCCCACATGGGGTAGCCATGCACATGGTTCTAGAGCTGGCAGGGCCTCTTCCAGAATAGTCCCAAGCTACATCAATAATGTTAGTGTTTCCATTTTGCGGGCATTTGGTAGCTGAAGAAGGGAAAGCGGAAGATAGTAAGGCAGTTCATACGATTGTTAGTTGGGTAGGACAGCTTCAGGAAATGTGTGTGCTCCCAGATTTCAACTGTGTGCTCGCAAAAACCTAGGTAGGAGAAGAGGGGGAGTGATCACCTGGGAGACAAGAGCTAGGTAGGATGGTGCCATCTTACCCAGCACTTGTACCCTGCATTTTAACAAGGTAGAAGGAAAAGCCGCCTTACCTGTCATCTTCTGTCTCACAGACAACCTTCTCCTCCTAGCTCCTAGGTTGTAGCTCACCGTGAACACAAAACAGATCTCAGCCAGAAATGAGTACGATGCTTGTCCTAGCCTAGCTAACCATCCTGTGACCTACCTTATTGCGCTCTTATCCACTGTTCATAATCTGTTTCTTCAAGTCTTTATTATTTTTAAAATTATATGTCTTAATTATTATTCTATGATTTTATAAACTACCTCACTGGCTGGGAGAAGCAGGCTAAAACTTTTTTTTTTAAAAAAAGTAAATAACAAAATGTGGAATTCTCCTCCCTTTGAGGGATGTTAACTGAAGGATTGTGATTAAATGTAATATAACAAACGACTTGAAATTAACTCTTGTTTCCAGTGTCAACACGATTCAAATAAGACTGATGCAAAAGATTCATGATTGCATCTCCCAATAAGTTTTTTAAAACATAAAAGCAGCTGCAGGGGTTGCTGAATTAGACTGGGAAGCTGCAGTAGGGGACAGGATGTTTAACCTTTTCTTCCAAAGCTATTTTCCTGATCAAAACTGCCCCCAAGCTGGGGAGAGAACAGGCACAATACATATCTGTTTTTGTTTCTTTGTTTGTTTTTGTCCCCTCCCCTCCCCCCACCCCCGCCAGCAGCACTAATAGCAGCTTGGAGGCAGGGGGCCTGATGTTGAATAGAAATACTGTATTTACCTGAATCCAATCCAATACTTGGTTTTTTGATGTTAGAATTGGCAGGCGGTGGGGTGGGGAGTGTCTTAAATTCATGTTCCTCTTCCTTTGGGGTAAATAGTATTACCTGTATTTCACCCGTATTTTTAAAGGGGGTCATCTTAAACTCAGGGTCATCTTCTATTTGGGTAAATATGATATTCTGAGGATGGGAAAGTTAAAACTGAAAGTTAGATCGCTTGGTGGCAACCCAAAACTGGTCATTCTCTAAGGTTGCCCGGGCGCTCTAAAACACATCACCAAACGAAATCAGAATCTCCCCATCTCTGGTTGTTTTTAAATGACTTTTTAGTGTATGATGCTTTAAAGTGCTAAAGTTTTATTTATGGTAATTTTCATCTGCTTTATATTATTTTTTTTAATTTTAGTTGCTGTTTGGTTAGATTGTAAATGGCCCCTGTGACTTTATATTGGGTGGTATAAAAATATGATAAATAAATCTTTACTAGATCTTCTCCCTCCCTACTCAGCTTTGGGAGCTGTCTGCACTCCCGTTTTGTGATCTTGTGTGAGCTACATACATTACATTACATTACATTACATTACATACATATTCCCTCTCCCAGGGATGCTGCACAATCTACTCCTCTCTCCACTCCCCTTTTAACGTTTCGGGGTTGTTGTTTTAAGTCAGGAGATAACTGATTTCCTGCATCACGTCTGTTTTGATCCCAAAACAATTCAATTTCAGGTCTCGTTTTCACTGGTTTTGCAATGCAGAACACTGGAATAGGTTTTTGTGTGTTCAAAAAATATTACCATCTATGCTTGTGATGTAACAGAAGGCCAGCAATACTTAAATCACATTCACCTCTCAGTCCAATAAGACAGAATCTATAGCCTTCATTGGTAATTTCCTCCACTGTCCAACTAATTATGTTATGTCAGCGATGTGTTTCGGTTCTTATAAACTGCTTCCGAAGAGCGCATAGTGCTCAGAAGTGTTAGCCACCTTGTGCAACAGTGTAAGCTCAGGAGGACTGATGGAGTTGCACAAAGGCTCCCAGCCAGGGGTGTATCTAGGGTGGGGCAGGCAGGGCACGTCCCCCGGGCGCCACTTGAAGGGGGGCACCATTTCTTAAAATTAATTTTTTTAAAAAAATAAAGGCTGCCGAAAACAAAATGGCCACCATGCATGCTCAAATGGCCTCTGTGAGGCCCTAGGCCATACCAGGCCTCACAGAGGCCATTTGAGCATTCGTGGTGGCCATTTTGTTTTAAGCTGCCATTTAAAATATATATATATTTTTAAAAATGGCCACCGCACATGCTTAAATGGTCCCTGTGAGGCCCTAGAGGCCAGCAGGGGGGAGGGGGAACCTTTGCAGACCCCCCCCCAGCCTTTAGGAAGCCCCCCGAAGGGGCTACAGGTAATTTTTTTAAAAATATAATATGTCACTGTACACATATTCAGATATGTGACTTGTATGTGACCTTCAGACTTGTATTTTTCCACTGATATTATGGTAAAGTTATCTGAAAGATGGGTGTCAGATGTTTGGACAGGGGGCGCAATTTCAATGCTTGCCCTAGGCGCTATTTTCCCTAGATATGCCTCTGCTCCCAGCACATTCCTGCAGACCAGGGGTGTTGCTGGATTCTTAAAAGATCTGGACCCCAAACCCACATCTCCACTTTTGATAATTAAATTCAGTCATGCAAAGCAGTCCCTCCCCACAGGAATAATTACATCTGACTCCATCCCAAAGGGAAAGTGGAGTAGCAGTTAAGTACTGTAGTAGGGGCTAAATCATCTCTCTTGTCTCCAGCACAGCAACATTTAGGGAGGAGACAGAGATGATAAATGATTATTGCTGCTGGAGCAGGAGCAGCAGAGATGACCACCCACCCTCCAATCGAGAAGAAGGTGGGTGTTGAGATTCAGGACTCTGAGTCATTTATTGGGGGCCTGAGCCCCTTGAGCCACCTACGAATGACACCCCACTGCAGACCTTCACTTTGGGGCTGTTCACACAACCATGCATGTACACAGTCGGGCAGGCAGGGGGAAAGGCAGGGTTCAACCTACCTTCCCCCAGACGACTGCTCACAGCCTGGATGGTGCACAAGCCACCCGCCCACATGACCAGCACTGCCGAGAGCAGCATGGATGAATCTCCATGCTGCTCCTGTTAGTCCCAAAATGCATTGAGCAACAAAGGTGATACATTGGGGGATTCCTCCAAGAAAGAGATGGGTGTTCTAGGCACCCATCTTTGTGTGCAGCCAGGCTAGTAGTAGCCCGCTTGCACACAAGCCTGTAGCCCAGGTTAAGGGAGTGCTCACTCCCTTAACCTCAGCTAACAGCCAGGCTAAATGGGGCTGGGTGGTGCTGTCCCACTGGGATCAGGCTCGATCCCAGTGTTTCTCACACACAGCCTAACCCAGGCTGGGTGTCCCTAGCCTCAGTGAGGCTGCACATGAAAACAGCCTCTATGTGAGTGAAGATGTCAGTTAGTATCTCTATGCTTCTTTGATTTTATTTATGACAGATCTTTCTTCCAACAATTTAAACCTCACTATTTTTTTCTTGTCTTTAGTGGCTGTAAAAATAACTCAAGAAGGACTACTGTAGAGTATTGACTCTAATAATGCTCTGAATTTCAATTATGAAACAGAACAAGAGAAAAAAATTGGGGCTACTGAAGGACAGGACTGCAAGCTGTAATCGTTTTAGCCAATAGATTTTAGCCAATAATAATAGTCAATAATAACAGCCGTTTTAGCCAATAATAATAATAATAATAATAATAATAATAATAAATTAATTAATTAATAAACAATAAAATAATAAACTCCACTAAGGCCCAACAAAAGAAAAGTATTGACCAACTTTCTCAAGGTCAATAGGAAAGAAGTCACATGCTTCTTCTAGGAAGCGTATTTAATAATGGGTATTCCCATACTGAAAAGCCCCCTTGTGAAATTTCCAGCCTTATATCTACTAGGAAGCCAACCCATCGCAAACTCCATTAGCTGAGCATTGGAGCAGTGTAGTTTAGCAACTTGTTGAGAGAATACTGATTTCCAAGACACTAGGAACGGACCATAATTAATCACTCTGTTAAAGTACCCGTTGACATGTTCATGTGTCTTTTTCTCTTCCCAGACTTTAATTTCTTCCCAGTTGGTACTGAAAACGTATTCAGAACAAACCTGGAGAAAATCATTGGGACATACTTTGTACAGCTTATCATTCTGCCTCCCATTCTTCTGCCACAGCCGTTTCTGTAGACAACACCAAGCTATGCAGAATGGCAAAATCCTAAACAGATTGTGAAAAGCCACTCTTCAAACAGAATGTCAGGCAAGATTCAGTGTAAGCAAATCCAACATGATACATATTGAGACAAACTCTTCTAGCTCCAAATGCAACTCTAAACTGGCTGTAACTTCTAAGTGAATAATTTTGTGTATGTAGCAGAAAGCTCCTTGAAATTATCAGCTCGGTCTGCTGCAGCAACCCATGATTTGCTTATGGAACTCACTACTACTAGATCTGGTAATGGCCACTAGTTTAGGTGGGTTTTAAAAAGGAAGGTAACAATGGCTCTTAGCTGGGATTGCCAAAATGAACCTCTGTGTATAGAGACAATATTGTTACTGTGATCTGCTGGAAACAGATAACTGGAGACCACTTTGGAGCTAGACTCCATGGAATTTGGTCTGAACCAGCAAGGTAATTCTTATGTGTTTAAGTTCTTATGGCCATGAAAAGGGCAAGTTCAGTGTTCGAAATTGTTAGGAAAGGAAAACAAACTAGCAAATATCATATTGTAGTTATCTAAATCTATGCTGTGTAAGCATTTGGAATATTGTGTGCTTCTGATCCAAAAGAATATTGTACTGCTGGAGAAAAACAACAAAAACAACGGGGAAAGCAACTGACTGGCAGTTGAAGAGTCTCCCTTATAAAGACAGACATAAGAAGAAGAGTGTTCAGTTTCAAAAATAAAGAGGTCATTCACATAATCAAAAACTGTATTCTAAGCAGGTTTGGGAGCTGTGTGTGCTCCCAGTTTTTGGTACTGTGGAAGGTAAGAGGAAAACCTGGGTAGCATTTCCTCCTATCTTGCTTCCACACAATCATTTCAACCCAGGTTTTCCTCTTACCTCTTAAATGAATCAATGGAAATTTATAGTTTCTGAAAGGAACTGTAATGATAACATCAAAATAATGCTATTTAATGCCTCTCACTTCACCAAATGTGAAAAGTCTCAGAGCAGCTTTACAAGATTAGTTTGCTTGTGGAGAGACAGTTCTGGAGACTAGTGTTTATAAACATAAAGGTACAGCAGATGGAGAGCAAGTAGGCACATAGTCAGTGCAAGTCCTAAGAAGAATCAGTGCACCAAACCAATTGAACATCCTTGCAGCTCCCTAAGGCTGATTCTTGCCAGTCAGTTCCACTTCAAACATCAAAACAATGACCTACGACCTACTGGGATGGTGGGGGTGCACGTTTTTCAAACCTTGACTTCCCCCCAGATGATCATGTTGTGCTTGGTGGAAGCATGGATACATGAACAAAAAAATCCATGAAGTAACCTTTGTTGGAAGTTAAGGCCCTTGCGCTGTCTCTTGTCTCAAAGACAATGGAGGACAGACTAGTGAGTCAGAGGGCTAGAGGGTCAAGACATTGGTCATCCCTTCTCTACTGCTCTCACACTAACCCTTTGGAATGTAGATTGCTAATCTCAGGGACACTTCCTCTCTCTTCTCTTCCTGTTCCTTCTACCTTGCTTGCAACGTGCAAGCTCCTCTCCCTGTACCATGTGTGCAGAGAAGATGCAGAATCCATCTGCATCCAGCTAGATAGATAGATTAGAGATCCTAACTCCTCACTTTCCTATCTAGAATGGAGTTCTCTAATAAATGCCTTATATACTGATTTGAAACTATGAACTGGCTCCAAATTACTTTACTCTCAGCATGCACGCATGCCTTAACTAAATTCCGCTGTGTTGTGCCTCTGTGCACTCTGCTATAATGAAAAAGGGTTTCTCTTACCAGAGAGAATTCCCAACAACCTTAAATAAGGTCAAAATGTACGGAATATACAAAAATACAATCTCAATAAGCATACACCATGATGCAACAGATCTAAAACATGAATAGAGTCAGCAAATGGCACCAAAAATACAAATGCATGAAGATGCAAAATGTTCAAGGTGGGATCTTCACAGCTGGAGAACAAACCACTATGAACCCAAAGATGAAACATGTAATGGTCCTTCATCCCACTCCGAAATGGTGGGAAATGTGCAAAGTGTTCAAGATAGAGTCTTCACAGCTGGAGTATGAAACATGCACAGTCCTGCGATGCCAAACTGCCTGACATATCTACATTCTTCACAAACTCTATATCACCATTGTTCACAAACTCTAAACAGGCGTCCTAGGTAATATTGCTGTTTTCGAAACAATCTTTGTCAGAAGTACATCATATCTTAAATCCGGAACAGCCTTACTCTATTAAATGGCACAAAGCAAATGCCTGCACGAGTATGCTTGCCTCGTGGTGCATGTTTATTGAGATTGTCCTTTTGTCTATTCAATACATTTTGACCTTATTTAAGGTTACTTCACGGATTTTTT